>NC_137883.1:28542234-29142234 GCF_963924005.1 Protomyctophum bolini
GTCAATCTGTTACTCAGCACGTGTTGACAACGGCATGTAAACAGAAGCAGTGTGTCACACCAAAAGTGGTGACATATAAAATCCTGTACATTAGAATCATCACGCAATCATCACCCCAAGCCCCCCCAGCTGGAGGCTCAGCCCCCCCTAAGCCCCCCCCCTGCCCACAAACCTAACTGTGATGAAAAATATTCATGGAATAAATAAAATATATGAAAGACAGAATTGACTTACTTTTATATAAATCATTACTATAAAATCATACTTTTTATTTTGGAATGCTGAAATAATCCATATCCTGACTTTTAGTGCCGCTCCGTTCTACCATTAAGACATGCTCCTGCCCAGCGCACAGTACAGTCAAACAGCCCCCTCCCTCCTGAGCCTTGGAAGCGGAGGGGGGAGTACTCTCAGCCCGCAGTGCTCACGGCACGCTTAGTACAAGTCTGTCTCGTTCTGTCACTGTGACTTCTGTCCCCATGCTGTGTTCTTAACTTCTTTAACAGGTCGCTCGTATTTCTTTATGTAAGATAAAGAATCCGATGAACACGGAGAGCCAAAGAGGACTTGTTGTTGCTGTTCCTCATGTTAGCGATAGCTGCTAAAGCTATCAACAGTAAACACAACCTTGCTAGGCTAGCAAGCTAACGTTGCAACAGGATCGTTGCGGTGTGTGTGTGTGTGTGTGTGTGTGTGTGTGTGTGTGTGTGTGCGTGCGTGCGTGCGGGGGGATTCCGGATATTAAAATAATAATAGTAGTTTGAGTATGCTGGCCATGATGCATTGAATAATATCTGAATAGAACATTAACTAGAGTTATAAATGAGGAATAGAAACCAAGATGATGTGGTTGACATCATCCATAGTTACTATGTATAATAATAATAATATTATACATGGATATACTATGGATTATAAACATATAATAATAATAATTAAAATAATTATAGGCATAATAATATTATTATACATAGTAACTATGGATTATAAACCTAAAATAATAATTATAATTATAGGCATAATAATAATAAAAATAATAAACATTTTAAAAACAATGAAAGTGCACAATACTGCACAGCTTTTATTTGTACTTGTGTTGTTAAACCCTAGGAAATCGCCGTGGTTGCGTGGTATCGAAAATGGTATTGAAATATCTATATATATATATTCATATTTTTTGCCAAAATCCAGTAGCCCCTGCTAAAAAAAAACCAGCCCCCCCATAGCTCCCCCATGCACAAATGTCTGGAGCCGTCGCTGCCCTACACCTCTAAAAGCCTTTAATACTCTACGCTAAAAGCCCTACACAGACAGCAGAGTAACTCACAGCTGTCATAAATCAATGGTCTTGATTGCCTATGCATCCAAGTGCACATGCTCATCTCATCTGACTTGCATAGGTCAGATGAGACGCTCTCTCTCTCCCTCCCTGGTATGGGGTGAACGCTTCTCGGTGAACCTAGCCTGAGCAACTCAATGCAAGTGGACGGGAGGAGAACTTGGGTGTCTTCTCTATTGTATATATACTCTAAGGGGTAAACCCACTCCCCCTGCTGGACAACATTTCATTCTGCCAGGAGGGGTGAGTCTGGCTAAATGGGAATACAAAGTCCTTAGCATTTTATCAGCTTTGGTACGAGCCAATCCGCGACCGAGCTCAGGGCTCTGTGATTGACAGCGCACGTTGGCCAATCAGGAACGATTTGAGCAGGCTACCCAGGCTAGGGTGAACGGTTGAACCGTGAACGTGGTGGGAACTTTCGTTCTTTTCAGTGAACGGTTCGGTCGTTCGTTCGTTCACTAAAATGATTCGTTCATTTCGGTCATTTCGGTCATGTCCCTATAGGATCTCCCGCACGGACCATACTCTATGGCACGGACCCACCAGTCACTTGAACGAGTCGTTCAATCAATATCATTGGCCGAGCCAGGCCGATCGTCCTTCCAGGCTATGGGATTTTCTCTGGGAGGGATGGGGTCTAATCTCCTCTTGTGCGGGGTGTGCTAATCATTTTGAAGATTCTGACCTTCAAATGTACATCATTTTTGTTTTGATTGTATTGCTGTATTGTTGTATTGTTCTTTCTGCTTTGGCAATGTAAACGTATGTTTTCTCATGCCAATAAAGCCCTTTGAATTGAATTGAATTGTGTGCTGTGTGGTGGGGTGGGGGGAGATTAGTTATACTTCTCCACTAAGCGGTGCAGAACCGAGAGTGCTATACTTCTCCAGCACAGCAGTGCAGAACCGAGAGTGACTGACATGTGCTTAGGCCCACTGTGTCGCCTGCCGAAAATTGCAGATCTAGGCCTACAAAATATAGTTAGTTATACTATACTGTACTGTACATTGACAATACATCTCATCTCAATGCTACATATCCACCAACCGTCATTATCGTCATTTTCACAAGGAATATTAAAAGTTTTGTAAAGGATTTTACATATAGGCCACAAGTGTGTGTGTGTGTGTGTGTGGGGGGGGGGCTGAATCGACTGTTCGAGAACAAAGGAAGAACTATGAGAAGACATTTTAAACAATATTTAGGCCTATCGGCTCGGTTGGTCAGTGATCATAGTCGGAAAAAACAAAGCTCCTTAGACACTATATTAATACTATATTAACACTATATTAGAATTACCTTGTAATTAAGTCTCAATTAAAGTTGCCCATCTAGAAACTGATCTTGCAGACTTTCTTTGCTAATGTTTCAATATAGGAACACGGTAGTAGCTATACTCTTCTGTTACTGTTGGACTATTACATTTTTTGATAAGAGCATCAGATAAATGTAAAATCATAGCCTACTAATGCAGGCCTAATCTATTTGTGATTTTTGTTTTTATATATTTTTTTGTAAAATATGACCAATATTGAACAATTGACAAAAAAATAGACTGAGAGTTAATGTTGTTCGAAGTACAGTCTGTGTGTGACATACAAAAGCAGCTATACATACTGTTTGAGGGCATTTCAATCTGGTTTAAATCTATGGCAAATTCAATTTAATGTAGTTTCTCAGACTAAAGTTGACTTGTAAAAATGGACTCACCAGATCGTAGAGAAACAGCCGGACTGTCTATTCAGAATAGCAGGATAATAGAACATCTTGAAAGTTAAATAAATTCACCGAATAATAAGAAATTAATAAAGTCTCCGGGAATGTTGGAAACGCGCGAAACTCAGGCAAAGCGATCACACGTCACTAACTTGTAAAGTTATTTGATTGGAGATGACTTGACCCCATGTGCGCCAATCAGGTTCCCGTTACCAGGACACAGGTTGCCGTTGCCTGGCAAGCATGCATATGCTATTTGTCCCAAAGTTTAATACTGCAAAAAAAAACATGTGATATACATGTTTACAAAATGCTGTAGTGTACATACAAAATGCTATATTTTTACACTTGCTTTGGCAATGTGAGTGTATGTTTATCTAACTAAGTAACTAGTAAACTAGCCTACATATTATTTACCTGATATTTAAGCACTTAAGTATAATTTTGAGGTACTTACACTTTACTGGAGTATTTCCAATGTTTTAGAAGATTCCACTAATAGAGAATAATATTGTAATTTTACTCCAGTAACAGGCTATTTTGGCACGTTTGTGGGATTGTTTCTAAATGTAAATAAAATGTAGTTTCCCTATGGTATGAAATTTGCGATATAAAATTGACTTTAAAGGCAACTCCTTTTACTCCATTTTAGGCCTACTGACAATTATTTTTCTGGAAATCCCCCCCACACAGCTGCTCTGTAATCTAAATTTAAAATAAATTGGCTTGTGGAAACGGCACCCACAATTTAAAATGTGCATAATAATCAGTTCAAATTTGATTATGTCGAGCTAGATCATGAAGGACTGCAGCCACCAGAGGGCGCCATTTTAGCAACAATCCGTCTATGAACCTACCCACAGCATCCTTTTTACATCTGTAAAGGAACAATACAGTCTCTGTATTGAGTTTGTGCTTGAAATGTACTGTGATTCTACAAACTGTTAATAAATATTTCAATCAATCAAAAACACAGAACACTGCAGGCCAACTGCTGACACTATCACAGATTAAGACAAGAGATAAGGTCAACCACACAAAAACTAATTATTCCATCACAGGTTTGATTCTAGGCACCAATATAGTGATGAAAATCTAGCCCGATTAGATTAAAACTGTAGTTGAAGTAGAAAGATTCAAGCAGCCAATGCAGTCACAGGTTTCTGTCAGGACTGGAGTGGATGATGCAGACTGTAATTACTCACATTGATGTATAATACTATATATATATATATATAATACTTAGTGTTGAGGCTCTGATATAGCGGTAGTCAACATATGCAATAGTTTGCAATGCCTGAGCAAAGTTTCAGCACTCAAGGTGTTAAATAGTTGCTACGCAACAGCACAATTACGTTTGTTTAATTTTCCAAAGCATGACGAACCAGGATTAAAATGAAATAGGTTTTTATTCATGTTTGACATTGAACACAAGCCTTAAAATGGATTAGTTACATAATACAATGTTATTAGTCAATTAGTTGCAACTACAATGTACAACAGTTAAAATGTTATTAAAACATGTCCAAGACTGAACAGACTCTCCTAGTGGATGTCAGACAGCTCAACATATAAAGAATGTACAACCTATAATGGTATGGAAAAGTTCTGGAGCTAAATACATTTACATCTATATTAATTAAATAAACATGCCGAGGTGTTCTGAATCTGAAGACAATATAGAACCGCACCTAGTGACAGTCTGACAATTTTTGGATTTTCAGTGTATGGTGAACTTACACACAGGGGGTCTGGCAGGGTCCGCTGGGAGACTCTTGCTCCCCACAAGCAAGAGTCTCTGACTCTGAGCCTCTGACTCCTTGTGCTTTTTTGTCTGCTGCCTTGTCTGCTGAAAGTTGAAACGGCATCAATAATGTGTTTAGGGGTCAGAACATAGTACAACCTTTTCCCAGCCCTTGTGGTGGTGGGGACACTTCACACTTTGTCTTGTGAGATGGTGGCAGAGTTGATTCTAAGGCCAGCATCAACCCTGGCTCAGTGCTAAAATGACTTGCACATTTTGTCTTGTTTTAAAACTGTGCTGAACTTCCATGCTCTCTCACCATACTCCTGCTTCACTGCCTGCCATCTGAAGATTAAAGCATTAAGATATAAAAACATACAAAGAAAAATAGTGCTATACTGAAATAACAATAAAAGCCATCATAAGGCACACAAAATACACACACACTCCAAAGCCCCCACAGGTAGATTTTTAAACTATTTTCAGCAAAGGGATAATATAATTTTTGGTGGGTAGATCTTGTTCTGCTGGTCATTTACTGTAGCAAGTAGCTCTCAAGTAAAAAAAAGTGTGGGCACACCTGGTCTACATAATAAAAAACCTCAGATAAACAGATTTTGTATAAATACTAGATTCTTTATTTAAATATTGTACATCTTTTAAAATATACAGAAATTAGACCTGCATTGTTACACAGTATGTGTGAAACGTTCATACACACAAACATAGCTTGCTGGGGGAAAAAAGGACAATCATACCTTGTACAGACGTACAGAAGCACCTTTGGAAAAACGACTTTAGACAGGAGAAACGGGGGCAGATTTCATTCACATTAAACACTGAACATGATGAAAAGAACAAGCAAGGAAAGGCCTCTTTAATATTACAGGTGTGACTTTTTAAGGCTGAAACTGTGCACCTCAGTTAACAGCACCACAGCTCACCGCTCCTGTGCATGGAATATTTATTTTTTATCTTATCAGTAAAAACTAGATTCAGCTTTACATATAAACCATTTTCTTTGCTTGAAAAATAGCATTAGAAATTACTTTTAAATAAACAGAAGTGCGGAGTAGTTTACTTTAAATTAAAGGACATATTTATGGGTTACTAACATAAAGTACGACAACTAATGCAATGAAAATGAATGCACACAAAGGGCATCCTTTCTGAATAAGAGTTAAACCACAAATGTTTTAATCTATATTATGTTTTCAAGTATATGTTGCACTGGTACTAATTATTTATTAAGTCCTGTTTGAAGGTTTCAAGGAAGATGCTTTGTAGAGATGTCTACAATGTCTATCGTCTACTGCAGCTTGTTTTCTTCTTTTTTTTTTTAGACTAGACAGTGACACCACATATACCGGTACTGTACGTACGTTATCTTGACAGCAGGGCCCAGAGAACAGTACCCTATGTGTCTATGGCTTTCCTTCTTTGGTTTTATAAACATGCCTTGTAGTTGAGCACAGATAACCACATACATCTAAAGCCATACCTATGATATAACCACTAGTCAGTGAAATCCCTCAGAACACTTTTATGAAAAAGACTGCGGGACATCAAGCATGAGTGGACGTGTGTATAAGCGTAAGGATTTTACAGTACTGCAACAGGTTTTGCTTGCTAAAAAGGTATAATGATGTCTTTGGTGCAATTTCTCTTAAATCATATTCTAAACCACATGGACAAGTGTGGGCAGCATATCATCAGTTATAAGAAAGGGAATGGACAAAATACCAAGACCAGGACAGTATCATGAATTTGAAGAGCATGACTCCATTAAATCCAGCGCACATTTACATACAATTAATACAATCATGATGACCATGTTCACGTAGATCATGTACAGGTATACAGACAATTGCATTACAAAATAGAAGCAGCAAATTATTACAAAGGGTCAGGAGATCAAGAAGTGGAAAAAAGGAAAAAAAGAAACACGCACGCACACAAAAGCATACACACAAACGAAAATAAATCAACATCTGATTCATATTAAGATAGCATCCATCCATCACACTGTGTCAGATGACAGTTGGAAATCTTACTCATAAAACTAAATAACAATGCTACAAAAATAAATCTTTTGTTTCATTTCTTGCCTGACCTATCTTTGCAGTCGTAAGCATTCCCAGATGCTAGCGCCAGCTTCGCAAAATAACATGTGTCAACATTAAATATCTCACAAATTCAACAGCTTACACATACTCAGACATATGACATACACACTCACACACACACACACACACACACACACACACACACGTCTAAAACACAGCCACTCAGTTTCATTAGGCAACACTACCAAAACAAAGTTAATTTATCCACTTGTAACAGAGATAAATTAACCGAGGATTTTACAGTGTACTTTCCAAAAGAAATCCAAACCATGGCTTACTCCTCTTATGATCTCACATTTATAAATGAGTCGTCAAAGTTTACATCAAAGTTTGCCACCTTAAGCCTGATTTATACATAGCTGAACACTGGTGTCGTGCACTGAATGTAGCAGATATACAAGCTCACAATGCATCACACCACAACAGATTGTGAGCTGTTGTGGTGCCGGTGTGACAACACCGGCACGCAACTAAGTATAAGTCTCACTCACATTACCAAGTAAGTGTTCAACATAATGCAACAAAATATCCCCTAGCCCACTCTTCTCAGCTTCACATGCTTCATGATCAACATGAAAATATCCTACTGTAGCTGCCCGCTTCCCGCTCCAGCACTAAAACGGACAAGCGGGTAGCCTTTAGTCCCACAGTAAGGAGTGTGTGGTGTGGGGTCGTGCCTCCCCTGTCAGCCCCAAAGGAAGCAGTGCAGTTGAGAGGGCCACAGGTGGAAGACTCGGGCAGAGAGAAAGGAACGATCAGCACACACTCAAACACACATTAGTCTGACTCTGCATATTCAGCCACAACGGACAGCAGCACCGTAATATCATCTGGTTTCCCTCCTGCAGAAAAATGACAATGATAAGAATTTGACAGGCCTGAATCATTTTAGGGTCCAATTCAAATACAAAATAAATCAATTAGTGTTTGAACAAATAATGAACAGGTTAAAGTATTTCACCTACTTCTTCACACCTGTAACATGACTGTGACATGACAATTAAAGTGACTTTGATTCTAATTTTGTAGCCTACTGTATGTCCAAAAATCTGTCTTCTTTAGGCTGGTGCACAAGAAAATGAAGGATATACAAATAGTATACAGGTACAGTACTTGATTATTTTGGCATGGCTATTACACAATCTGTATTTATTTAGGTGTCACGATTCTCCAAATCCACGATTCAATTTGAAAGTCATGATTTAATAGTCACTACTGAGCACTATAAATGGGGATAATTTTAAATCTCAGTCATCATCAAACGTATTAACTGCCGGAACAGTCTGCAGCCACTGACAGCATTTTCACTAATCTTTCAAAACCCACACAATATTTTGTTCTATGACTATGTACCAAAATGCACCAAATGTCAAAAGAAAGAAGAGTCTCTACTTTCATCTGGAAAAAGTGTGTTTCCGTGATGTTCCGTTCTTTACTTTAGTTAGTTTAGCAGGAGTTGAATAATCTTGGCAGTCAGTAATTTATCTTATTTTAATTTAGCTTTCAATTATTTCAAATCATGTCTGCTGTCAGCAGTCATGATGATTCGGCAATAATTCTCTTTAATACTTTAAGTGCAAAGTATTAGTGCACCTTTCGCCAGCATAATGTATCTTCACTCTGTGCTGTTGACAGGTCAGTTCTCTTTGCACCTATTAAATGTTTTTAAGATGTCCAGCGTGCTCCAGCCTTTTCGATGGTTTGGTCCCCGTCTGAGAAATATAATACACACTATACTGTATATAACCATATAGAAATTATCTTGTGGGTGCGGGGTGGGTGGACGTGGAACAGGAACATGGTCTTTCAAATGGGAACATAGTGATAATTTAAATTTGACATACCTCTTACATTCAGGCCATTGGCACAGGCAAACTGTGCAAATGGAGACATGTAGTTGGGGTCATAGGCTAGGTCATGAGCCTGCTTTGCAATGCTCTGTGCAGTCTGCAAGACGCTGTCATAGTTGGTGGTCTGAAACAACATTATAATGCATTACAACATGGAGAAGGCATGGCTGTGTTTTCTGAATAATACTTGAGCTGCATATGCATTGCTGCAAGATTTATATTTATGAAATGTGCCACCTTGAGTTTCTTTAGCTCCTGCAGAATCATGTAATCTGGCATGTTGTCAAAGAGGCCATCTGTGGCAGTGAGGATGATGTCACCAAGCTGGACATCAAAGGAGGAGCTGTCAGCTGCGTCAGGGCTGGTGGAAAGACGAGGGCACAGACAGGTCGGTCACAGGTGAAACAGTAGCATGCGGAAGGAGTACTGCATGAGTACTATAGGTGTAAGGTAATTCTCTCAAGTCTTTTTTTTTTATCAGATCGATCAGAATATTATCGACAGTAGTTCAGTTAAATAAAATGAAAAAAAGAACAGGCAATGTATATGTTCCACATACAATACATAATAAAAAAGACATAAATGTGATAAACATGAAAAAAATAAAAACAGTTAAACAATGAGTTTACAGACAAACAAAACAGACAACAGGACAGACACTCTTGCTCTCAAACTTTCCCAATTCTCTCAAGTCTTGAGGGTGGTTGTGATAGTAGTCACACTCACAGCGGACTCTAAAGCAGCATACCATGTTATGTCATCTGCCAAGTCAAGTCTGCTGCCTTTGCATTAGTGATGGCATAAGGCAGGGTTCCCCAATTAATATTCCTCAAGGGCCATATTTTGACTAGGGTACCAGGCTGGGGGCCGAGTCCGCACGAGCGAGGTCGAGGTCTTGCCCTGAAAATGAATTTTCAGGGCAAGACCCCCATTTGAAAAGGATGCCCAGATTGACATGCATAGGCTACTGACCACCATTTAATTAATATTTTTTTATCCCACGATTTTTGTAACCCATTTTTCACCCTTGTGTCAATTATCTAATGTGATCCTGGGCTCTACACACCCTCCGCCAATCTAGTCCCCATATATGGGGGACATGGGGAGAGCAACGGACTTGAACTCATGCTTCCTTCATGCCTGAGTGTCCAAGTTGCTCCTTTCCACCTGACAGGGGGGCCTAGCTGGACGTAGCGCATGGAAGGAACACGTTATTCCAACCAGTTCCTTTCCCCTCCATCAGGCGCCCCGGCTGGCCAGGGGGAGGCAGTTTAGAGACCAGGATTACTGCATGTTTTTTGTGAGGGTACCTACCCTAGGGGACACGGGGAGAACATGCATACTCCACACAGAAAGGCCCTTTGACCCCCATTTAATGCCATTTCTTTTTTTTTTTTTCTTCCAGGGGCCACAAGGGGGCGCTCCGCGGGCTATTTCCGCCTATTGGGGAACCCTGGCATAAGGTTTAGCGCCCCTATTAAAACTGCCAGGGTAGGAAACTGAATGTTGCAACACCAATTACTGCTACTGAATGCATACAGCCAGCTTTTGCGTGCTTGTTATTACACTTTCTTTGCAATTGCACACAACATATATATATATATATATATATATATCTGTGCTTGGCCTGGGATGCAATACAAGTAACACAGTAAGTTTACTTGAAAACAGATATACAGTACATGAAAAGTTTTAACATCTTAGGGGCGACCAGATAGCCGAATGGTTAGGGTGCATAGTCTGCATACCACATGAACTATAATTTGCTTTATGTCTCTCCATGTTTTGATTCTTGTCTCTCTACAGTTTTCACTCACACACGTCATTATACATAATCTCGTGAACTCAGAACAACTGAATTTATGTGATTGGTGTGGGGACAAAAGCTGTATAACAAAATAAAATAAAAGATTGTTTAAAAGGTAGCAGGAAAAAAAAGATTGAAAAGAGCCACAACAGGGTAGACAATAAAGTCCACCCTCTGATTGTCCCCCTGGGGTTCGGTGTCTTCAGTATGTGACCCCACACACTGTTGGCATAACAGCTGAAGTGAAGGTATGTTGTCACATGCTAGTTCAGTAGCACATGTTGGCAGCACATAGGGAATCATGTGCACCGTAGATCAAGTTGTAAATGACTACAGGGGGAGGGGAGATTTTGGGGGTCACAGCATCATGTGACTAGCTAATAATGGAAGAGGAGATATTGAATGAACAAGAAGGTGGCCGCACACACCAATAGCCAGAGTACCAAAATTTATTCGGACAGCAGGTTAGACAACATCCAACGTTTCGGCGGTTAAGCCTTCATCAGGGAATGAAGCTAGCTAATAATGGAACCCATAAAGTTCACTTTGTCTGAAACCATGCAAAGGCCCTCGGTAGTTTGTAATTGAAGATATTTTTTTTCATCATTTCTCCTCAATTTCTTCTAGTGACAAACAAGCAGAGACAGTAAAGGCTGGAATGGGAAGATGACATGCCTATAGTCATAGCAGATGCTATGTGGTTAACCCATTTTGGGCAGGAACCCCTTTTGGTGTTTTAAACATTATGTTATAATTTTGCTATTGAAGGTCTGCTGTGTTTTACCATCACTGACATAGAAACATGAGGTATTTCAGAAAACTCAGGATTTAGAAGACATTTTTTTTAATTTCGACGTCAGGCCTAAATAGGTTAGATGTTATCAGTACTGACCTATCACTGAGTACCACCCCTTCAGCCCCCGGGGGAGCAATGGACAGCTGAAAGGGAGTGTTGAAGTAGTGCTGTTGCTCATCTGATCGGTGTACCACCTCTCCTGCTCGCACCACCAGGAATCCTGAGTCACCAAGGTTACACGTGTGCAGTCGGTGACTTCGACGATCTAGAACCACAATACAGGCTGTGCTGCTCCCTGGAGACATGAGAAAGATTGATAAGCTTATGGATAAAGAGAGAGAGGGGCTATTTGGTGAACAAGATTAAGGGCCCAATTTTCCACAAGGCGCAAGACAGCTCGAGGTGCAGCACAATTATGTTTGCTATTTTGCTACCAACGTAGTTGTACATTTCATGCCCATCGCCCACATTCACCAAATAATCTTGTCCCCAACTGATTGTGCTTTAATACCAGCGCCAAATTGGTCTTAAGTCCAGTGCAGCCGTTTCCTTTCTATTTACAAAGTGCACGATTATCACTAAAGCCTTATCGTGAGTGCCAGTTTTCTTCGCACTAATGAAAATTGATCAAACATTGAAGAAAAAAAAGAAGAAGCATAATTGTGCTGCAAGAAGCCGATAGTGGAGGAGGTACATTTGAGATGAAGTCGAGCTCGAGCTGACAAAAAGGCCCTGTTCCTTGTCCCCGACCCTGATCGCCACTCAAGTAACAGCAGTCCTAACAGCCCAGTAACCTTGAGCACTGACTGTCAAGCACACACCTCGTCACTAGAACTTTTGATAAACATCGTGTCAAGCGGGTTAACATTTAGTGTCAGCTCTGGCCGGATTCCAGACATACTGAATCTCAATAGAAATGTGACCTCAGGCTCTATCACGTTTGACATGACAGCTTTTAAAGTCTGTTTGGCCCAGTGACAGCTAGTCAGCTACAGTTCCTTTCCTATGCCTTTAATAGGGAATTCACACTGATACGGACTGAATCCGTTTCATTGGAACCGTTTCCGAATACGGTTGCCTGGTCCCCGATGGCCATGATTCACATTGCCCGAGATTCAACAGCGCACCCGGGTACACTTGCATAACACACTTTAATCCTCCAGATGACGGTGTGCTTGATGGCTGGCGCGCACGGACACTGACAATCAACTGTGCGACATTGTCTCAAATAAATTCAGACACACTGCATTGCATTGCCTCTTTGGCTCTTTGCCGTTATACTACTCTACTGTCAGCCTGCCTGCTATTCACTGTGTCAGTCAGTTCTGTGCTCCAGCCTGCCTGTCAGCCTGCCTGCTATTCACTGTGTCAGTCAGTTCTGTGCTCCAGTGTCGTGGTTGATGGTAGTTTGCTATGGATTCTACTTTAGCATTATTATTATTTTGTTTTACTTTGGAAACTATGCCAAGCAAAGCCCAAGAG
This sequence comes from Protomyctophum bolini, assembly GCF_963924005.1. Lineage (NCBI taxonomy): Eukaryota > Metazoa > Chordata > Actinopteri > Myctophiformes > Myctophidae > Protomyctophum > Protomyctophum bolini. The sequence continues at coordinate 28,555,098 of NC_137883.1, forward strand.
CCACGTGTAGTCCGCAGAATAAGATCAGCGCGTACTGCGCGTATACGCAGATTCAACAGGAGACGGGCGGCGTTGAGAAATCAGCTGATGTGTGGTTTTTTTTGTTGACGCTTGGCTCGTCGACTAGAGATTATGTCACATTCTTAAAAAAAACAGTCCACTTCCTTCTTTAGGTACGCATGCATTCACATTGGAACGATCCGTATCTGAATACACTTCAACGGTCCAGAGACCCGCCCCCATGCGGTCCCGGGGACGGTTGGGCGATCCGCTCCCGGGAACGGTACGCATCATTCACACTACCACAACATCTGCCAAGTGGTCCCGAGTGCGGACCCGGGACCATAGTGTGAATTCCCTATAAGATAGTTTGGACCATGACATGCAATGTAGATCCGCATTAAGGAAGGTTCAAGGGGACAAGGTTTGTCCCTATGACCTCGCTGAGTCTCAGTACAGTTACAGTACAAGTACAGTTTGTTACTTCATCAGTATTACACCATTCAACAGAACTAACATTGAGGTCTAGTGTTCCTTCTAATTACATGTATAATCCTGTTCATTCTAAGAATTTGTGCAAAGGTAGTAGTGTTAGCGAATTACAACAACATGTTTTCATTATTGAGAGTGGAAGAACATGGTAATTTGGAATGCTGGGCCTCTGTCGACTGTCTCTGACTCATCTTGCAGCTATGTTATTTATGTCTCTGAACCGTTTAAATTGGTAGCTTTATTCTGCCATTGACTTGCCTGTGACTGCCATACAATGTCAGTTTATGGTTATATTTTGTATTGTTTAATGTATCTCTTGAGCTTGGGTTTCCCATGTATTTGATAACGGAAGTTATCAAATACATGACGTAATTCAGGTGATTTCCGGTGGATTACCATATGTAATCCATATATGTAAAACATATACATACAAGCATGTTGTCTCAATGTCAAGTCAACAAGTTATGTCTTTGGTTTATGTTAGGTTTTCAATATGAGTTTAATTGATGGATTGTTTATTGTTACAGTTTGTTGTGTTCTTTGGGCTCCTACTACTGCACGCATTCCCTTCACTGCACTATGCTGCCAGTGAGGTACGGTACAAACACATTGTTTCTGTGTTTTGCACAGTTTGACGTTGGTTTGTTGGTCTAATAAACGTTCTTGAATGATGGGAGTGACATTGCCATTGGCATAAAGTAAGTAAATAGATGTCCCGATACCATTTAGAACATAATAAAATACGTAAGTCTAACAGACCAGAATTTAACGGTTTACGTTTGTCTGACTTGCCACGTGCTACGCTAAGCTTTGACCGTTTACTAAAAGTGAGTAGGTAGGCTACTGGCACGGCTGTTTTGAGCTGCTTTCTTGTATTTCACACGTCAGTCAGGGACTAGTAGGGAACCGCAGCGGCACCACATGCGACAAAAGTCTGTGGGACATCGCTATTAAGTTAGTTAAATGCACATTTTACGTATTTGCAAATATACTGTGACAAAAATACCCCTTTTCCCTATATGAGTGTGTGTACTACCTATACTCACCCAGAAGGGGTACTTTGTTCTGTAGGAGCTCATAGTAACCAGAGGTGAGGATGGTCACTGGGTTAGTGGGCACGAACCGGCCTTCCTTCACCAGTCGCTCACATGTCCTCATCAGAGTGGCAGAGAACTGGGAGGGGTCGACGCCATAGTCACGCCAACCACCCACGCCATCTGCTACACCTGATGGTAAAATAACAACATTTATTTTAGTAACGATGTCACTCATGTCAGTGTAATACACTCATGACTGACTGGTATAAATAATGATTACATTTTCTTCCACTTAGTGTAGGACCCAACATATTATGCGTTTCACCAATTGCAATTCCATTGTCGTTTTCCCAAAACAAACACCAGGATAGAAAGTCCATAATAAATGGCAAAGTAGTTCACAATACATAAACTCATTATTTCTAGAGCAGTTAGTGGCTGCCGTTTTACACTGGATATACTGAATCCAAATGGGTAACTAACTGGTGGTCAGGTCACTTTCACATTCTTTGAACATTTATAACTTACAAGGTTTTGTTCAGACTGCAGGCAAATGTGATTTCTTTCAAAAATCTGTCTTTGGACTGAAAGTCCACACTGTTATTTGCAAGTGATCTGATCTGCATATGCATATGCAGACATCTATTCAGAGTTTCAGACCTATCTATTCTGCAGTGGTTGCTGCAGTAACAGCATGACATAGCAGGTGTTGTGTGAGTGAGTCACGAGTCTGTCACGAAAATAGAAAGAGTGTCAGTGATGCAATGTGTTATATTAATTGATATTCATTTCCGTTTTCAGATGTTTGTTGCTTTCTCAAAAATTCTAAAATAAGGTGCACGAGTATATTGAACATTTTAATTTAGTGTTCTTTAATTTCTGCATACGAGGACACAATTTTTTTAATGTCAGCCATAGGTAGCATAGGCAAACACACAAATGACATTCAACATTGCATAACAATGTTTATCATTGTTATCCAATATATTGGACACACTGGTTAAAGGCACCAGAGGTAGGGGCCGGGTAACATCAGAAGATAATGCCTCAGATAAACCCCATCTCTGCCTATAATCCCTCTCTTACCTGAGAGAAACTAAAACTGGATTGTTTCTATTTGTAGTGCCCCGGGATGAAATATCCCTAGTAAATACGGTAAACGAACGAGAAAGGGCACAAGCACACAAGCTGGGACCTCTGCATCCTACAAGGTTTGCAGGAAGTTGGAACACACTCCAGAAGGGTGACAGTCAGAGGACAGACTAAATAGCTTAAAGGACCACTTCACCACTTTTCAACCTGCCTTCAAATAATTGGTCCTCACTAATATTCATGATAAAATAGCAAAAAAATATTCTACTCAGTCTGTGTTTCATAGGAGGGCTGTGGGCAGTTCAGAAACCCATCCACCAGCGACATCATCGAGCTAATAGAAACTGCAACGTTTCTAGTCCTGAAAAGTTGCAATGCGAAAATGCAAGCCATCGTTCTCACGATAATAAAAATCTAAACATTTTTGTAAAAGATTCGTGTTTAAAAAACATCTGCCTAACGATAATGTCACTGGTGGACGGGTTTCTGAACTGCCCACAGCCCTCCAGACCCACAGGACCACGGCCAGGGTGCCGGCCCGGTTCCGGCGAGCTGTCCCACGTCCGAAACGGTTGAGAAATTAAAAATCTGAATTCGTACTCGGTGTGTGGGGACCTTTACCGTGTGGGGTCCCTGTCCCTCTACTGTACCCTCTACTGTACTGTAGTACTGTCACACCCAAAATCACCATATATACAATTAAAATGTGCGTGTGTTTGTGTGTTAGGTTGCGCACAGTGGTTAAAAACAACCATGCTAAGTATTTCCGTGCTCATACCCACCCAGTCAGGCAGGCACCCACACACATAGCTCCGTAAGGGAGTGGTTGCTCAAAAGTTGTGCCATTTTATCATGCTTATTAGTGAGGACTGTGAGGACCTATTATATGAATATACTGAAAAGTGGTGAAGTGGTCCTTTAACTCTCTATCCAAATGACAATGCACCAAGAGGTGCACACACAAAATAAAAGATCAAAAGACACATTTCAGTTACAAATGTTGACTAGAGTCACGTTGTTTAGGAGTTAATTTCCGTCTAGGGTTTTACTGCTCAGTGCTAGATCCGGTCAAGAACCCACCTACTGTGATTTGCGCATACACAATACATACATAAACGCCCGCAGACTTTTTCCGTATCCGCTCTAGCAACCAGCAAAGTGAATTGACTCCAGCGTAGTAAGGACAAGGCAATTTACTAGCTCTACTAGCTAGGTAGCTAACAACGTTAGCAACATGGCTGCCTCCATGCGCTACCATTCTGACCTTTATTCTAAGTAACAGTTTAGGCTGAAACGTTGATCTATTCTGACCTCGATTTAATGTATTTGGAAAGGCCTTGCGTTTCTCTCGATCTGCGAGTTTATTTCAGATTGTATTTGCCGTGGGTCTTAACACGGATCTCTTCTAGGTGAAAGGTCATTTCATGTTTTCAACCTCAATAAAGTATTCTCTTCAAATGTACAAATATTTAACTCATACACACACATCCTAACTAAAGTGTACATTGAGCACTGTGTGAACTTTGTCAAACGTGACCTTAATTGCGTTGTTCCCATGCTACTATCAAGGTTTTACTGTAAAGGGGGGTGGGCTGGGGGTGGAGAACTTGGAGAAGGGTCTGTTTTGTTTTCATTCGATCGTGCACGTGTTGGCATCGCTCACGCTCACTGACTGAAGGTCATCCAACCACAACAATGCATAATATTGACTCACTTGACATTTCAGTAGGACTTAGCGTAACGTATAGTGGATCAATACATTTCCAGATATGAACGTTTACAAATATATAATGATGAGTGCAGGCAGCCACGTACGTACCCAAGACATCGGCGGATTTGCTTCGTGCTATGAAACAGGCGTCGTCCCCATAGCACATCCCTTTCTTCAAGATCCCCTTGCGAAAGTCCTTCCCGAAACCACAACTGGCCGTGACGAGACTGTAGTCCCGACCGTCCGTTTGAGAGAGTCCTCCTAGGACAGCCCTGGCGACCAGTCTGCCATACGAGAGCACGGATAACATCCCCCTTCTTTACAGCCCCCTCCAAAACTCCACTTTCGTCTTCTTCTGGGACAACCTTCACACAACGCTCACTTATTCGCCCATCAGTCGGTCCAATTTTACGGAGGAGAAAGGAAAAGAACGACACGGAAACGTTCCCTGTCCGACTGATTACGATAACGCTACTGTATTTATGTTTTGGTAGATTTCATAGACACGGTTCCTCCGGTGTGCACTATTCTTCCAGACATGTTTCCACTCTATCCTAGTCCTACGCACGCACATGCAACAACACACACACAGGGCTGCTGCTGGGCTCAGCAACTCAGTGTGGGGCTGCTGCCAGTGCTGCGTACTAAATTCGCGTCACGCGTTGCCAGGTATTGAGAGAGAAACAAGCAACTAGGTATATGGAAAGAAGCGAGACCTGGGGAATGGCTATTTGAAAATAGCTGATCTAAAAAACTTTGTATGGCACTATGGGTGTAGTGTAGTGTATACATAGTGTATATATAATAGTAACCTGACTCTGCCAGATGGGAGATTGATTGATTGATTGATTGATTGAACATTTTATTTCACAGTATGTAGTAGTATACTCTGTCCCTGTCGTCAACCCTAAGCCATTCCCGCCTATCAAAATGGGCAGGGGTGAGGTGGGTTCTGGGAGTGAGGCCAAGTAGGCCTAGTAGCCTGACCAGTTTGTGTTAGGGTAGTCTGGACTCTGGAGCCTTGTTTTAAGGGCTTTTAATTTGCCTCCAGGATCTTTTCGTGTGATAATATTGTCACCCACTTTAACTGAGGAGTTGTCTGCCTTGCTGAGATTACTATTTGATCTAAAGAGAATTGATTCAGTTTTTCCCAGGTGTAAAGATAGTTTGTTATCAGCGAGCTAGGTGTAGTACTAGAGTTCAGAGCTGAGATTGCCTTTTTCTTTTTTCTAAAGATTTTTTTTTGTTCAACTTTTCTGCCTTTATTGATAGATACAAGTGAAGAATGACAGGAAAGAGGGAGAGAGAGAGAGACGGGGGGAGACATGCAGCAAAGGTCGTCATGAACTGGACTCGAACACATATAGGCCAGAGCCTATATGTGGCATGCGCTTGCCCTGGACCACTAGGCTGATCAGGGCCTTTTCAACCTGCAGTTTGTTCCAGTCTGAGACCAGCAAAGAGAACAGATGGTGGAGGTGAATGGAACACTGTTTTGTGACAGCTGACAGCCAGCCTTTAGTTTTTTGCAGGTACAGAATATCGTAAAATATTAATTCACACTTCACAACATCAGGAAGCCCAAATAAGCAACTTTACTAGACTTTAGAAACAAGCAAAAAAAATAAAACCGCAAACCCGCCAAGTACCAATAATTATTTGCAAGCAACTTTACAGAAAAGGAAGCCCAACGTCCCTTATACTAACCGAACATGGCAACACAGAAGTACCCGTGGAACGCCTGATTTCTGCTCAGTGCTCAGATCCGGTCTAGAGCCCCGCCTGTCCTGTAAATTTGCACAAAGACACACACACACACACACACACACACATACACACAGACCGTTTCCCTATCCGCTGTAGACCGGATCCGTAACCTGCCAAAGTGTTGGTCCCATAGCTTGGTCCTCTGTGTCGAGTTCGATACGGGTCCTCCTCACGATGGGCTGTCCTGACGTCATGGCTTTTCACGATAAATAAATAATCAAATCTGATGTGCGTTTATTCACATTTGCATGGTGCACCTGCAGTCCTGAACCGCATATCCGTAGTTATATCTCTCTAGTCTCTATCCAAAAGTATAAGGTGGTAATTCTATGTAAAACTATATATTATTTTTAAAATATACGTAGCCTATTATTGATTACAAATGAACACAAGTTAAATTATAAAAACAGTCCACTCCACACCAACACTGGAGTCGTCAGTCTGGATTTCCTTGTAGTAGGTGATTGATCTTTATTGATCAATTCATAGTTCTAACACAACATTAAAAAAATAAACTTTCATGGCTACTTCACGTCTCGCGTGATTATGACCATGGTGTTATGCTATGACCTAACCCTCCTCCAAACTCGGCTATGACTAGCTCTGGCTGGACTCAGTCTGGTCCATACTGCTCTGCTATGGACCAGAGCTATAGGCTATGACCACCAACAACGTAACAAGAACACGTGAGATAACGTTAGCGCAATTAATATAGGCTACACCAAATTTGTTCATTACATTATATGCGTAACGCGCAAGAACGACGAGTTTAATCATGTAAAACAGCCCGTTATTTGTCAATTTTACAATTTTACATAGTGTGTGAAACCGCAACGCTGGGCAGTAAATCGAGCACACCCATTCTGGAAGCACCCATAAAAGCCAGACAGGAGTCAGGACCAGAGCCGCCTCTCCTCTATCCGAGCCTGTGATCCGACCGCACATCAGCGGTTGATGAAAATCCTTCGAATATGAGGCCACCAGCAATCACCAATTTGGGGTAAGACAATTCAAACACACACAACGGTAATATATTTAACGCCGCAATGTGATTTAAATGTAATATTGGGCTTATAGCGAATGCTGCGATGAATGACGCATATTATCATCATGGTAACGGACAAAGCTTACTGCGTTGTTCCAAAACAATCTGGTCGTGTCATTGCCACTGTGGGTGTGGGTGATGATGACGGCCCCCAAAATATATTTATATTTTTTACCCACAGCCATGGTAAACAAAGAATAACCCCATGCTGGCAAGGTCATTAATGAGTATTGTTGTCAATCAAGTAGCCTACGCCATTAGTCAAACGTCAATAAAAATGGAAAATGAAAGAAAAACATAATGGTCACTGGCTGGTCCAGTGAAAATACACATACGTAATTATACAGCCCTGTTAAGTTAACCATATAATTTGAAAGGAAATTAAATTCACTGCAAAGGTTCCAGAAGAAAACAGAGTCCTCTCTTTTGTGATGATAATTAGGCCAACGCTATTTGTTTATATTTGTACATGGAAGTAAAAGTAATTGCAATGGGCTGATTTTATTGTCATGGCGCATTTCACCAAAATACTTTCCTTACTTTAGGTACTCGATGGGAAATCTGTACAAGGTGGTTCTTGTGTCTCTTCTAATGATTGCTGTCCTGCACACTGACCTAACATGGGCCGTTAAACGCGGCGGCAGCAGTGGCAAGAAAAGTGGCAGTACCAACAGAGACCGTAAAACCTCCTCCCCAAAAACGCCGAAAGCAACAAACACTAATGTAGGTAACTACCCCAGACAGCAGCCGCCACAGCAGGTTCCCAATAGAAACCCGAATCCCTATCCTGCAGGTGGAAGTTACCCTGGCAGAGGCACCAATCCTGGAGGCTATCCCAACCAGAATCCAGCAGCAGGAAACCCTGTTGGGAGCAACCCTGCTGGTAGAAACCCCAATCCATATCCTGCAGGGGGAAGTTACCCAAACCAGAATCCCGCAGCAGGTGGCTATCCCAATCAGAATCCAGCAGGGGGTTATCCCGCAGCAGGTGGCTATCCCAACCAGAATCCAGCAGGTGGCTATCCAGCCGCAGGTGGTTATCCTGCTAGAAGCAATCCTGGAGGCTATCCCAACCAGAATCCAGCTGCAGGTGGCTATCCAGCCGCAGGTGGCTATCCAAACCAAAACCCAGGCAGAGGGAATTATCCAAATCAGTACCCAGGTGCTGGAGGCTACCCTGCAGCAGGAGGTTATCCGGTCAGAGGGGGGAATACTGGACAGGGCTGGGGTCAGCCTGGTGCATATCCAGGGGCAGGGGGCTACCCGGGTGGAGGAATGGGGGGACAACCCAATTGGAACCCAAATAATCAGATCCTCAGTCCCCGCTATGGTGGTGGAGGAGGCTACGGATATGGTGGACACGGCGGTGGACACGGCATGGGAGGGTCTCCTTTCTCGCGTTCTGTTCACAGTATGGGACAATACCCCTCAGGCAGGTCTCAGGGCTTTGCAAAGAAAGCCATCATGGCAGCGGGTGTTGGAGCTGTGGCAGGAATGGCGATAGGCTATGGGTTAGGACGATTCCCTCGACCAAATTTAAACTTCCGCAATCCCCAAGAAGAGCAGTATTACAACAATGAAATGTATCGCAAATATGGCTCCCGTTCCACAGATGAAAATGACTTTGGGCGTGATTACGACTACAGCTCTCCTCCTCCAATGAAGTATGATAACTTCATGGATACCTGCATGAAAAGGACTGATCTCATTAAAGGCGGAGGTGATGAGGAAGGTGACGACACAGTTGGCATTGAGGAGGTTGGGTACCCGGCCCTAATTGAGCAACTTAAGTCCCGGCGATGTGTGGAGCTTTATGTGGTTTACTCTGAGCCCTATCTGAAGAAAAAGACAGCTGAGCAGCAGATGGCCAGCCCTAGCAAGAGCAACACTCTGAGCTCTGGGCCGATTCAACTTTTCACCTCCATCCTCATGCTTGTGAGTAGCATGCTCCTGCTTCAATGAACAAGCAGCCTATTGATGTCATACTGTATATACATATTTCACTGTACTGCGGCACATACTGTTGATGAATCATTCCATAAAGACTGCAGTTTAGTTGTATTTGTGTTTTGGTTTTAGTACTGTCGTTTAGTTATCACACACATGAGTAACTTGGAAGAAAACCAGAAAATATAAGGGAAAGAAAATTCTTTGTACATTTCTAGTAAAACACTTTTAAGGATAGTAGTATTATTTGTTTTACTTTTTTATGTTGTGCACTAATACAACTTTCAGGGTATGGTCACAGATTCTGCCAATGCAGTTTGGTATGATGACCACACCCTGAATCACAAATAAACGAAATACTATCAATACAAGAACGTATTTGTTTGGTACTTCGTGAAAGTACAGATTCTGATACATTCTGATTCTACTACACTCTACAACTAATGAATGTTTAAACACCATATACCTGTATGAAACACAGTTTATGCTAGTGCATGGCATTTAATGTATTTTGCTTGTTTTACAAGACATGTCTGTGTAAAATACAACATAGTAACAGTTCGTATTGTACACACTTTTGTCTGCTTAAACTTAAAGTAGGAAATTACTTAATTAGTCAGAAATGTAAACTGCACGAGGTACAGTCAGATATGAAGGCTAAAAGGATAACAAGTCCTGGGGGCTTGTTTCCATTGTGGTCCTAGTATGGAATTACAGTGCAGATTTCCATTTTACATTTATGGGATTAACAGTTGTGTTATATTGTTGAGACTATTCCAGAACCTTTTGCTCATAGTCCTGTATTTCAGGGTGCCAATTATTCTATATCTATCTATGTATCGATCTATCTATCTAATAATGCACCGAAAAATGTCTGTCACTCAGTCATTCTGTCTGTCTGTACTAGCCTACACTTCCTTATATTAACCGATTATTATATTTTGTCATAAATGCGCAAAAAAGTACAACAACCACTCCACTCTCATTGAAAATCCGGTAGAGTACGGTTGTAAGGAGTGTCTGTAACACCGAGGAGGAGTAGACAGAGCACAGCGCTCTGCCTGCTCCTCCCTCCCTCCCAGTTCCACACACACGGAGTAAAAAGAGAGAGGACCAGGGCTAGAAGGAGTAATACTAACCTTGTAACCATAAGCATTGCTGTTTTCATCTTGCATTAACAAAAATAAAATCCACACTGAGAGGGACAGAAGGTGTAACAGTGGTAGACCTACATTAGCCAGCGCTAGCTCCTATGCTAACGCTGCAAACTTACAGCAGATGTAAACGGTTCTTTGATTGTGCGTGTGTGTGTGTGTGTGTGTGTGTGTGTGTGTGTGTGTGTGTGCGCCAACTTTTTCCCCCCATCCTGACCAGCCTATTATTATTATTGCATTTTGGCTATACAATAACTAACTGCAAGCCAATGAAGAATTAACCATAGCATCAGTAGCATTGTCAATATTTGTCTTAATTTCTAATTCATATTTATTTAGTTGACAATAATTTAACGGTAGGCCAGTGTTTTGAGACATACAAGGCTATTGTCTTGTATTGCTATAAAATGATGATCTTGAAAGTGGCAAATTTCAGTGGTTTTGGCATTTGATGGGGGGGGGGGGGGGGGGGGTGTTACTGAAAACGATGTTGGTGATTCTTGCACTAACTTTTTATAAGCAATAAATGTTCTCCAATGCATTTAAAGGAATTATTGTGTTAGAATTTATGTTACTGTAAAAAAAAATCTTTTTTACTTAAATTAATATCGGTCATAATATCGGCTATCAGGCTTTTTGATTCTCCACTAATCGTAATAGGAAATATCGGCCAAAAACCATATCGGTCGATCACTATAGAAAACTGTCAGGATTTGGAAGACATTTCTTTTAATTTAACTCTCACAAATTCATAAATAACAAGACCATAATCACATGGACCAAGTAACCAGATTTATGGAGCTCATATACACTGCTGTATCTGCCCATTGCAGCAACGGCAGTGTATTTGTCCAAATAGTCCACTTATTAGTCACTCCAGTCACTATAAAGACTCTATTCATAGTGTTTCTCCTTTATTCTCAATAGATCTTGGTCTGTATCTTTCCATGCTCTGCTGCCAAGTAGAGTAGACTCAGTAGAGTGTCATTTATCGTGTCCAATTCTATTGTCCCTGCTTCCGTAAACATGTTTTGTTTTTTTAGTATTAGATGGTGCATTATTATTGGCATGATCACCCTTTGTTCTAAATGGTTTTAACAGAAATATTTATATATAATACATTTCTTATCAACATTCGGTAGTTTAATATTTTAAATTGGATAATCCACTTGATTTGTATTGATGCTGGTAGGTTGTGGTCAGTTTAATCTTAATCTTAATTGCTGTATCTTTTTCTCTGTGACTTGGTTCTACCAAATGTACCATTTTATATGAATTCAGATTAAAACAAATTTTCTTTTAATACCTAGCCCCAGTGTTTACCTTGTAGAATATCACCCAAGTGCTCTTATTTATCTTTGCAAGTGTATATTCTGTCTCAGGCTGTTTGTTGTATTCATGCCTTTGCCATGTCTTTGTACAGTACTGTACATGCTTGTACTTACTCATGTATGAAAAATATGCATCTAACCTGTAAATGTTTTTGCTGTTGATATTTAGATGGTAATTTACTGTACATGTCTGTTATTTAGTAGGATACATGTCCAAAATAGAAATGGATTAAATAAAATAAACAGCATCACACATATTCATTGTAAATCATTAACTCTAAACATAAAATGTCTCCATTCATCCTTTCAAATATGGCACACTACAGCACACAACTGCTGTATTAGATCAGATGGCGAGAGAGAGAGAGAGAGAGAAGACAGGGAGAGAGAGTGATAGAGTACTTTCAATTTCCTGTGAAACTGCCCACAAGACAGTCAGACACTACTCAGCATTGTCATAATCATAATGTCTGGTCATACATGAAGCAATACATTTTATTATCAGTTTCTATGATTTGGACAATTAGATTTTATTCAAGTGATGAAAGGTGACACTAAATGCCCCTTATCCAGGCACCAATTAAGAAAGGAGCAATGGGTCCAAGTGTAATGAAGATGCTACTCATGGGCCCAGTGGCAGCTGCACTTCTGAGGCGCTTATTGGACAGGTTGTGGATCCCATCACGTTGGTATACTTGTTGTTGGCCTCCACCAGATCTGTCATAGCCATAGCCATGCCCGTAACGCTGCTTTGTCTTACCAAGTGATCCCAATCCATATCCAATGGCAGCACCTCCAATCGCACCAGCTGCTGCTGCCCCCGCCAACTTCAGGCCTTGCTTGGAGGAGGATTGCTTGGAGGATTGCTTGGAGGATTCCTTGGAGGATTGCTTGGACTCCTTGGAGGATTGCTTGTAGGAGGATTTGCTCGGTGAGGGTTTCACTTTTTTATCGTCGTCGTCGTCACCCTTTCCTTTTCCACGGAACTTATCTTTCCGTTTAGAGTGCACACCTGGGCACAGGGCTGCCATAAGCAACACGCATACCCAGAGAATGACAAGCTTCTGCTGGCCAATCATAACTGCAGATCCCTGGTAGGCAAAAAAAACAACAGAATTAAAGGCAATAGGTATATATAACGGATATTTTGGCCACTTTAAACCACCTGGTGTCCTCATTTTGGGCATGTCATCATTCATACCATAAGTGAAAATGTAAAAACTGTCAAAATAATCCAAATAATGCTCACAATGTGAGATTATAGATCAAAGCTATTCATCCATTTAAACATTTTGAGGACATGTACAATGACACCAGAAATGCAGTGAAACACACCGCGTAGTGGTCTATCTAATTCAAATGGATGCTAAGTCCACTTATACATGGCCCATTGCACATCAAAAGCTTTGAGTCACATGCTCACCGGTGCCAACAAGCAAAACAAAAACATAACTACCCGCATGTTCTTTTTGGAACTAGAACTGCTCAGGCCTTCTCGATCTATTGAACACAATAGTGTACCACCCTTTCACAATGTATTTATTCAATTCCCTGGCTCGTTAAATGTATTATACTGGTCTTTACAAAAAATTATTGAAACCATAAAACTGTCTAGATGATATTCAACTAAGTATATAGTTTGAATATAGTTCATATACTGTACAAAAAATAAATAATAATTTAAAAAATAATAATATATAATAATAATAATAATATATATATATATATATACACACATATATATTGTATACATACACACACAGTATATAATATTCATATACTGTACATATACGATATATGATTATTTCAGAGACAATATTATAATTATGTTCTCAAAACAACACAACAATTGTACACAGTAATAGCAGTTACTAATCAGATTTACATTTGGAATAATCACCTTGAGAGAAGAGATCTTGTGCGTTGATGCTGGCGTAGCAAACCGTTTTCAGAACATACCACTTTTACAGTTCAGCAGCACATTGATCTGTTATCACTGCCCTGTGCTAACTGTACCCAGTCAATAGAAAGCACATAGCTCCTCCCCAACTCCCCCTGCAACACCCGCGCTATTGGTTCGAGATCAGTAATACAGTAGAAGTTGAATGATTTCTGCTGATGGGAGTTTTCTAATGACAGGAGTCCTCACTCTCCTCCATGCAGCAAATGTGATCCTTATTTCAGTGTGTATGATAGAAATCGATTGCCCTGCCAAAGGTCCTAGTTAGGTGCTTGCTTCTGGTAATCATTAAAACACTAGAAGGAGCATACTGTGTACATGAATTCAGGCTCATATTGTGGTTCAAGATACATGAGCCATGAAGAGGTGAAGCTGTGTCATGTTTGTGCAAAAAATGTGTATACTTGAGCCCATGTTTCCAGAGTGAATCATTTGCCACCTGACAGCAAATTGGGCGAGCTAGCAGTATGTTCCATAGTGCAAAGCAAAGTTGTGCCACGAGAGAATGGTTGTGCCATTTTTACATTTTAATTTAGTCCAGAAAAGGAGAAATCTGTTCTAATTCTAAAGGTTCCATAGGACTATGCCTCTCTAGATCAAACCAGTATGCTTAAGGCAGTGATTTTCAAACTTTTCTTTTTTTCTCTGAACCACTAGTATTTTTCGAACAATCCTCACGGACCACCCCACCCCACCTCCCGACAACTAGTTAGTAGAAAGCATGCACAGTCATTTCTATTTTATTTACATTTATTTTGTATTAATATACAAAGTATATCAAGCCATTAACAGTCATTATTTAATTTAAATATTTTTTTCTTCTTTCTTTTGCCTATTAGTTCCAAAATGATTTGATAGCATATCATTTTCAAATAAATAACGGTAGTGGGTCGCACACACAGGGACAAACATTTTGGCTATCCAGCCTTCATCAGTGTGGAGAGTGACTGAATGTAGATTCCTTTTAACCCATTGATGCCTGAGGCCAAATCTGGGAACGCCTTCTAGGGCCTGACCTAAGGTTTCTGAAAAGCAGTTGAAGATGGATGGATGGATGGATATAAAGATGAATGATCAGTATACGGAGCGTCACCAACAACCAATCCATCCTTTTCTTCATGGCTCAGATGCTGCTTCTTTGTCCGGGGTTCCATTGACAATTGTACAGGATGAAACATATCTTCCATCGTAATTCTAGGAGTCACTGAAGACTTCAATCTCTACATTTAGAACAGACACAGATGGATGTGTTAATCGATGGGGAGGTGGACGCTTTTCAGACAGGGCATTAGTCTGACATTCATCCGCATGTCGGACTAGCGTCTGCTCCCGTGCTTGCGGTTATGGTTAGGTTAGGAGATGAGGTGGGTTGTCATTGCACCCAATCGATGTGTCATGTGAGAAGCATTTAGTGTAAAGTAAAAAATATATAAACATATTCATTGGTGCACTACCGTATATTGTTCTCTAGACCAGTGGTTCCCAAAGTGGGGTCCGGGGACCCCCAGGGGTACCTGAGGGAGTTCCAGGGGGGACCCATCTATTTTGTTCATGTTCATAAAGTGCTAAAGTGTTTAAAGCAGTGGTTCCCAAACTTTTTCATGTCAAGGACCCCCAAATTGACACTACTTAGTGTGGACCCCCATTTGAAAAGATATGCCAGGGACCCCCATAAGAGAAGACGTACACATTTAGACGTCTACATTTAGACGTCTACATTTAGACGTACACATTTAGACGTCTACATTTAGACGTCTACATGTAGACGTCTGTATACATTTAAACGTCCGTATACATTTAGACGTCTACATTTAGACGTCTACATTTAGACGTATACATTTAGACAGTGTCCCCCCGAGTGCCTCCTCAGTGTGTCCCCCGAGTGCCTCCCCAATGCCTCCCCAGTGTGCCCCCCGAGTGCCTTCCCAGTGCCTCCCCAGTGTGCCCCTGAGTGCCTCCCCAGTGCCTCCTCAGTGCCTGCCCAGTGTCCCCCAGTGTCCCCCCAGTGTCTCCAATAGCAATACAAGAGCAATAATACAAATTAATCTTAATGTATTAATCTTAATGTATTAATCAAAATTGCGGCCTGTGCCCAGCACCATGCCAAAGCTTTTTCCTGCAGGAAACACTGCTTGTGGTTGTAAATATATATGTTATCCGTGTTGCGAGGATGAGGGGGTACCTGGAAAAAAGGGGTACCTGGTCCACAAAAGTTTGGGAACACCTGCTCTAGACGTCTAGAGCTTATATTCCACTTTTGTTATTATCCCTGCATAAATGGGAGTGGAATGACTGACATGACACATGCTTAACATACTGTATATCAGTTCATGTACATCAATTCCACATACTCTTCAATAGGCCTATATCTCAAATGCTATGTTTGTTTTCTAGGTGTGTGGCTTAGTATGTTGCAAAGAGAAAATAAAACAACATGTCAGTCAGTCTATTAAAGGGCCTAAAGAGCCCGAGCATGATCTATATGGGAAAATACCATGAATAACAGGTTTATTATATTGTGTATGCAAACCCTCATATTTGCAATATTGTGTAGTTAATAGTCTTACCATTAAAAAGGTCCCTTTATGACTGTACAACTCATGCATGGCCCCCAGAGGTATCCACACAGTGGCCACCAAAGCAATGAGCCATGCCACAGCATTTGCCCATTGTGGATAATAATAGGTCTTTCCATAGCGAAGAGGGGTGTATTGGATTAAACTCGACACCAATATGACCTAAAAGTTGAATCAAGCAATATGTTTTTATGCTGGTAATATATTAGTAGAGAATCGAAATATTGTATTTTGTTGTTAAGTCATCACAATGGCCAATGCAATTTGACGCAGACAAGTTTGAGTGAACTATTATTGTCTACCTGTTTCACTATAAGGCTGTTGGCTTGTATACATATAAAGGGAAGCCAATAGTGAATCTGGTAGATGGGCTGAAATAAAATGTAACTTCAACCTACCATAATCAGTAGGGGGGAGATGACCAACCAGCATGCTTTGAAGAAAAGACTTGGGGGCTTCTTCAGCATTCTTTCTACCATGATAGAGAGACGACGCACCCCTGAAAATAGATACAGATAGATACAATGAGCAAGCTAGAATTAATACTTGAATACTACCACCGTGCAATATAAAAATGAGATAAAGCACTGAGACTACTTGCCAAATATCCAGGAGATGGCAACAGTCTCCAGTAGAGCTGTTAATGCCATTGGTATGCCAATGGAATGGTCAAAAAGCTGGAAGATGTAAATACCACCCTGTAAAGAACCAGATCAAATTGTATATATTTATTACTTTATCACAAACGTACAACTAGGCTAGCTCTGGTCCATAGCTCTAATGCGAAAAATAAAAATAACCCGCCTTTGTTTTGGTAAGTAGCAAAAACGTTATTTTTATTTACGCTAAAGACGAGAGGCTGGTCTGCATTCTGTGAGCCCCGGAAGTCGAGAGTAACATAGCTCTAAATGCAACGCATTAGAGCTATGGACCAGAACTACAATAAGGCATGACATAATATACAGTTGGTTCTGATCAAGCAACATATTTTTAGAATGATATCACAGCTAGGATTTAAACAGATTGATAAACCTTCATTAAGTTTAATTCAGATTTCAGAATATGAAATCAGATATGTTAAACTAAAAACTCAAGGTTGTATAAAAACATTAGAACATTCAAGGTTGTGTCGATCTGCATTTCTATAGTTTGTGTTGAAGTACAAAACAACACATATTATTGTGTGTTATTTACACACATCCACGTTGCATAAAGCAATGCTGAACTTTGGTAGAAGTTGTCTTGTATATGTTGATACAAGTCCATATATTGATGATCATCTGTATCAGTTGCTTCTGTGCTCACTGTGGTTGGACAACCGTCTAACCGACCAACTTGACTCTGGAGATTTCACGCATTTATAGTTTAATTACATTTTATTTTCATAATTAGTGAAAATAGCAGATTTACAATCAACCTTTATTTATATAGCACGTTATAACACAACCGAAGTTGACCAAAGTGGTCTTTTGTTTTGTAACAATTGGAGTCGTCAGAGAGGATTGGGGGATACCATGATATAGGGCGTTACAGTAGTCTAGTTTAGAGGAGGTGAATGAGTGGATGACTGTTTCGAATTGTTTGGGGGGAAGGTAAGGTTTGATTTAGGCAAGTAGACGTAGATGGTAGAAACTAGTTTTAACAACCGAGCTGATCTGTTGGTCGAAGTTGAAGTGGTTGTCGAATATAACGCCAAGGTTTTTGCACTAGTATGGATGTTAGATGTAAGGGGGCCGAGGTTGGTGACAGAAGGGATGGGGTGTTGTCCAAAGATGATGATTTCAGTTTTGTTGTCATTAAGGTGTAGAAAGTTTGCGTCCATCCAGATACAAGCTCACAATGCACACGTTGTGGCTTGTTGTAGGCTCAGATCATCTCTGTTTGCAATTTTTCACAAAGTATTCCGGGCATTCCCTTTCTTTCTCATAGCCACACAAGTGCATGCACATACGCACACACGTACACTCACATACCTGGGTGATGCAGGGAATTCCAGAAAGAAAGACAAGCAGGCAGATGAATGCAGTCACACTCTCCTTTCTTTTTGGTCGGAAAAGAATTTGATTTTTGGAACCAAAGGTGTCAATTACCGTTGTCACTAAGAGCTCAATGTGTGCAGTCTGCAGTTGGAACAGAGCAGAACAGAATAGAACACATTTCTGTTACACAATGAAGGGTTGTCTATCGTTGATTCGTTATATCGAATGAGGTATATGTATATATCATTATGCGTGTGTGTGTGTGTGTGTGTGTGTGTGTGTGTGTGTGTGTGTGTGTGTGTGTGTGTGTGTGTAAATGCCCAAGCCAAGAGCTAAGGCACTGACAAAATTATGTGTCTGCGATAATTGGCAGTCGCCATATATGGAGGAGGCGATGCTTCCTGTACCCGTGATCTGTATCCTGAAGCACTTGTTGAGTTTTCCAAGTTTATGCATCTACTATTGTTTGTGTTCAAGAATATAGATAGAATATATACAGAGGAGAGTAGGGTACTCAACCTGAGAATCCAGACCAAGGGTCAGGAGCATGAGAAAGAAAAGAAATGCCCAAAGCTGAGAGATAGGCAGAGTAGAGAACACCTCGGGGTAGACCACAAACACTAAACCAGGCCCTGCACAGAAAACACACAGGGACATATGAGTATTAATTAAAAAAAAATTAAGGGTATTGTCAGCGAGACTGCCGTCTTCCCCGCTGCGGCAGGAGGAGGAGCCAGTAAAAAAACGGTGTGTTAAAGTTGAGAAAAGTTAAACTTTCATGCTCATATCATATGCTGTGCGACGAGATGGCACCTATCCAGAAGTACGCTGTGGTCTAAAGACCAACGAAACTAGTCGCAACCAATGCAACTCCTTGCAACTGCCATTGGTTGCAAGTAGTTGCAAGTAGTTAGACTAGGCGTACATAGAAGGTGATGTGGGTGTTTTAAATCTTTTGTACACACCTATTATTTAGCGGGAAAAAAATCTTTGAGGAAAATCACCACTGCTGGTGATAACCAGGTTTTTGTTGAGGTTGAAGAAATTCTTCTGTCTGCCGATATAGGGAGGGTAGAAGGCCCTTACCCATTCCCCATCCACGGCTGATGCTGGCTGTAAAAAAGCCTTAAGCACTGTCAGCCATTTCAGCTTGTCTCTGCAGTTATCAGAGGGGACCTCTCAAGTTGTTAAAAGTTTTCCGATTGACATTTACTGGTTTGTTTGTAAAATAAGTTAATAATTCCATAAATACATTGTTTATGTTGTATGCTTGCAGGAGTAGAGAGCAGAGCAGTTACTGTGGTCACTTGGAAGCATACCATGTAAGCATTGTACTTGTTCTTATCTGAAAATAATTGGAAATGTCTTCGTTATCATGCGTATTCGATCAGTCTTACCTCCAACAGCAAGGTTGTTTATGTCGAGTCCATGAATGTGAGCCATGTATCCAACTCCAGAGAAAATGGCAAACCCAGCAAAAATGCTTGTTGCCGAGTTGGCCAGTGACACGATCAAAGCATCCCTGGTGAAAGGTGAAATTAATGTGGTGCAATGTGTATGTTCTGACTTATCAATACATGGAATCTGGTACAAGTATCTTTCCTATTAAACCCATTAAGACCTGAGACCCGATTCTAAAAAAGAATTCTAAATCCCTGAACCACTGAAACAGTTTTCAGTGGTTCTCAAACTTTTTCATGTCAAGGACCCCATAAATTATATGTATTTGGCCACAAAGTATAAAATAATGGCTGTGGTTACACAGATGCTTTCCTGGTTTGAATGGGTTAAAACCCATTGAATTAAGCCTTTAAATTATATAGGCATTCAAACATTAAGCATTTAAACTACTCATGATGGCAATGATTTTATGCCTACTCTTATTCTACTTGTGCTGTGCCCATGCAGACAATAATGGCCTTCATGTAGCCACATTAACAGTTAACCATACGGGCCTTGAAAACGGGGAGCGATAAAACACGGCTATAGTTCATTTTCAATGAGACCTGCGTTTTTGCTCTGACAAGTTGCGTTGCGACAACGCAAGCGTATTTACATGAGCGTGGTCCTGTGAATTTGTTGCGTGTGTGCTCGTTACGTGCACACGCCCGCGACTCACCAGACCTGGATTCTGTTTAGCTTTTTTTTTTACATTTGCGTTGTTGTGCAGACCTGGAGGAGACCTGTGTTGATCCAGGCAACAACGCCTGCGTTCCTCGCTTCACGTTTGCAAGGCCCTTAAGTCTACTACTGTATGTTGAATAAGGACCCACAATATGATAATATTATGATACCAAACACCTGTGCATTCTAAATATTTAGAATGTACTAATGACATGGCATGTACTGTACCTGAGCATATTGTTTTCAAATTTATTATGACTGGAGGTGGAGATCAGGACGCCCAACCCAACCCCTATGGAATAGAAAACCTGTACACTGGCATCAATCCAAACCTGTGTGGTTAAAACAGTAGAACAAGACAAACTTATGTCAATGAATAATGTTATTTCAACAAATGTGCATGGTAGAATATGTAAATAAAATGTATTACACGGCTTGGTTGAATGCTTGATTCTGATTGGTCAATCGCTGAATTCAGCAGTGTGTTATTTCTTGATAACAGACTGCTGCCTAATCAAAGGCTTAGAGCACCTGCTGCGCTGTTTGGATTTTAAGCTGTACCCAACATGACAGCCATGTAAACAAACACACAATGAAATTTAACTTGCTGCTCTCAAGAATGTTTTTGGAAAACATTTGAAGCGAGAAATAGACGATGCAATTGATTCCATTTGATCAACACTCGCTTCCTTGTTTCCGAGGCAACTTGTAAGCAAGGAAATGTTTCGTTTTGTTGTCACTTTTGGGTCCATTTATTAATTAATGTATTAAGTAATAAGTAGCCGTGTAATAAAAGCGGGATAATGTATGACAGGTGGTCATTGACCACCTGTCATACATTATCATTTGTTGAGTCTCCCATGCTTTAGACTCGAGTTCAAATCCCACTTAAGACATAAAATGTACGCACAATGTGTCTTTAACAACTGTTTGAATTACTTTAAATTGGAAAAGATTTATACAACATGAATTTACTGCTGAAGTCCAGGTACTGTATATGAAAGCCTTAATCATATTTGAATCGTTTGGCATAATAAGGACTACAGCTAATAAAATTTAATAAAGTAGCCATTCCATCAATTCCACAGACTCACCTGAATATCCAGTAGTTCATTCCATCTGGGTTTCAGATAGAGGATAATACCATCCAGGGCTCCAGGGAGCCTGATGTTGTTGATCAGTAGTACTAACAGCACAACATATGGAAATAATGCTGTTAAATACACCACCTGTTTGCACATGAGGAAAAACATTAACACAAAAATGTTTGTTGTTCTGAAGCACTGACATGTTATTGGACATTATGTAATGTACATTTTCATAAGGGGCGCACAGTAAAATCCTTAGTGTTCATATATCCATTTGTAACTCTGACAGTGTACAAATGTACCCGTAACCACATGGACCCTACCCTTAGGGGTCCATTTGGTTACATTTGTACCCACTGACAGTTTGTTTGTTTTAGGCATTCCACTGGGCTCTGATTGTCTGTCTGATGCGTTGTCCTAGTCATCTATAAACATACTGTACAGTATGTAAGGAAAGGGTCACATACCAAAAAGTCAGTTTAATAATTAATGCGCATGTCACACCACAAAACATTTTTGGACGTCAGTGTGTACAAATGATTACACTCTCACAGAGTCACATTAACAGTGAGGATTTGACTGTGGAGCTGCTTTGGTGATGTGATTGAGAGCAGTGCACAACCTTTCCTGTGGATTTGATCCCTTTGAAGGTGCAGAGGTATATAAGTATCCATAAAAAAAGAAGGGTACCAAAAAGCTCCCATTGTATGTGTCCAACGTTCTCTATTCCTTCTGTGGCCTCCAGGAGTTTACGGCTGTACAATCGGCAAAGATAATCATTATCAAATTGTATGCAATGCAACATTTAAAATACAAATTAAGTGGGTTGAGTGGATTGTACAGTATGTTATCAAATTACATTATAATTATAATATGTGGCACTTTACAGTATAGTGCTCATATTATGTAGACAGACAGACAGACAGAGACTACTGGCTGTGCTGAACTTACTCAAAGAACTGCTGGGAGGCGGTCTGAGTGTGTGGGGCATTCCCAGCCATGGAGCAGTTGTCTGGGATGTTCCAGGTGCCATTGCACAGGGTCCAAGGCAGAGAAGCTCTGAAGGTGTTGAAAAGGTAGTATAGAGCCCAAGTTATAGCAGTATTGTTGTATGAGCACAAGATGAAAGTCAGTACGACGGTAGAAACTCCCACCCCTGTAAAAGCAATAGATAAAACTGTATGAGATTCTTTTAGAAGAGACAGTGTTAAGTTAATATCAATATAAAGCCATTTAAGTAAAAAGTCCTAAGAAACTGCATATTTCTTTTAAATAATAAAGATGCACAATAAGACTGATTTGTTCAAATGATCTTTCCTTAGATTTTCTGATACTTTGCCAGACAATACAAAACTTCATGGATGAGGCAATGAACCAACCTTTCATTAGAGGGCAGCACTTGGAGATGGCTTGTATCGGTCCTGACTGTGTGTATTGCCCCAGTGTAAATTCCAAGAATACAAATGGAATAACACAAAGACATGTCAAAATGAAGTATGGGATAAAATAAGCACCTGCAAAAAAACACAACAAATATTATATTGGTGGAAGTCTTAATGGGTGAAAATTTGTAGCCTACACATTGATGAAAGATGTTTTCTTTCTTTCTGCAAGTATGTTACTAGTAATAGTCTGGTTGAAACAAAAAGGACAATATTCTTCAGCATGATTTTTTTTATCCTTTACTTATTGTGGCTTTGAATGGATATAACTTGGTCTATACTTTTTCTGGTTGCATACAGATTTTAAAATATTTTTTTACATTACCTCCACCACTTTTGAAGCATACGTACGGAAACCGCCAGACATTTCCAAGTCCAACCACATAACCTACTGATACAAGAATAGATTCCACACGATTTGGCCATACAGGTCGGTTCCCTTCCAAGGACCGCATCATTATGAAGTTATCTCTCAATGCTTCACCTAAAGAAAAGCTGCTGGGTTACAAATTAGCCCAAACTTAACCCCCACTGCTAGGTAACGGTGAGACGGAACACAAGCTGGTTTGGTTCAAGTGTTTAGTTTGATCACTTAACACACATAATGCTGTGTTGCACTACTAATCAAAAGAAACAACAAACTAGTAACATAAAATACCACCCCTACAGTACCAAGGCTGTACAGGGTACACTACTAGACTAAACCATGTTTAACACAAATCCAATCTGGGAAGTGGGAACCCACTGGAAAAATAAGATGTAAAAACAGCACCATCTGCTGTTTGTTTTCCTGCTCTGAATCTGTTCTTGAAAGATTAACACAAATCTAAAACCCTGGTAAAAAATGTCCTTGGGTATGGACTAGACTAGTAGTATATCCTTATATCCTTATAATAATTCAGCGAATCTCTGAATGTCTGAATGAATGAATGAATGTCACTGACAGCGAATTATCTCATCATTAACTGCACGAATCACTCCCACTTTTCACACAGGCATGGACCATAATTATATGGAGGTCTTAACGGAGCCCTTTTTCCCATTTGACACATTAATGATTCATAATTTATTTATTAGTCAATAACCTCGCACCTCCGTCCCATAGCGACACCTGCATCACAGGCCACCGTTATCACCGTTACCCCACTGGCATGCTTCCTCTAGCTACCGCTGCAACACAACAACATGTGCCCTATACAATTTGGCACCGCGTGTGTGTGTGTCTCTCCTAATACACAGCACAGCCGTTGTCGTCTATCTTCGACCGAGCCACACTATTGGCACACATATCTCCATGCAAAACAAAATCTGCACGCTCCCAGAATGAACCTAGCCTACTTTTTACCGATTTTACCGATGCCTTTCACTGTTCAAATATTGTTTTTACATCACTCCAACCCCCTCAGGCCAGGAGGCGGTGTGTGTGTGTGTGTGTGTGTGTGTGTGCGTGCGTGTGTGTGTGTGTGCGTGTGCGTGTGTGTGTGCGCGCGCGCGGACGGGAAACACTCTGCAACACGTTAAAATTCTACTTCTACTAAAGAAAGAGGCAGCGATGGAGCCATAAGTCCATATCCATACATTCGGGGACATAAATTGCGCAAAATACTTTTAAACATGACGCGGCCACGCCAGAAGGCTGCTCCTCCTAGCCGTTGTGTGATAACTGCTAAGCTACATTGTCAACACGGCACTGACCAGGGTTGCCACATTGACTGAGAGGGAAACAAGCAACCAGGTCTATGAAAATCCGAAAATTAATCTACAATAAGCAACACTATTGCTGACTGTCAAACATCATTTTCATGTCATGGACCACTAATATTCTATATATATATATATATATATATATATATATATATATATATATATATATATATATATTTGCTGTTCATATATTCAGAACGGGTAAGGACTAGTATATATAATTTAGCATAATCATACCTGCATGTACAGTGTGTTATTATACTGTACATGGAGGTTTGACATGCATCCCAGTATCTGTACTGATTCACATTTCACTGCGTCAGTCTGCGTGATACATACATATGTTTGTGACACCACACAGCTTGCCCTGGATATTGGTGCAATTAGTATACACACAATAATTATGTATAGGCAGACATTTATTTCATTACGTCTAAATCAATCAAATAAATAATTACATTTTCAGCATCACAAACGTGTCTGCATATCAGTCTTGCACTGGAGTATGTAGAAACAAATTTGTTTTCTTTACAGTATATTACAGTTAGAATGTATTGATTGATTGAATACTTCATTAACACAATTATTAACAGGACAGGTAGTACAGTAAAATGTTATGCTAAAAGGACACAGAAATCCCCAGGGGCTTGTTTCCATTGTGATCCATTGAACTCAATTCATCAATACATATTGTACATACAATACAATACAAATACAATACAAAACAATAATGCTCAGTAGAATCATAAGGTATATTTACAGAGGAAGGAGGAGTGAGGGAGTTTGGCAGTGGATTCTACAACAAGATGTTCAAAGAGTTAAACTATGTCTTTCACTTGTATTTTGAGGACAGGAATTATTTGAGGTTAGTTTTGAGTTTGAGTAAGGAGGCAAGAACCTTTAGTTTAGAGCATGTGTGAGCTGATGTTTGGGAGAACAAGGTAAGATTACCTCCTTCTGTTGTTGTGCCCATGGGCATTACTGAATATAGAGAAGCAGTTTGACAGGACTTTTGGCACTATAATTCTTTGAGTATTTACCAAACCAAATCCACTGAGAAATGTTGCACTCCGTCTTCTACCTTGAGCCAAACCAGACTAGTAAAGTCAGCTGGAGGTTTAGTCCTGGGGGAGAGGCCTCTCCAGACCTCTCAAAACTTGTTTTTAGCAAGCAGTCGAAATTACATTGAATGAGGGATCCAACTGGAATCCTCATTGCATTCTTGTTGACAAAAGAGGAGATCCTGACCCAAAATCTTGTTCTTCGGTTGACTTTAATAATCACCTTTGGCTTTGATGCAATTTTTTCAATGTTTGTTATACAACTCAAATAGGTTACCTCTTGTTCATTACTTGTGATTACATGGTCAACAACTGTGGCCGAAGTCTTCATACTTAATGAGGTTTACATTAGACCCAAAAATAAAGGATTCCGTTTTCCCAGGTGTAATGACTGTTTGTTATCAGAGAGCCAAAGAGAAGTGTGGATATTGTTGAGCTCAGAGATGAGGGAATTTTTTGTTCAATTCAAACAGTAACTCAATACATTTTTAAATGAAATTAAATTGCACTTCATGTGGTTTACATGGCATGCTTAAGTGTCAGGCAAACATGCATGCATGCTCATGCTGATCCCTTGATTTGTGGACACGAAAGACAAACTGCCATGCATTCTTCTCTCAACAAAACAATGGTGTTTTTATAATAGTCACATGAACTCAAGGTTATTGACCAATCAGATGAAGAAGTCTACAACTGGAAGTAATACAAATCTTTACTCTATTCCTTTCCTTAGTCTCTAGATGACATTCTCAAACAGCTGCATGGAGGCCATTATGTTTTCATCCTGGGGAAAAAATAGGAAATCAGAATCACTACGGCTCAGTCAGCCAAATGTCACTGTGCAAATGCACATTACTAATATGACATTAAATTATTGATCCCTTTATACTGTATAGATAATAAAATAAAATAAAAATTGTCTAAAATTATTTTAGTTCATTCAACGCATCCTTTTAATCATACTGGTTATTGTACACACAGCGCCAGGCAGAGTTCAGTTCCACACAAAATAAACCTCTCCTCAGTTCTGCCAAAGCTAGCATGATGCTACATAGTTTCATATTTAATTTGAGTAGTTCTTTTAAAACAAGTTCGTTTTCTTTCCAATGAACAAGGATTGTGGAATTATCCCCCATCCATTATTTGCATTCAACTGTACTGTAGAAGTAGATGGCAAACTGACACATTATATGTGTCCAGCATGGAGAAAAGGATGGTTGGCTGAAAATAGTAAAACATAGTACTTTTCTCAACCTTATCTCCTTCTCTTTATCGATAATAGTAATGATCTATACATGACTCACACTGTATGACTCAAGCGGCAAATAGAAAGCACCACAGATTACCCGCTATTGGGCTGACATAAAAATACTACAGCCATTCTCCCCTCTGTCACTTTAGCCCTTCGCTAGCCTCGATACCCAGGCTTTCATTTCGTCTGCGCGAAAAATGAAAGCCTGGATTTACGCATGGGCTGCACTGGTCTAAAAGTGGAAGTCAACCCTTCCGCGTAGGCGTCGCTCCAAATTACGTGACGTCAGGGTTCTGAGCGGTGTGCACACCTCAAAATAACACCGTGAGGAAATCATTACCAGTGGAACTTCAAACGAGGCTATGCGAGGAAAATGAGGAGAATGGCTGAATAACCCACCACACCGTCTAAGAAAAAAACCAACGTGTGCCGACTCTGTGGAAATAACTTTGACAGTCCGTTAGAATGGTATACTCCAGCAACCAGTGGTTTCTGCTTCTGGTCGACACAATAACAGTGCTGCACTGGGGGGGGGGGGGGGGGGGGGGAGACCGGGGCTGACAGACAGATCGGTGAACCAATCAGGGTGCACGTTTTTCTGAGCCGTGGCCCTCCCATCTAGGCCAGAAATGTCTAGCGTTAGCTCAGGCTAGCCCTTCGCTAAATCCCACCCCAAAAAGCGATTGTCCAATGCCAATCCAAATAGTTTAGCAACTGTTGCTATACAGGTCAAGCTTTCGCCACCTCATATAAATGAATTAATGATGTGATTACCTTCTGACAGGTCTCTATGAATTCATCAAGTGTCACCACTCCATCTCTGTTCCGATCCATCTTCTGAAAAAGGTTATAATACAGTAGTTATAGTTATAAAAAGTTTCTTCTTTCATATTCTATTTGTTTTGTCCTTACACAAGGTTATCCAATCATGGGCCAGGGTTATGCACCCAAGTCCAAGATGGGTTATCCCATCTTGGGCTTGGGTGCATAACCCCGGCCCATCGACAGGCTTGCACTAATCTCTCAAGAACCGAGTCTGAGCTGCGCTACTGAATCTGTCGGCAGGGGCATTCAGTGTATACATTGTTGTTATATTAGTGGGAATTAAAACATAGGCGCCCCACCGGAAGAGGAGCAAACAGGCAACATCCTGCTATACACATTCTGTTTGGCGCTGCCCCCAGAGTAAAATTCAAAGGAAAACAGGGCGATGAGTGTGTGTGTGTGTGTGTGTGTGTGTGTGTGTGTGTGTGTGTGTGTGTGTGTGTGTGTGTGTGTGTGCGCGCGCGCGCGTGCACAAATGCCATATAAGACATTAAGAATGTTTTTAAATGCGCTGATTGAGTCAATCTGTTTATACAGAGCCTAGTGAAATCATGGGACCTTCAACACAATTCTAACAATGACATTTGCAATGCCAGATTCCTATGAAGATGCCTTGCATTAGATTGGGTAGCCTACCTGGAAGAATGCTTCCACATGGTCAAAGGGGGTATCATCTCGTAGACCTGGTAATGTATACCTGCCCATCATGTCATAAATGGATGTCATTATTGCCAACATGTCCTATAAGACAGAAATGAGAGACATTAGGAAGAAGGTAATTCACACAGATTTCTTTCCACAATGAACCGCCCAGGTCATAAAACAACAGGTACTACTGCAAATACAGCTTTATAGTGACTTTCCTTTTCATTTTGTAAGTCCACAGATGAATACATCAAGTCAGCAATTTTTCTTAATCTGCGGCTTGCTAGAACATGGTATAGTAAAGTGGCAAATGTACTGACAAGGATTTACAGAAGGATTTACAGAAGATACCAATTGCCCATGCGTAACAGGCTGAGGCTGAGAGGTTGTACGGGCAGCCTGAAGACTGTAAATGTAGGTAGAGAATGGCTGCACCTCTTTAGTAATGTAGCCGTCCTTATCGATGTCATATAGGTTGAAGGCCCATCGAAGTTTCTCTGTGACAGAACCTCGTAGCAACACAGATAGTCCTATCACAAAGTCCTATAAAAAGAATGACCATCAGTTAGGACTAACTGGCATATTACTCTCAATAAGAAATATTCGCTAACAAATAACATCAAAATCCCTTGACAGCCCCTGCCAATACTTACTTGGACTGTGTGTTTAACAGAGACTTGTACAAAATCAGTTATTGTTGTTATTCTGCACCTTCTGGTGGACAAATCTTTGGAAGGGTTGGAGGGTAGGGGGATAAAGGCACTAAACTAATTGTAAAAGCGAATTAATCCGCCCCAAATGTTTCACATTGGTATAGCTCCACCAGGAGGCAATTTTTTGCTAAACATTACAGATTCCTACAGAATATCTCTATAGTCATGTGATCAAGATGGATCTGTTACATTTTTCATATTCTATCCTTGTGGCTATGATTGGCTTCCAAAGTTTGCAGACGTGGCCCCGTTTTGAACAAAATGCCTCAAATCATGAACAGCGTCCAATTGCTTTGAAACTTGCACATTCACACTAGGGAGTCGGGAGTCGGACTCGGGACTAGGCCCACCCTCCTTTCTTCTTCCTCAAATTCACCTGTAAACCAGTGATGTGATAAAGTTGCACAATACGAAACAATAAGTATGTTACCTCGAACCGGATTGTGCCGCATCTATCCATGTCAAAGGCATTGAACAAGAAATGTGCATATGTGGTAGCGTCTGTGGACAGAACACAGAATTACATTAATATACACATTTATTTTTTCTAGGATGGCAGGGGAAGACTTACATAATGATATAAGTGTCATCGTGTCATCGGAATCATCCAATAACATTGTTTTTTTTCTTCATTATGACCGTGTGTTCAGAGTCATGCAAATATGTAGCCCCATATGTGCCCTCTCCCTACGCTCATTCTGTAGCTCCGAGATGAGGTCACACACTAGGCCCATCCCACGCGTTTCAGGAACGGCCTTCAACGGCGCAAGCTTCCGCAGTATACATTTCTTATCCTTACCACACCATTAATCCAAAACGTGTATGGACCATGCACCTTTACACTAATTCATACATAGGAGCGGCGCAGAAAATCCCGCCGCTCCTATGTATGAAAGCCTTTACGTCCCGTCTTTTGTCAGTCGCTTCCATGTTTATCAAGGAAGTGTGCGTGTGCGCGTGCATGTCGAGTGAACTGAAGTCAGTTGGAAATTTTCGACCAGGGGAGGCGCCGGGGAGGCGCTAAAGCTTTTCAACTTCCTTGATAAACATGGAAGCGACTGACAAAAGACGGGACGTAAAGGCTTTCATACATAGGAGCGGCGGGATTTTCTGCGCCGCTCCTATGTATGAATTAGTGTAAAGGTGCATGGTCCATACACGTTTTGGATTAATGGTGTGGTAAGGATAAGAAATGTATACTGCGGAAGCTTGCGCCGTTGAAGGCCGTTCCTGAAACGCGTGGGATGGGCCTAGTGTGTGACCTCATCTCGGAGCTACAGAATGAGCGTAGGGAGAGGGCACATATGGGGCTAGCAAATATGCTCTTTTTAATTTTGGTTGTAATGTCAAACACAAATATGATTGGTTGACGCCTAATATACGAGTAGACTATGTTAGACCAAGTGTTTTTTAGATACATTTTTAAAATAAATAACAATGGTAGTCTTACGGTATGCCAAACGGGTGGTACCATATATACAAGCAAGCAAGCAATAGTTTGAACTGGAAAAATTGAAGAACTCCAACTAAATTAACTGGATAAAATAAGCACAGCTAAACCCCATTCATGTTTAAATAATCAAAGAAATGGGGCTGCCAGTTACATACCGCCTTGGGGAAAGAACTGTGCGTAAATGGTCTTGAATGTCTCTTCATCCACCAGCCCACTTGGACATTCCTGTTGAAATGTAAAATGGAACAATTACTAATCATTTCTAATTGGGATTCTCATATTCATGTCAACCCTCTTCTATGAAAAATAACGCGGGGAGACCATGCAAACTCAGAGTTGCCGTGTTGAACGTTGCGAAGTTCACTTATAACTAAGTAAATCATGTTCTGGCGAGAGCGTTTGCCCCGACTGCCACTCGAAGTGGCTACTGGCCAATCACAGTGCGTCCTTGCACAAATGCACTGGCCAATCACAGCGCGTCCTTGCACAACCCGTCATCTCCATTGGGCAAAGTTCCATCCCAATCTGACCTCCAATCACTTCCAGTAGGTCTATAGAATTTGTGTTTACATACTGTATAGTTTTATATATAGTTTTTTTTTCATGTTGAACTTTGCACTGTTTTTTTGATAACCCTGTTTTTAACCTTCTATGATTGATTATATGTTTTTACTGTAGCACATTCCCTGTGAAAGAAAAGTGCAATACAAATAAAATTCATTATTATTATTATTATTATACAGGTAGTATAATCCCCTAGGAGCAATGCCGTGAAGAAAATACAGGATTTATCATCTAACAAATGATAAAGCTATGGGACCTAAACTTATGGAACTTGAAACCACACAATAATAAAATGTGTGACTCAAAACCACACCACCAGCAGGTTCCAAACCCCACAAAACTAGTACAACAAATAGGTACAACAAATGGGTCTTTAAACTACATAGTGCTAGGACTTAATTTAACACACACAGTATTAAAGTGTATTCTAAGAGAAAGTCTTGTGAGGAATTACCGTAAGTTAACCAGGCCAGTACTTGACTATCAGATGTAGTCTTACATTTTTGAAGCCTCTGTAAAGGGACTGCAGCTCCTTCCTGGTGAACTGGGTCTGGGCTTGGAGCTGCTCTAAGCCTTCTGGTTGGTGGCGCACCATCGATAGTTCCAGCTCACTGTCGATGGCGTCTGTGGAAAGGGAAATGGAGAGGGAAGAGGTAGGGACAGAGCTGTGAGGGAATGGAGGAGGAAAGAGCAGTATGAAAATAAGACAAAAAAAAGAAAGAAAGAAAAAGGAAAGAACGGTAAAAAAAAAAAGGAAGAGTGAGCACAAGGCCAGGTCAAGAAAGATGGGAAGGGAAGCACGGAACATTTGTGAACCCATTTTGACCTGAGATCAGATTCTAAACAGTTTTCTGAAAAAGCTATGTTTCTACGTCGTTCTTCGATTTTTCAAAAATAGCAGACCTACAAGCTCGTAGCGTGCCACTCGGTGGCGCGCTGTGAGCTTGTAGTTCTGCTATTTTTCAATAGCTAAAGCATAATATAATGCTAACACCAAAAGGGGTTCCCGTCCAGAATGGGTAACTAAATGATCGGTCAGAGGTATAGGTTGTAGGTGTATCTGTAGGTTCAAGGTAGGAAATAGGCTACATAGGTTTGGGAGAAACAAGGATATTTAGAATTTCACACAAAATAATAATATGTTTAACAAGTGAGAAAGGAGTGAGTAAAGGTGCAGCAATCGTGAGGTCAACTGTGACAAATAAACCACTTAAAACAGAGAGAGGTCAGAAACAAAAGACATGGCAATGGCATAAACAAACTGAAAACTTTAGAATGGGTCACATGTAGGATTACTCACCATCTTTACAAGAACAGAAGACAGACAGATGTGAGAAAGACAAGGGAGAGATTCAAGGGGGAGTTTAACAAATTTAACAGTTAATACATCTCATTTCAACTCTTGAAATGTACAGAAGTATAAAAGCTTGTCTTCTATTATCTAGCTCTTAACCATGCAATTGTCTTACATGCACTTTCATTAAATCAACAATCAAGCATTGTTCTTATTCTCCTTATTTCTAAGCTTCCTTTTGTAGCTTACCTTCTGAGTTGGGCTCACAAATGCCAAACTGTTTGAGCACAAAAACAAATAGGCTAAACACCACAGCAATGGCAAACACCTCCATGCACTCCATGCCCTCCATGGCTCCAAGATGCTTCTTAATGTTAATCTTTTGTTCTAGAAATCGATGATGTCTTTTTGGCGTCTGTGCCTAGACTGTGCTATACATACATGTATATATCAGCCTTTAAATACCATCAGCTATTGCCACTCACATCACAGCCTCTGCTACATCCTTTTTATGAGTTTTCTATTAGCATCTACAATTATGTTCCATAGGTCACTTAACTTAAACTCCTGACTCAAACTTTAACCACTTATCTGGCCCATTAGCAAAAACCTAACAGATGAACTGTGAAGCATCCTTCTTCAAGGAAATGGGTCCAAAAGTCCACAATGTCCTATTGTTGATAACCGGCAAATTCATAAAGATACAGTCTTAATTCCCCAAAGTTATCCAAAGACATTCCTCTTAGCAGGCATTCCATCTCTGTCGCTGGCTGGATACGCTGCATATCACCTTCTGGGACCGTACCTTTTACAATCTGTCCGTCAACTCCAGCCACCCCCCGGCTCCGCCTCCAATCTCCCAATGTTGTTATTATTAATATATTTGTATTTTCTTCTCTCCGTCGCTGCCTCTCCCTTGGTTTAGGCAGGCTATATATTATACATAATGTATTTTATTTGACTAAAAGTCTCTGAATGATGGTCTAAGCATTCCTTATTATGTCCAGTCATGTGAAGGATTAAAGCTATAACCAAGCATTGATCTACATACATCTACATCTGCTGATGGCCTGAATATGAACAGCACTTAGTGAAGGAGCCTGTACAGTACTGCCCTGCCCTGCCTAGTGCTGCTGCTTGTCTTCTGGATCCTTCACATAATACTACAGTCAGATGGACTCACTCAGAGCAGATGTGGCAAACCAGCTTTGATACCTCTGCTTAACTTGTCACATTGTGGTTTAGAATAAAAAAAACACCAAATGCATTATAACAGTAATGCACAGGAAGTGTGATAGATTGAACTGCTACTGTGTATTGATTGTGTTGTTTAAAAAACAATGCAGTACGTACAGTATGTTATTGTACTTGTATTGTAGCATTGTCCGGAAAGAACATTTTTCTTGTCCCTGTCGAATAATGAACCCAATGTTCAGATGTCAGTGGTGTTTTGTATTGCTACAATGAAAGACAAGTAGACTACCGGTACACAAGAAGAGGAGTATAGTTCACAAGTGATGACACTGCACAACATAATGGATTAAGCAGGAAAGGTGGGGGGGGGGGGGGGGGGGTAAATCAATTGTTGAGAGGTAAAATCCTGGTCTTAGAATGGGGAATGGTAGAGAGCCAGAAAAGCATTCCAGCAGACAAGAGGGTGTAGCCTACCTCTTCATGAGACAACTCCACGTGGACTTGTCCCTAATGTCAAACTACTAAACAAATTAACAAATAAAGTATTTTGACTTTGCAGGTACTGTAGTCTGTATAAAAGTTGTAGTTACTTGACTTGGTAGAATAGTATATTTTAGTATAGTTACAATACTATAAAACTGACAACTGACTTGGAATATGTAAAATAGAAAAGTTGTTAATCATCACTGTTTCATTCTCATTAATGTAATACAAAATGAATGATTAACGGTGTTGTACATAATAATTATTGAACAAAAATCATGTTACTGTCATAGATTTCCCAACAATGCATCCAACAATAAAAAGGTGTCATTAACAGGATGTGTACGTTTTTCTATTAAACAAAAGTTATTTTTGATATAATCTTTCAAAAAAACGTGTTTGTCACCATTAAACACAATGACTATGCACATCACGACTCACGAGTGTCACGAAATGTAGGCCTATGTATTTATGTATTTTATGAACACAAAAGTGTTTATTTTTCATACTATACTACTAGAACCTACTAATGTAACATTACATCGTGGTGTAATGTGCCCTAAGTGCTGATCTATCCTTGTTCTGCTATTAAATACTAAAGACTTAAGTACAAAGCTGCAGACGGTGCAGACATCAATCTCGCGGGTCACCATCATCGTTTAACAACTGTGGTAAGAGGAACATTATAGAACAGAGTCCCAGACTATCAATCAATCAAAAAGAGGAAAAAAAGCACAGGAGTTCTCACCATCAATTAAACACTTATTTTCTGTCTGCCTCTTTAGTTTCAAATATTCTGCATTAGGTTATATTCCAAGATATGAACCAACAGTATATGTGGCAATAACGAAATGCTAGAACAATTATATCATTATTTGTTTGGCATCTCACCAGCATAGGCCAAATATAATCTACAGAGTTTCCAGAAAAAGCGTGTTTCGTGTATTATTTTCATGTATGCTTATCAGAAAGGAGAAAAAAATGCTACTTTTCTAAAGATGCATTACACCTAGAAAAAGGGTCTAATAATGGCATGGCTTCCATGGCATTTACGTGCTAATGTGATAACGTTAACGCTGTGCCTCGGTGTGAGCTTGCAAATCTGATATTTTCACGGAATGTCTGTCTATAGAATAAGGAGGACGGTACAGCGATACAGCAATGGTCAAATGTGTACGCACGGCTTCCTCCATACCACGCACCATCACCTGCACTCTTAATTGATGCTTTGATCTCAACTCTATTTAGTATTCATTGCAGCAATAAAGAAGGCATTGATTTACAAACATTACAATATGAATTAGTGTACCGAACGATATAGGGTAATAATTCATATAGTATTGTATGAACTGTCTGGTGCTGGGACTCTGGTGCAACGCACAGGTCCTCGCTCTACTCCTGGTGAGAGCAGGAGTGGACCTGGTGAGACGTAGGAGGGGCTCGGCCAGGAGACAACCCACAGAGCCTAGTCCCTCCATGTGCCAGAAGTGTACCTCCCAGCCCTGGCAGAGTAGTTCTGGAGTAGTTCCAACGGATTGTGTGCCCCTGGTTTATCCCTAGTGGGACTGATTGAGGGTAGCTACTGGGACGTAAGTCGGGACTTGATCACTCCCGGCTGGGTTGCCTGAGTGAGGGGTATGATGTTGAGAGACCCGAAACCCCGTTGACCTCAGGATACATCACTGAGGATACATCCCAGGTGCATCCATGCGATGTTTTTTAGTTAAATGTCTTACAATAAATACAATAAAGACTGGCTCTTCAATACAGACAGACCGACTTTCCAAGTTCCAATTACAGGAGAAACAGAGCTTGGCTTTGCTCTTGGAGATCTGCTATGCTATGTGCAGTTCCTGTACTATTCGCCTGTATACAACTATCAACCCAAACGTGAACACAGCATGGCTCTCATCTTGTGTTTGTTGCCACAACATTAACAATACATGTTTGCAACCCCCCCCCGGCCACACCTCACCTGGGCCGGCTCGTGGCGGTGGAACAGGAGGCCTACCTGCTTGATCCTGCCAGTAGCATATGCTTGTCTCAAAGATTAAGCCATGCATGTCTAAGTACAAACGGCATGTACAGTGAAACTGCAACACATGTTTTTACATACATGTTTTTAAACACTCAGGGAAGTCATTTTGAACTTCAATGAACCATGCCCTACTGCACTGAAACCATTTCAGCAAAAAGATAGAGCTAAAAGCAATGATTAAGCTATATAATGTTTGACAATGTGTTTATTCTAACAACTAAATGGTTATCGTTTGTGGAATGCACCATGTGCAATGGAACGCCTAAATGGGAAATGTATTAAACTAAACGAAAACAAAACAAACTGCAGTGGAATTATTCAAATAATTCACAGACGTCCGCCCCTGTCTTTACGGTGCCACAAGGAAATAATTAAGTAGAAAAACTGACAATGGAAAACCTACAACTGAAAACTGTTGTTCCTTGAACATAGGTGGACCCTCATTCATTCAGGAAACCATCATGGAAGGAATGGAAATTAATTGGACTGTTTTATGCATATTTTCAGAAATATTATTATTAGTAGTAGTATTAGCTGCATTTATTTTCACATACCGTAATTTCTATTTACCAAATAAAATACTATATTAATATTATCCTCCTCAAGTTCACAAAAAAGTATGCTTAATATGTCCTCACACGAGAATGTGTATACAGATAATTACTTCTGCAGAAAAACATACAGTAACAGTAATGTTTAAGAACCAGCAGGTGGCGATCTCTGCTGTGCAATATTCTGGACATGGTGGGGAGTGATGCAATTACACCAAAACCTGACTACCATACTCTGTTAGACTAATGAATTCTTATAATCCTATTATAACGTCATATCCTTTGAGCAATACAGAGAGAATATGGTGCAGCATTAAATGGTAACTTTGATTTATTTTATTTGCTCCCATTTATTTTAGTTTTATACTTAAATAAGCAATAAGCAATGTCCATTTTGAGAGATGCTCATTGAGATCAATATACTGTAAAAGGGCTGAAAGATATACAAACTTCCCTGATGCTTCCAAACATTGGGTTAAATTAGGGATGTGGCGAATTACTGTACTGCCACATGTATATTGCACATGCCTTACCAGGAATATTCGCACATTTTCCCATTCAGGCACACTTGAAGACTGTAAACAAACATGGATAGGAATCTCTCTAGGGTACTCCAGTGGAGGTGACCATCTGTCCTCAACGTGCCCATAACGTGTCGGCATGCAACGCGTTGTGAGCTTGAAGATCTGCCTGCTGAGCTTGTAGATCTGTCATTTCGGCAATGTTTTTAAAACATTTAGGCTACAAATAAATAAATAAATATCCCAATTCAAAAATAGAGACGCCAGATTGAAAGTGGTTCAAGCATGGGCAACAAATGTAATGGTAAATGTTATGTTAATGACAACATCATTGTATAGATTCAAGGCATTAATGCCTTTGATGCTTGGCTAAATTGAGCTATGAGGGTTTCTCCAGCCTGGCAAATGCGTGCGTACATCACATTCTGTCTGCACTGTCTGCATGGACAAGAGCGCAATGTCAATAATTTAGATAAACCAAGAAAGCAGGGGAATACCAGGGGTATAGTCAGTCACAGACTCTCTCCAGATGGCCCTGCACTTCTCAGTATGTGATACATGAACATGCTAAAAGGATTTCAATAACAACCCATAACGGAAAAGCTATTTTGTGTAAACCAGTGTTTTCACAAGTAAAGAAAGTAAAATATCCAGAAGTCAGAAGTCTAACGCTGGAGGAGCATTACATAATACCATCATTAATTGTCTCCTGAAGTCTCAGGAATTACATGTGGGGCAGCAGGGGGGGGGCAAGAGAAATAAAGGGAGTTACAGTGACAGAGAGATGGTGACAGCGCAATTCTGAAAAGACCACAATGAACAGTGGAATAAATAACTGAAGCCGACTTCAGAGAGGTGAGAAAGATAGCAGCCTATGGGTTTACGCTGATAGAATGATTAGTTGTTACGCTGAAAAGTGACAAGACGCCGTGAACAGCCCACGGGGAGAGGGGGAAAGAAATAAGATGGGAGCTTTAAATATAGTTGTAGACAGGGTAGGATGCATTAGAATTCATGTATTCAGTAACACAGGGGATTGAAAGCCCTTCTTCTCTACTGTGGCTCTACCCGCCCCTCCGTCTTCAATTCCCATTTTCCGTTTGCTAGCACACAGTGTTGTTTTCGTTGACTAAAACTAAGATGAAAAATGTTCGTCGACTACCATTTTCCACTGACAAAAACTAAATGGAAAGTACATGAAAACTAAGCTATGATGACTAAAACTAAGACTAAATATATTGACAATTCCGTCAACAAATAAAAACTAGACTAAAATGTTAGGAAGGGACTAGTGGACAAGAGATCCAGTATAAGTCCTTTTACAATTAGTTGCATGCTGCGACGCCTTGCTTGTGAGCTTGTAGATCAGCTATTTTCAGCAAGTGAAAAAAACTGTCATTACGACGGCATCAAGGCCTGCCAATATACATTTTGTTTGACTAAATCAACTGTAGATTTAGTCGACTAAAATGTTATGATATTTAGTCGACTAAAACTAGACTAACACTAAAACATTCCAGGTGACTAAAATGTAACTAAAACTAAATGAAAACAATTCAAGAGACTATGACTAAAACTAAAAATCCAAATTTGCTGCCAAAAACAACACTGCTAGCACACCAAGACACAGAAAGCTCACTTGCAGTCATACAGATTCTGTGAATAATACCACACAGTAGTGAGTCAATGTGCTCTGGTTAATGTACAGTACGGTATGTCCCTAGTTACTCCTTAGTACCTTCCCCCTGTGGAGTGGTGCTGCTGATGATCCACTTGACAAGGCAACAGTTCATCAGAGATTTGCGGGTAATCCGTGGCCTTTGCCACTTGGTCTCTTCTTCTTCTTCTTCACTCTTACCCCCCGGGTTTGGATCCTTGCCGTTGGCATCGGGCATCAGGCCACCATCAACCGCTTTCCCACCAGCCTGGGGAACAGATGAAGAATCATATAGGGTTGGTAATAAGGTCACCACAGATAAGAGGGTAGCACTTCTTTTTTTTAAAGCGACCTGCAAAAAGAGTATGTCCCAGGCTCTCAAAAACGTATTCTTGAAGCTTGTGCTATGGCTTTAACATTCACAACATCTCAGCCCATTTGAACACCTATGGGAGAATGTAGAACGATGTGTTTGAGAGGCCTCCGAGTCCGCCCCACCATCATCAAAACACCCAATGATCGAATAGAAGAGGTGAAGAGTTCTTGCACCAGATTTTTACAACTATGCCAAGGTGCACTGAATGTTGCTCCTTCCTAATACCTTACAAGACACGCTTATTTTTGTTTTGTCTTTTTATTTGTCAGCTGTATGTACACAAATAAATTACCTAAATTCTGAAAATATCACAACGACCTTGGAAAATATATTTACAGTACATGGATTTTTGTGAGTGGGATACGAAGTAGAATATATAACTTCCTTCTCATACTGCTACCTATTAAGCCCTCACAAGGTCAAAGATATGTATGGCGAGTGGCGACACATGAGGGTCGTGTGTGTGTGTGTGTGTGTGTGTGTGTGTGTGTGTGTGTGTGTGTGTGTGTGTGTGGGGGGGGGGGGGGGGTGTATGTGTATGCGTGTCTGCGTGTTTCTGTCTGCTGATGTGTATAGGGGAGTCCCCAGCTTCCTCATTGCAAATATGAAAGGATGCTACGGCTTACAGAGCATTGAGAAACTCAATCAATAATTCACACTCCTTAAAACACCATCAATAAAATATCAGAGGCCGCCACTATGGTGAAGATGACTTTTGGCCAACGTAAAAAAAATAACCCGTGTGAACCGAGTGGTGCAACTCCCCTCTCCCCCTGCCCCCCCCCCCCCCCCCCCTCTCTCTCTCTCATTAGCAGGCAACAGTGCAGCACTATCTCTCTCTCTCCGTTTCTGGCACAACAGCGCCACTTTTGCCCCTACTGGTACTCATAGTAACAGTCACATACATGGTCACATACGTAGGTTAACACGGACATTGCTGTTCCTTGGAGTGGTTGCACCACTCAAAAAGTGTAGCCCCTTGCATTTAGGCACACACGCACGCACACACACACACACACACACACACACACACACACACACACACACACACACACACACACACACACACACACACACACACACACACACACACACACACACACACACACACACACACACACAAGAGATGCTTACTGAGCATCTCAAGAGCAGATGATCTGCATGACCTGACATCCACAGTGTTGCATTATTAAAAAGCAAGGCAGTCATGTGTACAATGTGGTTCGTACCACCCTATAATATATGTCCTCAGAAGCGCAGTCAGCGACCTCCATCCACTGATCGGCGCATGTGTCACACTTAAATGCACATCACGTGCGTGTGCGACTGTGCACACATGCATGCACGCAAACACATACTAGTGTACACAGTACACGCACGCGCACACACACACGCGCCAAGATGACCAGTTGTACCAGCTCAGTTACATAAATAGGGTTACATTAGAGATACTGTAAACACCTGCTGTGGTGCACAGGGGACGTAAAGTACCTGCTCACCACTGCAGAGTCTAGGGGTTTGAATATATACCCGCTTGGCCGAGCGTCCACATATGAACACAATATTGGCCTGTGTTCAGGGGGGGGGAAGCCAAATACGGGGAGGGTGATATGTATGTGTCACTCCAGGTAATCCTGTACCTGAGTGTGGGAGGCCTGTCAAGCCCACCACACACCGGCTGCGTGCGCCGCGCGGCGCGGCGGACACAGCCGCCTCCATTATTTTCAATGAACCTATCGCACACGGCACACCGGCTCCGTCCGTCGCGTCGCCTGGCGCGCCGATAGAACACAGTTCTATTTTCCAGGCGGCGCAACGCGTCGCGCCGCAGACGGTCGCAGACGGTGTGTGATGGGCTTTAGTGGGAATGTTGAGCTGGTCTGGTGGAGTAGGACAGAGACGCTATACGTCCTCCCGGTTATGGGTCCTCACTCGCAGGTGAGCCCATTACGGACGGTTCAACAACAGTGGCAACTGGCAAGCAGTGGGAGGAATTAATTGGCATAATTAATGACTAAATTGGGATAAAAAGGGCAAACAAATACTTGGGTACTCATTGGGAAAAAGAAGCACCTGCTGCACCTTTGTCTGTTCTGTTTTAACAAACTACTAGCCTGGTAACCAGACAAATCTTCTATTAAGCTGTCATTCATTACTCTAATGACAATATAGTGTGCTATACATCACATCATCATTTTTCGACCGCGGTCGAGATCATGGATTTCACAATGCCACGCCAGACTTCCCGGTCCTTCATTGCCATCCCCAGTTCCTGCTTACTGATGCACGTGTCCCTAGCAATGACATCAGAGAACAGTACAGAGGTCCAATGATGCTTGTGGGATGATTTGGGTAAAAACTAAATAGCAACTAACCCCTAACCCTACCCTAAGAAGGGAGGGGGAAATTAATATAATGCATACTGAAGTGGGCAAACGATAAGCACATATAAAGACAGAATGGAAACTCAGTTCCAACAATGTGAGACAACGTTGTCTTTAGGCTACTGTTTAATGACTTCAGATCAACTTTTAAGACACCCTTTTAAGTGCCAGGTGGCGCCGCAGTCCCACCCACCAAACCTCACCCTCAATGCCGGAGCCTCTCAGGGTTGCGTGCTGAGCCTTCTATTGTACACACACTCCAGTGACCATCATAAACTTTTCAAAAGAAAAGACGGTGGTGGAGAAATGTGCTCCACAGAGAGCCCCTTGTTAGTGGATGCACTGAAAGCTTAGCGCAGTTAGTGTGAGTCATACAGAGTTCTATCATGCCGTCATGGCTCTGAGGGCTGTCTTTCATATCCAGTCCCAGTGTCGGGAACTCTACACTGCACAACTTAATAATGAAAAGAAAGAAACTGCGGACCAGGCCGCCAGCGTGGTGGTCCGGGTACCCTAGCTGGTTACAATGCCAGCCTGTCAGCATGTTGCGGGTTCGAATCCCGATCCCGACGACCTTTGCAGCGTATCACTCCCCATCTCACTCTCTCCCCGATCCCCCCCCCCTCAAAAAACTATCTAATATTATATAATTATACAGTCATCATACTATAATTCACTCAATGTCTGAATGAATGTCTGTCTGAATGTCTGTAACACTGTCGTAGCTCCTCACTGCCTGCACCAATCGCTCCGACTTTTCACACAGGCATTGACCATAATAGAAGCCCTTTTTTTTCAATTTAACAAATTGATTAATAATTAATTTATTAGTGCATTAAAATTACCCATCCACTTACATGGGAAAATGCGAAAACTCACATCAAGTATTTCTCTTTCAGAAACCATCGGAGCTACAGTTACAACACTTGGAGGGGAGGTTCATAATAATTATTAAAATTTATGTAATAAATAATTACATCAGTCGGCCTCATGGTGGCGCTATAACAGCCCACTTTACATTTCGCCTTATAACTCTTGAACGGTAGCAATTCCATTTTCATCCATGGGGGCACCGCAAACGAGGAATTTTAATTGCAAAAACATGCTTTTTGGGGGATAAATCCTATGTTTGCGATAGCGGAGCCTACGTGCGCTATAGTGAGACAGGTAGTGATAGTGATTCCTTCCCAATCAGTAATATGAACTATTACATCGTACAATTATGTACACACTGTACATCATTTGGTGTTCATATATTCAGAACGGGTAAGGTCTAGTTATAGTAATGTACGGCCGAAATGAGTACCAATGTCAAATGCATTTATGTAACCTTGGTTTGGCGCTGTTGTTTATATAAGCGTCAAGTTATTGATCCAAATGGCAAATGGTTTTTGTCAGTGAAATATCCATTGTCTGTGTCTATTCTGATAATGGTTTATTTCTGAAATCACACAGATACTGATGCTGTACTCACTGCATGGTGAAATAAATCTGTCAAACGCATGCCTGTGTGTGTGTGTTTTATCATTGGGGCTGCCTGACACACAGCGAACAGTACAGCATTAGATTAACAGCGCGTCAGCCAGGTCCAGCTACGGGATCAATTCCTCGAGAGATCCGTATAAGACGGAGGCTCTAATAAGTATGGTTCGGGCATCTGGTTAGGATGCCTCTCAAGCATCTCCCTAGGGAGGTCCTCGATGCATGTGACGCTGGAAGAAGACCCTGTCGCAGACCAAGGCTGAGTTGGAGGGTTTATTATATCTCCAATATCTGCCGGGACCGCCTAGAGAATTAAGTTATCAATGTTGCTCTGGAGAAAGAAGTCTGCTCTCTGGTGGAGCTGTTGCCCCCCGTGACCCGACTACGGATAAGTGGTTGAAGATGGATGGATAGAAGACAATGGTTGACTAGACAGAACACAGCTCTGTGATTAATCTGTGATGTGAAGTGCTACAGTATTGCCTGTCAACAAAACTTCTTTGATTGATAGATTCCTATATTGTAGTGGTTCCCAAACTTTTGTCAAGGACCCCCAAATTGATACCATCAGCCCGCAGACCCCCATTTGAAAACGTATGCCAAGGACCGACCATAAGAAAAGATTTTTACAGCTCTAGCAGTGATTTACAAGCATTTTCATTTAAAGGGGCCCCGTTTGACCTGAATTAGGCTACTGTCCCCTATTTAATGGCATTTCTATCTCTGGGACCCCAATGTATATTGTAAAATCAAAGTTAATTTAACTCTGGTCCATTTGGTTCCAAACTATCATTTAGCTGGGGACCGCC
Organism: Protomyctophum bolini; assembly: GCF_963924005.1. Lineage (NCBI taxonomy): Eukaryota > Metazoa > Chordata > Actinopteri > Myctophiformes > Myctophidae > Protomyctophum > Protomyctophum bolini. Next base: position 28,598,849 of record NC_137883.1, read on the forward strand.
TGGAGATGGGAACCACTGCTATATTGAGAGCCAAAGGAACATTCATGCACAATGATTTGATAATTAGTGAAATAAAACGACTAATTTCTTGCCTCCAATGACTTTCTGAAAGACACATGTAAATCATCAAAAGCTTTCCAGTAGGCTAATAGATGTGGCGTCACGAATGTCACCAAAACAGACATCAATTAGGATAATATGATGCAGCCACGGAGGAAATTTGTGGGCAAAATATGACATGTCCTGCGTCTTAAATTGGACCAGTAGGCTACAGCTGGCAGCAAACACACCACAACAAAGTGGCTATTGGGTGGATAACGATACTGAATAAACTGAAGGACGATTTATAATGATGTTTTACTATTACTGCATGGTCGCGCACCCTCACAGTCGCACTTGCTCAACTGTTTAATAGGAAGTTTTTTCTTGTCGTCAGCGCAAGGTTATTATTGTGAATTAAATTACGCTGAAAAACATAAACAGAACTCGTTAATTGATTAATTTTATTTACCTGCATGATGTCAAACCTGTCTTGCTGTCTTGCAGGAAATTGCTGCAGAGTGACTCCAGACGGCAGACGGTCTTCTCCCGCACGCGCTGTTCAAAGATTATTTTCAGCTAGGATACATCATGCGAGAGAGAGAGAGAGAGGGGGGGGGGGGGGGGGGGGGGGGCACATAATAAATTAATTAGCCTAAAGTATCATCAAATAATGTGACAGACAGAAAGAATAAACCGTAGAGTGTAGCCTATATTTAAAATATATCAGCCTACTACCTAGCTACTAGAAAAAAGGTAGCAATGGAATATATACACAATTCTTGTTCAAATTAACATATAAAATGTGTTTACTGCATGTCCAGCTTGCTAAATTAAGTATTACAATTAATTCCTTTATGGATCAATTGAATGAATCCCAATAAAATTCCCTTAATTTAATTTGAATGATTTGATACATGCATCTATATAGCCTAACCATTAAAAAAATTGAAAGACATGAAAACGGATATGTGCTGCAGGCTAGCTGTGAAATTTTCTTTTTTCTTTTAGTCACTCACATATTTCATGCATTGATCATAATTATTTAAACTAACATTGATTTCCTTATTATCACTGATTCCAGGTCCATTCTGTACGACTTTAGTCTATATTAGAAGAAACTCTATATTTTCATGGAGTCAGTTCTTGTGCCTCTGGGAGCATGTCTTCCTGTAGGTATACTGCACTCCCGCAGACACAAGAGTTATTTTTAACCTAACAACTTCCAGAGAGCTCTTAAAGTGTAGCTGCCCTGGTGCCTTCCAATGTAGGGTATAATTGAGGATGTGTGTTGTGTGTCCTCTGGCTGTGTGTGTGTGTGTGTGTGTGTGTGTGTGTGTGTGCAGTGTTTCTCCATTTTACAGAATACAAACATTTATGCGATGCACGTCGCCCACACACACATTCTATCTTTATAGTTTGTCATATGCTGGTGTCACACAAAATAGCAGATCTATCTGTATGTCTGTATGTTTCTCCTCTCTACGTAAAATGTACCTGACCTATGAAATACAAGGGATTTATACTGTCAAGGCATTTAACCTTTTTTAATTAATTCAACTATCCTAATCTGTCTTGTGTGTTAATTATACAGTGCAGGCACCTTTTTTAATTAGGTACTGCCCAATCTCTAATAAGCTTAATTAGTCTAAGCACAAACTCTATGCCTGCATGTGGCCCTCTGTCACCTTTACCACTATATATTGTCAGTGCCAATATAGAGGAAAACAGAGGAAGATAGTATTGAATAAAATGTCATACTTTGCTTGTTCATGTTTGCCACCTAGAGTATAGTCATGTTGCCATGTAGTACTGTATCTGTTCAGTACACATTTGTATGACAGATACTGTACAGTATGTGCAAACGTTTCTCTGGGTGTGTGTCACAGTGCATTTAATGCAATATTAACACCAGTAAGAGGGGTCTGAAACAACAGGTCTGGGAATGTCTGTAATATGGACCTTATTTTATTTGTGTACGTTTTCGGGCCGGGTATGGCATAAAATGTGTGCTAATTAGTAAGGCCAGGCGGGGCTTTGGGCCAGCCCAGTTAAGGCCCAGGTAGGGCCAGGCCTTAATTGTCGGGCCTGTTGAGAACTCTAGTTTTCGCCGGCTGCCGGGCGCGGCTGCACTAATAACTTTGGGGCAGGCCCGTCTTGAGTTTGAAGTCAAAAGGGAGACATCGAAGAGGAATGACGGGTGGAGAAGGTCAGAAGGATCAACATATGGAATGTCAGAACAGGTCAGCTCCATACAGTATATGGAGATCTAAGGGTTTGAGGTCAGATGTAGAGTTGCTGGCTGGCTCCATACTGTATATGCAGATCTAGGTGATGATCCAGTCTTCTCCATGTATTGCTATCCAGGGTTTGATGAGGTCAGTGTCGTGATCTTCATATATGGAGACAGCCATATGTGGAGCGTGTCACGTGGCGTGACGGACTGACGGCCATATATGGTGGCATGACGGATGGACGAACAGGTTTTCATAGTAATCTGCGACCTATGGTTGCAATAACTATAGGTTCGGGCTGCTACGTGACCCTCACACCTGCCTATTTACTGTATGGGCATATCAGGCTGGTTTATGATTATGTCTGAGTCAGAGTGACGTGGCTGCGGTCTCTCTCTTTCCTCTCGTTAACAACACGTTTTCTATTGAGTATACATTTTGATTAGCCTTGTTACAAGAAATATGTGTCGGGCCCAGCCTTATTCACATACTGTAACACTACAGTATAAAGTATTTTATAATCTAAATCTTTATGTGATGTATTCACCCTTTAACCACAATGATTAGTTAGTGGGTAGAGGGTGACCTAAAAAAGAAACGAGACATCTGTTATTATAGTTTTCAGCTTTCACACAGCTCTCTCTTCTCTCATTCTCCCTCCTCCCAAATATGCACGCAAACACGCACACACACACACACACACACAAAATGGATTTACATATTTCTGAAGCTTAACAGCCCACATGCTCTTACTGAGAAGCAGGGGCCGCCTTGCAGTAACTGTGCAGACTTCTCTAAACAAACAATCCAAGGATAGAATATCCATGGCCCGCCTTTCCTGACCAGATGTGATGTGACGTCAAGCAGGAGGTAAGAGGGGGGCCTGCTGTAAGAGATCCCCACATTATAGCAGAGAGCAAGAGGCAGAGGCCGCCTCCTCCACCACCCCCTTCCTTTCCCACAGTCAACAGGAAGACCAGGCAAAGATTAAGATAGACTGCAGCCCACAGAGAGAAGCTAAACACGCATACTGCAGAGAGGAGGACAAAGAGGTCCCAACAGCTGCACACACCAGACAAAGGGAAGAATAATCACAGAGAAGGAATGAACAACAATCAGAAAGAAGTGAAGAAAATCCAGTCGGTTTATCTGCAAAAGATAGAAAAGTTAAACCAGGGATTAAAACCAGACAAGAACATTTGGAAACCAAAAGAGGGAGACTTTTTAAAGCAAGCTGGCATGGAGAAGCTGCGGCAGCCTGCCATGGCTGGGCAAGTATCTAAAACGTCGTCACAGAGACTTAGTAGAGACCTGACTTGCTCCATCTGCTTGGATCTATTCAAGCAACCGGTCTCACTGCCCTGTGACCACACTTTCTGCCAGGGATGCATCGCTGGCTACTGGGCTGGCCCCCGGGGAGGAACCGGCTCCTGCCCCCAGTGCCGGAAGGTGTACCCTGGACAAAGTTACAGGCCCAACCGCATTGTCGCCAACATTGTGGAGAGCTACTGCCAGGGCCTGGAGGAGAGCGATGCTGCAGGCCGACTAGGAGATCCAGCTGTTGTGGAGAGAGAGCCTGCCCCAGTCCCACACTGTAACAGGCACAGGGAGGAGCTGAAGTTGTATTGTGAAGAAGATCAGGAGCTTGTATGTCTGGTGTGCGGTCTCTCCCAGGAGCACAGGAACCACACCATGGTGTGTGTCCAAGAGGCTGAGCAGAGATACAGAGTAAGCATATCTGTCAGTGGACTTAAAATGTCCTCTATAGACAGAATAAAAATATATGACAACTCTTTTAATAATTGTGGTTCAGCATCTTACTTTGTGATGTAACAGATAATAATACTCAAAAATAAAAGTCCTGAACAAATTAATCTTCCATCTCTGAATATTAATTGGGGTAAAATACAATTAAATTATAATTGGACTATATTTTGTTTGGTCTATAGGCATCTCTCAACAGCTCCATAGACTCACTAAAGGCTGAGCTCAACACAGCATCGCAATGTGAGAGGGAGACTGAAGAAGAGGTCCGAAAACTCAAGGTGAGTGGAAAGTGCCTCACATGCCAGTACATTCACACTTTTTAAAATGCAAATTTATTTTCAGTCAATCACTATTAACCATTGGAATTGACTCTTGTGTCACGCAAAATATAGAATAGCAAATGGCAGTCTACTTCGTCATACGATAGGCTATACAGCAAAATAGCCCATCTATAAGCTGAGAATCTTTCTTTTTATTTCCCCCAAATAGAGACACCGGGTTAATGTGGTTAAAGCAATATAAAAACAACATATTTGCAAGTGATTGATTGCACCATTATGTCAGAAAGCTGCAAGCTGGTAATGGTTTACAAAGTGGAATCAACATGACTCAACTCTTAAACTATGTGCAATCTCTGCAATCCTGGGTAAACAGCAATGATCAGCCCTGCTAAAACTGACCACTCCTTACTACACCCACTCAGGAGCACACAGCGGATCTAAAGCAGCGCATTGAGGCCCAGTTCAGCGACCTGCACCAGTTCCTGTACCAAGAAGAAAAACTACTACAGGTGAAGCTGAAAACTGAGGAGAGAAGAGAACTGATACGCCTGGATGAGCACAAGGCCTTACTGTGTGTGGAAATATCCCGTCTGCAGAGAGCTCAGCATGAGATAGAGGACAAGCTGAAGGAACTGGACCCGTTCTCTTTGCTCCGGGTGAGAGATCAAAATGTCACGCTCTTCATCTCAAACATTTTATATTACGAGGTATACATTTAATCTGGCAGTGAAGAGAAGGAGGCCGGTGCCAAATATAGCACTAAGATAGTTGGTTTCATATTAGGCATGCTCCATGGAGTCACCAAAATTATGTAACAAAGAAATAAGCAGGCATTAAGGACGTTTCCCATCCATAATTTGTCTGTCTTCACGACATGAGATTAATAATTTTATCTTTTATCTGGCATTTATTAACAACTCAAGTTATATAGAAGAAACAAAAATCTTTTGATTTGAAACATACGTTTTTGATTGTCTACTTGCTCTCATTCAAGATGTTTTCATTTCAAGGACCACCATTCACTGTGGAACCACAAGGCTCCATTTGGTTCCATGAGAAAAACAGACAATGTGACGTAATGAGGCACAATGTGACGTAATGAGGCACAATGTGACGTAATGAGGCACAATATGACGTAAATTGTCCCTTCATCGTCAATGCCATGGCGTTTACAAAACAAACATTGAACTGAAGACAAACATTAAACCTGTATATAGACACACACTTTTGTGAAGTGAGCGGCGCTCTTATCATCATACATCACATTCGATCTGTGCTCAGCCAATCAGCTGTGCACATTCCGTGCTCATACAGAAACAGTGAAACACATGTATACACACAAAGCTGTGCATACTAAGCAACTTGGCACCCAACAAGTTTCAAAGGGTCATATCCTTTTCAAATATTTTCCAATTTCAATGAACAATACATCATATGAAAGCTTACATTCTGTAGTTTCACAATGTGTAGAAAGCAGAAAAATGACCATGGCCCCATTGCCCCCCCCCCTAACTGCCGCCCTAACTGCAGTAAGATTTTTAGATTAGATTCAATTTATTGTCACTGTACAGTACAGAGTATACAAATACTTAGACAATGAAATGAAGGGTGTACATTACAAAGAAAGAGTGCACTGAGCCGCTGCAACTAAGGATATGCAATCTGCCGCCCTAGGCCATGGCCTAGGGCGGCCATGGCCTATATATACGAGCCAGCCCTGTGTGCATACATTTGTTTAAAGGTATATACCTAGTCTGTAGCATTTGTTGCTAATGTAATTAATGCCCCCTGCCCCCCTTTCCCAAAAGTAAGGAAAAATACAGAGATATTTTGTTTTTGTCTGTTTTGTATTGTTGCTCCCCATCCTCTTTCCCCAAGAGGACCACAACGGAAACAAGCCAAGGCTTTCTTGTGACTATCCTTTTGAATGCATTTTCATTAAGTAATCAATCAATCGATACTATAATAAGTACTAAGTATAATAATTACTTGAGGTTTGGGTTCCTACTTCATAGGAACAGAACTAGCTGTTGATAACAATGGACTTTGGAGGAAGCAAGAGGCCGAGGCCAAGGGTGGAGCGCAGGCAGGAATTTTGCCAGTGATTTCACTCCTCGATCCAAAGGATAAGAAACTTAGTGCAGATGTAGGCTCCGGCTGGGATGTGGGACTTTCCCCTGGCCAAGAGGAGATCCCACAGGGAGGGAGAGCATGAGCCCAGACACTGATGTAATGTGGAAATTCCCTCCTTTTAGACACTAACTAATAGACAGTCTTTCTCCTCTGTTTGTTCTGTATCTTTGTCCAGAGTATAAAAACCCTGCTCCAGAGGTAAGGCATGGTTTTGATTTCACCACACACAGCAGAGCACATTATCCCCGTTACCTTCCTGATCCGTTTTTGATTGAAAACCATGTTGTTTTTCGCAGGCCATCACTTAAGTTTGAGAAACCTACACTTACACCTCCTAGTCTGTGTGAAGGTCGCTTTGCAGGGCCTCTGCAGTACAGAGTATGGAAATCCCTGAAAGGAAGTATCTACCCAGGTACAGTATACAAGAAACTACACACACAGAAGTAACCACTTTAACCTCTTGCGTTCCTTTTCTGTCAACATTGGGCAAAAATAGCTAATTTACAAGTTCACACTGCACTGCAATGTGACATATTGTGAACTTGTAGACAATTGTTGATTTGGTGTAGACTAGGGGAAAAGGAGGATGGAAAATATAGAGCCCCAGAGGACAATAGCCAACTAAGGTTTAAGAGGTTAAACATACAAGTTGACAGATTCTTAGCATTGAGTATTTATATATGTAGAATCTGACAGTGAAACAATCAGCCTAAACAATTGCTTCTTTTTTTTGTGCCCTCAGTACCAGCAGCCATCACATTTAATTCCAGCACAGCCAACCCTTGGCTCAGTTTGACCTCCTCCCTCACTTGCGTTCGCTACCAGACCTTCAACCATGCGGTGCAGGACAACCCCCACAGGTTCAACGCTGCCCTATCTCTTCTAGGCAGCCAGGGATTCACCCACGGGCGACATTATTGGGAGATTGAGGTTTACAGCAGCACAGTGTGGACTGTGGGGGTAGCTCGGGAGTCAGTGTCCAGGAAGGGAGTGATCAAAGCCTTGCCTGCAAATGGCTTTTGGACTCTCTCCCTCTCCTACGGAGTACAGTACATGGCTGGCACCTCTCCCCCTACTGTTCTCTCCCTGGAGCAACCTTTGGCTAGGATTGGGGTGTATCTGGACTACAAGAGAGGGCTGGTGTCGTTTTATGATGCAGGCAGCATGACTCACCTCTACACCTTTCGGGAAACCTTTTCAGAGACACTGTATCCATACTTCAATCTGGGCTTCCTGGACAAAGTGCATGAAAATGAGCCTCTCAAAGTGTTTCTGCCAAAAATCTGAAATTTGTGCCTCAAATTGGCTTCAGGCAAGCAACAAGTTGCAAAATGGAAGTAATTATGCAATGTAAAATATAAAGATTTGTATCCGACAAATAGCAAACTATTCATCTCATCAATAGATTTGAACCAAAGTTTTATCAAATGGATCTACTGGCACTTAACTTTGTGGTTTTAATTAAACAATTAAATGTAATTAAACAGAAAACCTGTTTAGTTGAATATTTGATATTTTGAGGCAGATATGAAGTGCTATGCTCATTTTTATAGCCTTAATTAACCTCCATATATGTAGAATATGATGTATTCCATATAATAAATATTTTTCATTAAACACTGTGACTGTTGTATTTTTTAGTATAAATACATGTTTTATTCCTTTATGTATTCACTCGCCTAAAGATCAGAAATAGTTATAATAGTGAAGCCTCATCTGTAATTAACATAAAAATTTATGTGTGTGATAGCATCCAAAATACTTTGAAAATGTGTTTAGAGGCCTGTTTATGGGATTAATTACCCATTATTTGAGGGCTAATAAGGCTGACAAAACAGGAATTGTTTCTTTTCCAGATTGACATGATGAAAAGCAAGCAAGAGAGATTCTGTTGAAAATTCAGTGAGATTTGATTTATGTGCATACACATTAAGGCTCTATTCATATATGGACATAAATTAAATGCATACACAATTACAATTGGTCAATCAGTTCTAAAGCTTAACTTATACTTGCCAAAACATCATCAATGTCACTGCATGCTTTATTCCTTACAGTAGTGATTGCAGAATATGTAGGCTGGAGTTTGGAACGTTCACTCATCGGGATGTAGATGTGTCCAACCATTAAGAGTGAAGTCTCATTGTACTACAAGTAGTACAGTCACTTGCTTGCATGTAATGTGTCCTGGAACTTTGTGCTCGTGTAGCGCACATGAAAGCCCTTTTTATTGATAGAGTCATCGGAATGAAATTTTATAACGATTGCATCCCCTGCTGAGTAGATCTCCTCAGGGGGCTGAAATAAAGAGAGAGGGGAGGGAGAGAGAGAGAGAGAGAGAGAGAGAAGAGTTATCACATTAAATTATTGTCATACCATAACAAGCAAATCGATCTGGAGCATGCAAACGTCGACCTTACCCCAGACCCACAATATCGTCCCAGCCTCGGAGCCTTAACGTCAGCCCCGTCATACAGCTCCACGTAGTCATAACCACAGTCTGCCTCTTCCTCGATCTCAAACACTTGAAAGATGATCTCCACTCCGTAGCCTTTTTCTGCAAAGACCACCCACTGGCAGGCAGAGCCACCAGGGTAGTTGTTATCTCCAAACTGGGCATGGGAGTACAGGTCCTTAGACTTGACCTCAGCTTTAAGGCTTCCACCACACTCTGGGAATGTACAACCACGAAATTAGAGACGTATTCCAAAAGAGGAGCTGGTAAAAGACTGAGGAATGCAGCATTTTAAAAAGAAAACTCCCATTTCACTTCTACACTGTTCATGTCCTCTGAGAAATGTACATTTTTACACAGTCTGGCCTTTTTTTTGTAATGCTGAGAGTTGCTTTCTGCTACTATGCCCACCTGCACTATGTGAAGCCTCAAACCCTCTCTTCTGTACTGAATTATCAGAGACAAAGCGCAGGAACAAATTGTTGAAACTAGACATGACTGGAGAGGGCTTCTTGGTTCCACAGAAGCGTCCCAGGCTGGGAGCTAGTTCATCACGCCCATCAAAGATCTGTAGGTGGTCGTAGGCACACTCTAGGTGAGCCTCCATGTCAATTTCATTGAAAGTCTGAGAATCAAGAATGGTGAGATTCACATACAGTATGGTGAGATGCAAATACAGTATGAGAATACAAGATTTAAGGAGAATAATGTGCAGTAGCAGATTTCGAGACACCTCTTTAAAATGTACACAACATTGCACCCCTACTCAACATATCTTCAAATTATTAGTCATCACTAATGCTCATGATAATATGATACTACCATTTTTGTTTACTCTGCCTGTGTCTCAGAGGAGGTCTGTGGACAGTTCAAAAACCTGCCTACCAGTGACATCATCATGGGGAATCTCTTCTTGGAATAGCCTGCTATAATGGAAGCCAATCTTGTAAAAAAACAACTTCGTAACGATGATGTCACTGGTTTCTGAACTGTCCACAGCCCTCCTATGACTATGAGACACAGACTGAGTAGACAAAAATGGTACCATATTATCATGAGCATTCGTGAGGACCAATTATATGAAGATAGGTTGAAAATGGTACAAACAAAATAAAAAATATATCTTGGTATATATATAACCCATGCACTGTAATTAAACATACTATTTTGATTCGATGTCCTGGGGTTGTGGACAGAGACCAGGTACATGTTTTCTTGGTGGGGTATGTACCAGGCCAGTTTGGACTGCTGATTGTGCCGATTACACTGTTCACCGCAAGGTCGCAGCCCGCTGGGAATTTGGGATTAGAGCAAACATAAAACAACACACATGAAAGAAAAGAAGAAAAAAAAACACCACCAGTCAAAACATTTTATGCTATTTAAGAGACCTGAAATTGAAATATTCAGGGCATATTACAGGCAACGGAAATATTTACATGCACGCAATCTTTACTTTTGAAGAAGAATACTCTGGAGGCATAGTGGCACGTTTCTCCCGTCTCCCCATGTTTCTTTCTGTGTGTGTGTGTGTGTGTGTGTGTGTGTGTGTGTGTTTTGGGGACTCACTGTGTGGAATGAGAGGTTGAGTAGTGGGTGTGTCATTTGCAAATCAGAAGTACTCTGCAATTTTGGCATCATCCAGGACCACAAACACGATTTGTGCCTAAGTGGACCAGGTCTACTGGTGTATAGAAAGCTGCGTTACTGTTGAACTGTCGCCCATTGCTATTTTTGGCAGCATTTATTTGGTCGGAGGCACAGCCAGATAGACGTCTCCAAAGCCATACAATCTTTCCTTATGATTCTGCCTGGCTGTTTCACTTTGGTATGAATCCCTCAAGATGGAAAAATATTTTTTATACTTTTTATGAAAAAATAAGTACAACAAAAGTATGAAAAGAAAAAAAAATCTGCCTGTCTGTTTCACTTTGGTGTGAATCTCTGGAGGAAAAATATATAAAAGACTCTTTTTATGCTTTCTAATGCCGTCATGATGATAATATTGGAGTTTGGAGGCAGACTGTGGCTGCAGGAACTCGCCGTGCCGAGGAGAGGCACATCTCCTTGCTGCAGGCGAAGAGACAGAAGAGGAGACTGCGTGAAGCAGCCCCCACTCCTGTGCCAGTCCCCTCTCGTTTTGTCTGCGCCAACTGCAATAAAGACTGCCACTCCGGAGCGGGGCTGTCCGGCCACAGCCGCCGCTGCAAGAAAACCTGACCACTTGGGTGTAATCCATCGTCATCACTGACGGACGGATGCCTACGATCTCTCTCACTAGATAAATCACATTACACATCCTACCAGTCGAAGGTTATACCAGACCCATTCGAATACAGACAACATTTCTTACAGCACCTGTGCATGGACAATAAATGAAAGCTGCGCAGACCACCTAGGTGGATGTACAGTATATCTGCACGGAGTGGACCCTGAGCAGAGTTAGTCGTTTATTTGAGTGTGGCTTATGAATGGGGCTTTACACTGAGAAACTATTTTCTTTGAACCAGGGCCAGATGTTTTAGCTGCATTTGTTCATTCCTCCCAAGATCATTTGACATCATCTTCTATTTGCACTCTATTTGAGGTACCATTTATCTGTAGCTCCCACGGGAATTTTATTTAGAAGGATGACGTAGGCCCGGCTTAATGCACAGGCTTGAGGGGCTGCAAACCAGGCCACCACGGGAACCAAACGCCTGGTAAGAAAAGAGAGAAAGACCGGACTGTTGCAGTAAAACTACTGTCCAGGAGCTGCCAAAATTGCAGTACATTGGTGCCAACAAATCACCGAACGTGGTTATAGCCAGAGTACCACAAAGGGTTAATCCGGCCCTGAAGTGCCTCTATTGAACTGACAGTGACAGTGACTCGGGAGGTAAAGCAGACGCCTATGAATCGTAAGATAGATACTAATTGTTTGGATGCAGAGCTCCCTCCCACTAGTAGGGTGGGCGAAGAAGAACTGTATAGGGGTTTCATTACCCTATAGCCTATACGGTACGTAAAGAAAGAGTAAAAACAACACTGGTTCAATGGAGTCCTGGTTCAATTTAGTTGACTCTAGGGTTGGGTGATAACATTTATTTACCAATAGGATAGACTGAACATGTTTAACACGTTTTAATCTCAAAACCAAGATAACTAAAACAATCGTAATTTCATTTTTCACCAAAGTCATGCCAATGCTATCACTCCCACTTTAACTTGTGGTTCACTGAATCTTGATTTCAATAAATGAATGGACATGGAAAACATTGTTGAATTGTGTAAATATGGCTTTGAAAACCAAAAGGAGTCTTATCGAGGCATGCTTGCTCCATAAATACCAGAGATAACGTGTCATTCGGCTCTACTCTGTTTTCAGTGTGAGGTGAAGTTAACCTTGGATGGCACAGCCAACGGACTTGCATTTGAAACAACAGGAGACGAAATGAGTGTGTAGAGGAGAATGGACATGTGATAATGATGTGACCGGGGGTAAGAAAATAGGTTTTGAGGAGTAATATGTAAATCAATCAAAAATTTAGTTAAAAAACGACTATTCTCAAACATGAACATGAATGGATCGCAATGGAAACAATCTGTAAGCTTTTTTGCGTTATCCTATCCCGATTATGGTGGGTCAGATGTTTGTTACATTGTGTATGTATGTACCTGTATGTGACATATGATTTCATTTCAATAAAGACGTCAATCGATCAATCAAAAAAAAAAAAAAAATAGAAGGATGACGTTTCGCCCCCCCTATGGGTCTATGTAGGTATATTTTTGTTCAGTACTTACGGTAGTTTAGACTTGACTATTCTAAACTAAGTATGCACCCCCTGGAAAATGCCAAACATATGTCGCTATGCCCCAGCCACCACACCTTTGTCTTCATGATGGTTCACCGTTTTCCTAAAATAGGGCCCTTTAAATGTCTAAAATTTAAATTTAAATCCTTTGATCCATTAGTCAATAATATATGAAATATGAAAACACATGAAGGCAAATATGGCCATGCTAGAGAAAAGATAAATACTGTACCTTCTTTGCAGTCATGCTTATTATCGTGCAATATGAAACCGCTACGGCACTGACAAGTGTAGCTCCCAAATGTATTCACACATTCATGCTGGCAGCCACCATTCTCTTTGGAGCACTCATCTTTATCTGGTGGGGGAGGGGTATGAATGAAGTTTACAAAATAAGTGAATTGTTATTTACAGTGTATAACAGAACACAGCCTCAATAATTTAAATGTCATGGCTCACCAGAGAAGAACTGTGCTTTGAACCCCTTCTTGGAGACAGTGTTGTCTGACTTGAACTCAATCCGCATATTGTTGTGCTGGGAGGTGATGATCTCAGGTTTCTCTGCTCCGCAGAACTTACCATGAAGCTTTGAGTCTGAACTCAACCCGCTACGGACCTCCACATAATCATATTTACACACCTGAAGCAAACACCAGAAAGGCTTACTTAGTACCCAGGGTAGCCTTGCGTAGACAGACGAGCATAGACAGAACAGCGGAGAAAACTAGAGCTAACAAACCTATGCCCACTACTTTGAAAACCATCTACTGTAGGTAGATACGTACCATCCTGTTATGAAGGACAGCCGTAAATTAGTTATTTTTAAAATTTCTGAATTGTTTCCGCACAGTTTCTAGACGATTCACTGAATTTTGATTTGCCCAGACAAACACACTTTGTATAGCCTCGGAGACCACATGCATTTTCCTTTCAAATGAACCTACCAAATAAAATCAAGAACTTATGACTAGCACAACTGTTGCTGAATAGAAAGGTATAAAGGTTTAATGTTGCATGCAAAATTGGTCTTTTGATATATAAATATTTTCTAAGCAAAATGTTGTAAAGGGGTTACTTGGATTCATAAAACGGGGAAAGACGGTTTGAGAAACAATGATCTAAAGGAGGAACCACTAGCTAAGAGAGAGATGAAGCAGGGACATATTGTAATATTGTGTTGCAGATTAAACATTTTCATAGATAGAATGGATAGCTCCATAGACTTGTTTGACAGCACGGTCATGTTGGATTCATGTTAATGTGTATTTTCAGACATTTAACCACTTAAACCCTCAATACCTTTCACTCTGTACTTCGTCTACTCTCGCAAGCTTGTAGATCTGCTATTTTTGGCTAACATTCTCCTCAGAATAGGGATGCTATGGTTCAAGTGGTTAATGGCCCCCTTAGTTACTCTGAGGACCTCCTAGGGGTCCTGGACCCCTTGTTGAAGACCCCTGATCGAATGAATACAGACAGAGCACAGAAGTCTGACGTCAATATCGGTAGAGGGGGTTCATGTCCGGGTTCGTGTATTTGCATTGTAATCCCCATAGGAGGATTTTAGATCGCCTCATAATAAGAACTGTGCTTGAAAAATAAAAATGCCATTCTGTCCACTCATATGGATATGAAGAATCAACTACCTGAGAGAAAACGCTAATGTTACTGCTGCTGAATTTGTTAAATTTTCGCTAGAAACAGATGGTATCAAATATGAGTGACTGATGGTCGTAAACGACACAGAGGCACCTCCCCGACAATTTCGCCGAGACACTTTGTTTATTTTTTAACCACAATGCTTATATGAGATGATTTTAAGATGACCCCATGTTATTCTCCATAGAGAAAATACTTCTGTGAACCAGGGGATGAGCGAGTGACATCAGGACTTCGGCGCTCTATAAAGACAGCAAAAACAAACCGATATGATGATGGTACCTTACATCATTGCCTTCAGTCTCAAATGCATCGAACAGAAGAGTGATGCGATACTGAATGGGTGCCACAATCTGCCAGACACAGTTCTTGTTGGGGGGATATTCTGCGGGCCATCCAGGGGAGGTAAAAGAACCATTCAGCTTGGTGATAAAGCCACCACAGGCAGCTGCTGGTGAGAGACACGGTTGACTTTAATGTCGGAATTGTGACAGAAGCAGAGCTACCAACCTGCACACATTTTGTGTACCAACCACGCAATTCTAGGTTTCTATACGCCTAGAATTGCGTGGTTGGTACACAAAATGTGTGCAGGTTGGTAGCTCTGCAGAAATGTGGCTTAAAAAAATCCACAATCTGAACTGAGGGAACCATACGGTTGCAAAATCTTTGGTTTGATTACAGACAGTAGTCTGTTGTAAAAATTAAGTATTTCCTTGGGTAGAGAATATAGAATTACCACTATATTTATTGAATACAACAGACGACAATAAGAAGAAACAAGAAAAATGATATGTAACTTCTACTAGCTTGCGGAGTTAGTTCAGTCAGATATACTCTAGGTCTAGGGGCTCATTCAATGTTATGCAGGACCCACATGTCACTCGCTGACGTGGCAATCAGCTGAACAATTGGGCAGGGTATTTAAGCTCACCTAAGACTTCCTTCCTCTGCATATGCGTTCCTGGTGGTGTTATGCACAGTTTGCTCCCACCGCCACGCTCAAATCAACTACTTCTCTTCTTCCCAGCTAAGTCCTGCCCTATGCGGGAGTTAACTATTTCCGTAGACAACGCCCTGGTAACGTCTGTCCCAACAGCCAGGAATCTTGGTGTTGTCCTGGACAGTCAGCTCTCGTTCAAAGCTCACATCACAGCTGTCACTCGAACCTGTAGGTTCACACTCTATAACATACGACGAATTAGACCGTTCCTCACCCAGGAATCAGCCCAGCTCCTAATCCAGACAACAGTCTTGTCAAAACTTGACTATTGTAACTCCCTCCTTACTGGCCTACCAGCATGTGCACTTAAGCCTCTCCAGCTGATCCAAAATGCCGCAGCTCGCTTGGTCTTCAACCAGCCAAAATTCTCACATGTCTCCCCCCTGCTCCGCTCCCTCCACTGGCTCCCGGTCGCTGCCCGCACAGAATACAAAACTCTGATGCTGGCATTCAAAGCAACCAAAGGTATGGCTCCCCCATATCTTGCAAGTATGATTGAACCCTACAAACCCTCCCGCGCACTCAGATCAGCTAACGCAGGGAAGCTGGAAGTACCCTCACTAAAAACGCCGGGACAACGCTCCACACGTCCCAAACTCTTCTCCCTTCTGGCTCCAAAACTGTGGAATGCACTTCCCATGGCAGTCAGAACTGCAGCATCACTCCCAATCTTCCGCCGTAGTCTGAAAACCCACCTTTTCAGACTCCATCATGGCCCATAGCACTTACTCTACCCTAGATAGCACTTCTGTAGACTTAGATAGCATTTGAAACAGACTTATAGCATGTTATGTAGACAGCACTAGAATTGCATTGTATATAGTCATAGCACGCCATAGTACATATGTATAGCATAGTAGTATATATGTAAAGTTTATACGTATAAATTTCATTATATAGATATTCCACTGTTACTTTCTTAGCTTACGCATGTTTCATGATGAATGTTTTTATGTGATGTATTCCCATGCTTTTGTTCTTGCTTAATGTAAGTCGCTCTGGATTAAGAGCGTCTGCTAAATGCCTAAATTGTAAATTGTAAATTGTAAATTGTAACTAAATAACAAATGAACAGCAATTGTGTTGCACGCGTTCCCCTCTATCTCTCTAGCCTCAACTTCCCGTCTCTCTATGTAAATAATTGTCTATATAAAAATAACTTAAACCAAAGAAAGGGGAAAAAAGGGTGCAGGTCAGGGTTAGTTGGGCCACTTTATACTCACTCTCACAGCTGCGTTTGTCCGGAGCCAGCTCATAGCCAGGGTCACATGCACACCTGTAGCTTCCCAGGGTATTCAAACAGCGCTGCTCGCAGTGACCATTATCAGGCTTAGAACACTCATCCATCTCTAGCAAAAGAAGCAAAATCAAAACCCTATGAAAATTAAAAACATCCAGAATTGCTGACTAATGTAGTTGATTTGTGTATGGCTCCATCTAGTGGACAATTGGTGTACTAGCAAACAAATACTGCTGCCATTGAGTTTACTAAAAAGCCTGGTCAGAGAAAATGTAATAAAATATAATTAAAAAAAAATCACACTTGTGTGAAGTGAGGGATACTCTTATCATCATACATCACATTCCGTGCTCAGCCAATCAAATCATCACAAATGTCATTCCGGCCAATCACTGTTGGCATCTTCACTTTTTTTGCCCACACTTTTATCCTCAATATGTACTTTGCTCAGTCAATCAAATCATCGCTATGGGGTGATCAGCCAATCATCAGCCAATGTTTATGTTCACACAAACCCTCAAAGCTGGGCATAGGAGGGGCCCCTCAAAAAATGGTAAGAATAAATAAATGAAGTGAAGAGAAAATGAGTGCGCTCACTCCGGCAAGCAAGCCCACTAATTCGGAGTAGAGATGTCTCGATACTGTATCGGTATCGGGAAAAGTATCGGATCGGCCCTTATTTGTCATATTGGTTCATATGGGTATCGGTGAATATGCCAGTCTAACCACAGATCCAACACAGGGGGTAAGGGGTTGACACTATGGCAGGTAAATAAAATGTTGGTACATGTGGAGTTTGCCCAAACTCCAAAAGGAGTCTGCTATAAACACAACACGAGATATATAGCTAGATAGCTATAAACACAACATGAGATCACGACACTAGTATCGGTATTCTGTATCGGCCAACACAGAAATTGAGGTATTGGGATCGGATCGGAAGCAGGGACATCCCTAATTCGGAGATTAAGCATATCTTCTGACCTTTGAAAAAGTTGGCAGCAAAGCCTGCTTTGTTGACTGATCCATCGGAAACGAACTTCATCCAGAGCTGATTGGAGCTGCTTTTGATGTCATCTGGTCTGTCGTAGCCGCAGAAACGGCCCAGCAGGGGGCCGCTCTCAGAACTGCCATCCCTCACTTCCAAGTAGTCATAAGCACAGCTGTCATGTCTCTCGATCTACGTTGGAGAGACAGTGAGATTGTTGCAGTACAGATCTACATTGGAGACAGTGAGGTTGTTGCAGTACAGATCTACATTGGAGACAGTGAGGTTGTTGCAGTACAGATCTACATTGGAGACAGTGAGGTTGTTGCAGTAAGCAGTGGTTTGGAGACAGTGAGGTTGTTGCAGTACAGCAGTGGTTTGGAGACAGTGAGATTGTTGCAGTACAGCAGTGAGATTGTTGCAGTACAGCAGTGGTTTTCAACAAATTTCACATCAAGGCCCATTATTATTATTCAGCATTTTAGCCACGGACAACGATATGATGAGATTTAGCCTTTCAGACCCAAGACTAAAAAATATTTTGTCTACAATTCCATACTTTTGGCAAACGTTGACCAAAATAACAATTCTTCTACATTCTCTAATTGTGTAGACTTCTTATAAATTAAGTAATGCACATTACTTGAGAGCGTAAAATGGAAACAAATAGACCGGGTCCATTTGGAATCCCCTCAAGGACCACTGGTGGTCCCCGGACCACCACTGCAGTACAGGATCATTACACATACACACAAGATAAAAGCGTAGTGGCCTATTCATGTGCTGTGAGGGTCATGTAACAGACTCGTCTTCTGGTCTAAAATGACTAAAACATTAAAGATAGAGTGCTGTGTTTCTTTTGCCACCCTAAAACATGATCATAAGAGTGGTGTCAACTGTCATTTCAGCAAAAGCTACGGTATGGCAAGTTCACGAAAAGACCAGAACATTTTGCCTCAATTTTTTTAGTTACATGACGTTATTTGCCTCTTTTTATGTCCCGATTTCCTAATTTTTTTCTGTGTGGATATTTGCTTATTTTTTGGGCATATTTTCGTATTTTCCCTCTGGAGCCAAGGTATGGCAGCTGTCATAGCTTGCCATACCCAATTGATTCCACGCCGCCACTGGGATGTGATTTTCACATTTTGCTCTTCACAAAAGCATTAACATACAATGAATACCTAATGCAAATGCAACAAAAACAAATCACATCAAATACATACTATAATATTCTAAAACTAATAATGTATTGTGAATGAAATGATGCCAGGATACATTCATGTTTGAAATTATTGAAAATGACAGTAACACCTCAATATCACACCTCAAATGATTGGAAGGAGAGGCCAACATGGAAACCCTGTGCTACCGTGATTGTCCACATGCACACTTTGTTCGGCCGGTAATCATCAGGATAGTTGGGGGACTGGATCTGGCCAATGTCTCGTTTCACTTCTCCGCCACAGATGGCTGCACAGGGAGAGAGTAAAGCCTAATTTATACAGCACCGTGTTGCACAATGGTGTTAGTCGACGGAATAATTTGAGGGACGCTAGCCCCTCCTACATCCAGTTTTTGGTTACCGTCAGCGAACATCTTAAACAAAATTCCCATTGACAATGAATGGAGAAGTTTATGTCATAGTGTCTGAGCAAATAGGTAGTGTCTATTTTACGTCATGATTGATGTACGATAAGAGCGCCCCTCACTTCACACTTCAAAAATCACACCCGTCAGCCAAGCTTATGTGTGTGCATGCGTGCGTGCGTGTGTGTGTCTCCGTTTTGAATGTTGCACCTTCATAAACCGCTGAGAAGCCTTTTCCCATCCAATTGCTGCTGCTTCTGAATTCAATCCACAGTCGACTGTCTGTTGATATGATCGGTTCTGGAAGCTTATCTCCACAGAAACGGCCTGTTGTGATAAATGAAATGAAAGAAATGATCGTGCCTGTATTATGGGAAGAGAGGTAGTTCGCACACAGCGAGAAGGAGTTTGAACTATTTTTTATTTTATTTTCTACATCACAAGTAGACCAATAGTCAGAGCGTAGTGGTCACAAGAAAGGTCACGCTTGTACCATCTAAATGCACTATGTAACTTTCCTCTTCTATCCCGGTGTGCTGACATTTTTACAATGAAGCTAACAGAGACTGCCTACTTTCTCAGGGTATAAATTGTGTCAAAAGGGAAAAATAAACCTAACAGCTTCACAAAATGTGTGGTATTTCTTGCCACATGTCATCATGAAGCAAACATCCAATCATCCCCAAATTGGTGTCGCATGTTGAGGGGCCCATATACCACAAATGCAAATGGTTGCACCGCCTGTCACGCAAACCCTATTCTCCATGACAGCTGCACCCTGTGACTGACAACCCGGCCTGGCAAACCTTTCTAGTATATTCATCAAATAGGAAATTAAACAAAGCTGTGCATTATTATTGTTATTACTTTTTGACCTGGATTGTTCTCTTTCTTGGGCAGTGAGGAAGTCTACTTTAAATCGGCTGACATGTAAAGACCTTTCAGAGGAGCATTTCTCCCGAACCCATCTCGAACCTCCACATGGTCATACCAGCACAAGTGGCTCCTGAAGAGATCCATGGAAGTAAAGTTCAGAATTATCTGTGAGAAATACACAGTGATACACAGGCAAAGAGACAAGGGATTCAAGAGGTTCCTAAGACAGTGTCAAATCTCAGCCAAATGAAATCAGAATTTGCCAGATGCTGAGATGCCATCAACCCACCTTTTCTCCTGGTGTAACAGAAATTCTCCATATACAGTGAGCATAGGATTCATAGCCATTGGGGAAACCAGGTGAAGAGAAGTTTCCAACACTGTCCTGTAGGCTGTCCCCACATTCTTTCATGTGGCATATAATATTATCATAAACAAGAGACAAAAACGTGATTATATTCACACACCATAACAATAATATGAGACAAAGACATGAAAACAACAACAACTAACTATACTGTATCTATAAATACACCATAGACCTTACATGTAATACATTTACAGTATGGTCAGAATTAGCAATCCTCAATTGGCTTTTAAAATGCAAACAGGGTGAATTTTTATCCTATCAATTGGTCTCACTTGAACATTTGTAGAGTTTGCGGGCTTGTGCAATATCCCCTTTGCTAAGTCTGGTCCTCTGTCCAATAGGAGGCCTGACTCCATTGACATCATAACGTGGCATGATTGTGTCTAAGAAGATGCCCCTGTTTGAGAGAAAAAGAAGAAAATAAATCATACTCGTGTGAAGTGAGTATGTGTGCACTCTTGTCATCATACATCATCTCATTCCGGCCAATCATAATTTGCCTCCTCACTTTTGTCTTCAATGTATTACTGGTCCAAAGAAGAGTTTCTCAGTGTAAAGCCCAATTCATAAGCCCCACTCAAATAAATGACTAACTCTGCTCAGGGTCCACTCCGTGCAGATATACCGTACTCTACTGTATATGCCTACACATCTCTGCGATGCTTTCATTTCTTGTGTCCATATTCATGAGAAATGTTGTCTGTATAAAATCGGTCTGGTATACTCTGAGTAACTAGAAGGGAGTTCCAACCGCGCCTCTAGCTTATGGCAGGCCAGTCTGGTGCATCACTGCATCTCAGAGGCAGGACAGGTTACATTAGAAAAGGAGGCACTGGAGCAACTCAGACAGTTTAAGCCCTAATTTTATTATCAGGGTGCAAGTAAAAAACGTTTGTGTGTTTCAGTTACATCTTGAGGAAGATGTGTCAAGAGTTACATCTTGAGGAAGATGTAACTTTGTGCATAGTGTCAGCCAGCTATATTACCCAACCCACTAGAGTGTGTGATTCTACTCAAACTGTCATTGATCTCATTCTGACCTCGGACAAATCCAGAATCTCCAAGAAAGGTGTTATTGTATGCAGGCTTAGCGATCATTTTATGATATTCAAAAAACAAAACCTAAGACCGGCTGTCACAAAACAGTCATATCTAGGGACCTCAAATCCTTATTCAAATGTTTGCATTTACACTATGACGTAAAATTGTCCATTCATTGTCACTGGGAATTTAATGTTTGTGTAGGTCAAAGTTTGTGGACACACTAAAAGCTGGACATAGGAGGGGCTAGCGCCCCTCAAACATCATACTTGAGTGAAGTGAGGGGCACTCTTATCATCATAAATGATACATCATCATAACTCACATTCCGTGCTCAACCAATCAAATGATCACTATGGGGTACACACAGACGCACAAAGCTGGGCATAGGAGGGGCAAATCAGGGAAAAGTGATAACTGTAGTAATAGAAAGACATATAGACATTGATGTTGTCAAACATCAGGCTTATATCTCACAATGACACATTGTTCAATAGCTAGAAAGAAACAAGTTACTAATCTGTTATTAAAAATTACTAGACCATATCTTTTCATATCCTATTGATACTCAACACCTTGATGTTTTTATTTTCAATCCTAAATTCGTGGCTCACTCTTGTACAGTTCCCATGGTGATGCACCCATGAACGACAAGCATGTGCAAACAGAGTGGTTGAATGAGGGCTTTAGTCAGTGCCAGCCGGCTCAGTGGAGCCCAATCCTGAATGCCAGAGAACAAGGCCACTCTAGCCCAAAATTGTCCCACACAAAGCCCAAACGGGCCCCGCTTTATTTAGCTTGGCTTTCCTCCATGACCCTCAGACCCAGACCAGTAAAGTAGTGGAGGTTAAAAAGAAGCAAAACACAGAAAAAGGCAAACATGGGTAGCATCATGCATGACTCATGAGACATAAATGAAAAAGAGCTACTGTGAAACCACTATGGATCTTAATACTCCGATCCTTCCCCTCCTTGTTTAGCGGTAAGTATAGTTGGACTGGTCAAAGGAACAACTCCTGAAGGAATATTTTCATTAAATCATCACCATTTCATAAATGGTGTTATAATGCAGCAAGAAGGGTTAGGCTAATGTTCCTCTCCCACAAGAAATACAAATTTTAACGCGGTGGTTCATGAGCAAGAAAATGAACCACCAGTCCAGGTCTAGTGAAACCGTTTAGTAATTTATGCGAAATATGAACATAATAAAGACATGATTAGAGAAACATAATGTGCCAACCTGGAAAATGTGTTCCTTGCATAGTGCATGATGCTGTCAAAGTCATATACTTCTTCAAGTGAGTCAACCTCTCCTGGCTCCATTTTCAAGAAGTTGTACTCCTGCCCTGTTGGTAAATGCAGAATTGGGAATTCAATAAGAGGCAAGAAAAGTCAATAATAATAATTGTATTTTCCACAAATAAAACTGGCATGTCCAGTGGCTGTACAGACACAGGGCAGATCAGAACAGTAAGTAAACAGGTTTTCGATTGATTGATTGAAATAGTTATTAACAGTTTGCAGAATTACAGTACATTTCAAGCACAACTCAATACAAAAACGTGGGTCGTCCACTCACTGTTAACTGTGAGTGGACGACCCAATAATAAAGTATTACACTTTTTTACAAGAGGGTCCACCTTGTTCAATTCATCAAAACATTTAGAGACGTACAAATATACACTTCTATTTAGCCAAAGAACAGAACAGGAATTCATCATAAAGGAGGTAAAAAGGGAAAAGAAACATATACAGTTAGGGGGAAAAGGGGTGGGTGGGGGATTCAGATTTTACGGGGGCCAGTTTGGTGATGACAGAAAGGTCTGGACATGTTGTCCTGGTACTGTACACTGTAACGCGAACATAAACAAGAACTCTACACAGACAATGAACTCACCCCCACCCAAGTTTCCGTGCCTAAGCAATGCAACTGTAATGTGATGTCTCCATCGCCCCCGCCCCCCCCCCGCCCCCCCCCCTGTATAGGATAAGGTATCCTATACAGAGGAGGACGGTGTGTGTATGATAACCTATACATGGGAAGACACTAAGACAGTGTGTGTATTAAATTAGCCTATAATAAGTGCTTTGGCATTCCTATCCTATAGGCAGTAGGCACCTTTCACCAACATAAGACTACAGTTCTTAAGGTTTGCAAATAATATTTCTGCTTTTGTTTTTCAATTATTTATAATTGATTTTCACATTTTGTTAACAAACAAACATGCACTTTAAAGTTAGCATCTAGCGAAATGTTCACATAAGTGCTGCATTTATGTGAAATCACAACCATAGCCACTCAAGCATTTTATGTAGTATGCTATAGT
The DNA here is from genome assembly GCF_963924005.1 of Protomyctophum bolini. Lineage (NCBI taxonomy): Eukaryota > Metazoa > Chordata > Actinopteri > Myctophiformes > Myctophidae > Protomyctophum > Protomyctophum bolini. Next base: position 28,622,649 of record NC_137883.1, read on the forward strand.
AAAACACACATCCATGCATAAACATTACCTGGCTGGATGTTGTCCCTGATGATGCCGACATGCTCATCACGGTCTGGACGTGTATGTTCATGCCAGAAGCCAATCACATGGCCTAGCTCATGTACCACTATGCCAAATTTATCACAGTTCTTCCCAATAGAGATAGCCTGAGGGCCACCACCTCTCCTTCCAACATAAGAGCAACACCTGTAGAAACAAATCGGCCTTATTTTACGAAATATGTACCGTATGCTGTTTCCCAAAAACAAATGATGCGTAGCCTGCAGAGTTAGTTCATTCAGACATACTCGAGGGGGTTCATGCCATGCTCAAAGGCGCATACTATACTCAAGGGGTTAACATGCTGTATTACTATGTGGGTGTATAAGTGTGTGCAAGTCCCACACGTCATTGGCTGATGTTGCACAGTTGCAGTCAGCTGACCAATTGGGCGGGCTACTTAAGCTCACTATGCTCTTCCTGCCTTCCTCTGGTTCATGGTTGTTATGTGATGTTTGCTCCCAGCACCACCGGTGGGCTCTGTTATTTATGCTCCCCATGGGGGTTTTATTGTATATCTATCTCCCTGCTCTTAATGTTTTACGATGGTGTTTAATCATGCCGAGCAGGGAGAAAATGCAGCAGAGCCGAACGCCAAGTCTAATATCATATTCTCATTCTATAATAAATATTGTTTGAATCTATTCGTGAGTTGTCTGACTGAACATGAATTAAGATGGGGTCTAATAACAGTATGGCTTCCCTGTGCATCTCTGACATCATGTTGATGTCTTGTCTAAATATGGAGGGATGACAGAACAAGCGGACGGACAGACAGACAGACAAAAACGTGAATTCAAGCATCATAATGTGACGTCATGATAAAAACTCTGCACTGGTCTTTGGAGATCTCTTTGGTCAATGTCAACCACATGATGTCATTGATCCACACAGACCTTGAGGTTAATAGCTCTAATGAATACAATTAAAATCGGAATCATCTGCTCCCTCATTTGTAGCTTTCGTGGGAAGATAAAGGATATTGAAGGTAGAGCAGGAGAGGTAGAAAGAAAGAAAGAAAGAAAGAAATTATTTAATTACTCTATTATGTAAAGCAAGTACAACAATGGCTACTTCAAGTGGCATGTGTTTGAAGTGACAATAAATTATTGTAACATTTCTTAATGAAAATTAATCGAATTATCTTGAAGTCAGTGGGATTTCATGAAATAATTCCCCATCAATATAATTTCCTTAACTCTGCTAAATGGTGCATTTACTCTTCTTCTTAATTTGTCCTAATAATAACTGAGCTGATCTCACACCCTTGAAGATCATATAAATTTAAAACAAAAGTCTATATGCATGAACTCTTGATTTAATAGATGTCAGCATGTGTGTTTATCTCAATAAAAACTGTGTTCCGTCAAAAAACAAACCGATGACTGCTAGGCAGAGAGCGGTACCTAGTGCGGTACAAACGGGACGAACCGAGGCGATTACCACCGCTGAAGTGCCCTTGGACAAGGCATTGAACCTCTACCATGAAATGTTCTATGAGCAGGGCCTGGCTGTAAACAAGTTATTGAGCTTAGTCCAGTTACCCTGGGTAAACATAGTACCTTTCCTTTCCTTACCTAAAGGCATGGAGATTAATATTTACAAATAACCCTTCTGTTAAACTAACCCGTTTGGCATTTAGAGCACTCTCTGGTGGATAGATTTTCTGAAATGCATACACACAGACAAAAGTGGCATTAGATAGGTAGCCTACTTGCACTTGTTAGGCTCAATAAAAATAAAAAAAGAATCCAAATGCACAACAAAATCTTCCGGGATAATTTAACTCACAATTGGTTAGTTAAATTAAGTTGAGTATTTTGTTGTGTGGCCCCTAACCAATAGCAGATGTTGTGAGCTTGTTGATCTGCTATTTTCTATAGCAGTTTGTGTGTGTGTGTGTGTGTGTGTGTGTGTGTGTGTGTGTGTGTGTGTGTGTGTGTGTGTGTGTGTGTGTGTGTGTGTGTACTGTATATGCACCAACTCACCCACATGGTCGGTATGTGAAAACTATGTAGCTCTCCTCAGTTGTCCTCTCCATGAAAGTCACACAAGTGTGCTTCTCCCAGTGGCGCATCGCCTGACGGAATATGGCCCGTTGGTTACCTGGATGGCATGAGGACATTTTGTCACTGTGATAAAGACCTGAGGCCGATTCTAAGAAAATTGTTTTCAAAAACAATTTTCTGAAAAACCTTTTGATGTAAAGGACCCCCAGAATTATTTGTATTTGGTAGGTGTGCACAATTATGAAATTATGACATATCCGATCAATATCCGATCTCCGATTATTTGCAGGGTCATATCTGCAGATACCGATTCTGACCGATTCCGATATTATACAGGGGACCGCAATGGAAACAAGCCTATAGGCCTTGGCTTGGCCCAAAGCCTGTTAATAAAGCAATCAATCAATAAATAACATACACTCTTTTCTCGTATGTCTGTTTTCACAACTGAATGACTACTGAATGAGATGAGTATACACAAATTAAATGTAGAATGTTTTTTAATTTTTAAATTATTTTGCTGGTGAAAACCGATTAAATAATCTGTATTATTTTGAGAACGATCCGATACCGATATGGCCAATTTGGCCAATACTTTTAATGTATTAATCTTAGTATATTGTCTATGAAAAAGATTTACAAGAAATGATTTTACTATCTCTGATGATGAGTGCTTTTAGTAAGTTTCCCCGAAAAGGAATATGTTATAGCATAGATATAGTTATACAATAGTCATACTATTGCTGTTAGAAAAAAGAAAAGAAACATATTCTTTAGTACTCACCACTGAAATTGCCACTAATCACATATGGAATGACGCCATCTGGCCAGATACGCTCAGGTCTGGAGGTAGCTGCCCTCCTCCATCGAGGGAGACTCTTATATGTAGCTTTGTCATTTTGACTGCTCTCAGTGGAAGTGGAACTGTTGACTGCCACCAATGCAATAAAGCAAAAACAAGTTACCACCCTCACGTGTTGAACTCACTGTGTCCGTTTTATTTAATGACACAAAACATAAATCACTCATGTTTATAGGTTCTCAACCTCTTTGATTACGAGGACACCCCAATTTCATAGGCATTACGCCACCTCTCACCTTGACAAGATTTTGATCTCTGTAAATCACTGACTCACTGTATGGGTCCATTTGTACACTCGCTGAGTTACAAAGCCATATGGGTCCATTTGTACACTCTCTGAGTTACAAAGCCATATGGGTCCATTTGGTTTCTATTAACTAAACATCCTTTAGCTGGGTGCCCCCTGGAACCCCCCAAAGAACCCCTGGGGGTCCATAGAAGCAGCAGTTTTGTACTGGATACCTGTATGGTTGGTGGTGGTCCGTGTAGCATCCAGGATGTGGCCCACTTTAAGCATTCGGAGGTCCTCCTCGTCCAAGGCTATGTCTCCCCAAAAGGCAGCTAGGTCAGACACAAAAATACTGTATTGACCACATATCACAGTTAAATAAAAAAACAAAGCTATTTAAATAGCCTAATAATAACAATGGAAATATCCGATTCAAATTCAACTTGAATAATACACAAATTAGGTGGATAAAGTCATACCAAATTAATCTCAAATATATTATTATTATTATTGAGCACACACACACACACACACACACACACGCTAAGAAAACACCCACGATAAGCAGACCAGAGCTCATTATATCGGCTGTTTGAACAGTGAGTTAAATGAACTGTAGGTCATGATGGACATACAGTATGGACTTAACAAACTCCAGAGCGCACCCATAACTGCTTGTTTGACAACAACACAACACATCAACATTATATTCACATTCAGCAATTATTATGCCGTGGCTCTGCAGGAGTCTAGCTGTCTATAAGAGGTGCTATCTGACTGTGTGTCTCAGTGTCTGTCTTTCTGTCTCTCTGTCTGTGTGTGAGTCTGGAGTTAAACTTGCAAACCCACTGGATCAATTGGCACCACATTGCCGGTAGAAAGTACATAAGTCATGATGACTGAGGTCACATGAAGTCCAATATCCACATTTGAGCCATGTTGTTCCTATATTCATCTCCAGCGAGCCAACACAGGTCAACTTTGTTGTGTCCATATGCCGTCACATGATTAGTATACAGGAGGCTCTATCTCTGCCCTCGTAAGAAAAAGCACAATCTAGTGTTTGAAGAACACACGTACATGACATGTCCTAAATGCAGTGTGCACAGCAATTCAGCACACAGAAACATGCATACATCGGTGGCGTACAGCAGCTACTGTATGTGATTTCAAATGTTGAACTTGAACAAGAGGGTTGTCTGCATAACCAGGGCTGAACTGCATACAACTGTTGAATAGCCATTGATAAAAAACAACATTCATTATTATGAAACGGGAATTATGGATTTTCCTGTACTGTGAAAATACTTTCACAGAGCTAAAAAAATATTCACACTGCTGTGAAGAGAGAGAGAACCATCATACTCTTCTTCGAGCTCTGCCGTCCTCTCGGCTGGTCTCTCCTGAGACAAGAAGGAGCTACGTCGTCATCTTCTCTGTCAGACATTCAATGTACAAAATACATAATTGTCAAACGATTGCAGCTGGTCAGCAGCATCCACCTTAATAGCTGTAACCTCAGGTCTGAGATCTGCGTGCTCCAACAGTGCACAGGCATAAAAACTCCCCGCCTACAATATATAATGTCACACTATATGAATGTTTCACAATTGCAAAGGCGTGGAGTGATACTAGCCTGACAACACAGAAGTATGTTTAGTTTAATACAGTGCAATATTTGGCTTTTTATGCCCATTATAATGTAGGCCTATTGTTTGGTATCTATTTTAGTTATCCATGGTTAGACAAAAACTAAAAAACAACTTTAAGTCCCTAAATTTCCTCAGGTGATGTACTATAGTAACACCCACCCAGCAAGTCCTGATTGTCCAACTATATAGCAGGCCCTAGCTGTGTCTGCCTTTGAAGTGAATTCACTCATGCAAATGGTGACTGTAAATGACTGAAGCTAGAGGGATTTCACCAGTGTCCAACCGAGGACTGCTCTGACATGGCCTCAATGACCTATGTGGTCTCCAGGCAACAGCCTCAGGGAAGACTGCTTTGTTTTCAAGCGGTTTCAAATTAAATGTGCAAGAACAATTCATAATAGATATTGTCAAAACGTTTAACCGAGTGTAATACAAATCTATATTCTCAATCATGCAGGTGAAATAAGACAATGTTGTTTCTTTGTGTGTGCACAGATTTGGCACCGATACTGTAGGTCCAGCAGTTTGCAAGATTATTCCCAGACAGTCACTTATAGATGCATCGCTCAACCTCCTTCTGAACCACGCTAACATACAGTAGCCTACAATAAAACATACATTGCGAGACTTCAAATAAAGTTACAGATGTATATTGGAATTGGTTTTTTTTTGGGAAATGTTTTACTATTTTTTAGGCTTCCTCTTCCTGCTTATTTGGCAGAATTATGCTTCTGTGGCTAAATAAAAATAAAAACGCATAAAGTTACAATTTAGAAACAATCCTGAAGTCACTGTGCTTTATAGGATTGACTACATGGAGTAGTAATTCATTGATTTGAAATTATTTCGCTCATACACAAAATCCTCAGTATTCCTCTCAATGTTCATTCCATTTGTAATTATGACTGCGTGTTACGTTACTATCTATAGATATATACATCCATCCATCCATATGAATGTGTGTCATTCAATTTATTAAATACAGTAGCTGCTCTGGATATATCAAAAGTTCTTAAAGGTTATGAGCAACAGCTAGGGTAGCTGTCTCCACTGCTGCAGTAGTCTATAGGCCACAAGTGACCATACCTGCACCTGCAGTTACAAAACAACTAGCCCTGAAACATGACTGCCATGATGATTATCATGACTCTCGTATGAATACGAAATGTAGGACCTAGGCCTACAGCAAATTTAAGTTACCACTTCATACCGGTATTAATTATTTTAATTAAGAATTAGTTTCCCTTTCTTCAGCTACTGACATGCTACAAGAATATATCACAACGTTTTTAGATTTAAGTTGAAGGCTTTAAAATGTAGGCTATAGAATAGGCTAATTAAGACTGCAAATCAAAAAACACAACTTTGATATAGAATAGACAAAACCAAGAATAACAGACCACCCTAATAAATCATATATTAATAAAAAACAACACTCTACCAGCTTTACAAGGATCCTTGTAGTCGATTACATCTGGAGCATCCAGATCTAGATTTCCTGTGTCCACCAATTCCAAATGAACCGCCAGTAAAACGCGTAGACCAGAAAGCAAAAACAAAAACTTAGCAACGACAGCCATTAGGTTACTCATCCTCGCCTACTGTAGGCTAGCCTATGTAACAGAAGCACTTGGAACGGCCGAGAGCGCAAATAAGTTTATGTAGAACGACGAACGCTTTTATGAACACAGAGCTCAGCTTCTCCACATGTCTTCATCCTAGTGCAGTGATTCGCTGACTTACAGTAGGACCGGGCGCACAGCCAGTGTTCGATAGAAATGCCCAGCTCACATAAGCTTCAGCATTGCCGAGGTCGAGGAATTTGCACCCGGAGGCCGATGTGTAAAGATCCACCTCATTGGTAAGTAGACTGACTGATGGGTAGGCTATGGGGTTACTGTGTGTATAGTAGGCTATTTGATTGTGACACTTCTTGAAGCCTACTAAAGTGCATGGGTCAGTGATGGCATGCCATCATCATGATCACAAACGTTAATTCGAGCATACACAGCCTATTATGCATTATATTACAAATAGATTGGAAATTTGTGCCCCGAGCCCATTTGTAAGGAACAACAATGTATTTGTGGGATGAGCAGCCCAGCTGAGTTGTAGCCTATGCCCTGAAAAATGAATTTATTTTATTTTATTCTGCTTTAAGCTTAACCCATGTACTGTATGCGAATATTGATGCACATTGCACATGGGTCTTGTGTGTCCTGCCTTAACCACTTTAACCCTATAATTAGACCTGCCCCCAGGTGTACATTTAGGCTACTGGTCCCCTTTCTTACACTACACACAAAATCTATTTGCATAAAATAGCAGGTTTACAAGCTCACAGCAATTTTCCTGATATGACATGCCCAGAATAGGGATGCTGGGGTTCATGTGGTTAATAATAACACATACATAGGTGGATTATGAGACAATGCGGGCCCCTTTGCACTGATGCGTAAAAGCCCCCTTAGACAGAGTTTCTAATACTGTTGTTTTGCACTTTTGGATGCCCATATTTCATGGAGTACTCACACCTTCTCACTATTGTGCAGTGTGCACTGCATGTAGGCTGCTGTAGTATTATATGCCATTTTGTAATGGTGTTCATGATTGATTTTGTTTATAACGGACCACTCCTGTAAACTTTGGGCAATCTTAGCCAATCAGGATGGAATATGAAAAATGTGACAGATCTGTCATGATCACATGGCTAGAGTTAATGTGTACCGATTTGCGTGATGTTTGGACAAAATCTGTGGGAGTACAGACATGAGTACAGACATGCAAGTGGCAATGTACTGAAATAGTAAAAAGAAAATTATAAAACATATGCACTGTATTATATCCTGTCCAGGAGAAGGAAGATCTTTTCTTCATTAAGGCTCAACACATTCCAAAGGGATATACTGTAATAGGCCTATACTGTACATGAGACTATGCTGACCTCCAAGACTGATAGCAACGTACTGCACTCTATATTTCTATGTGGATGGCCTGTTTGTTGTTTGTTTGTTTCACATTACTTTTCATACACTTTATTCTTTATATATAACTTTATAACAATCAGAACCATACAATTGTATCTCTGAGTTATATTAAAGAACTAAAATAAATAAAGGTCATGTACCTGCGTCACTAATTATTTATACTGTAACCAGACCAAAAGGAAAACACAAAACTGTGAAGTTAAATTGCGATATTTTTTATCTGGCTTAAACTTGATCAACCAAGTAATCCAGTAAGTCATCAAATAAAAAGTCAATGCATTGCTCAAAAAAGGAGAAAAGTATTCCTCACCCAACCTTCAAATCAGGAGGCCGCAGCAGATTCCCCCTTGTTCAAAAGCTCTGAAATGATTCAGAGCTAAACCCTCAGAAATGTTCCTTGTACGTTCCTTTGACTGATTCAAAACTTTTCTTCTTCAGATCTCCAAGTTCTCCAGCCCCACTCTGTGGTTTATCAATTTCTGATTATGGTTTAGTATTGGCCTTAAAAGAGTCCCTTTGACAGTTTGACACCACCTGCACCAAACACTCTTTTTGATACGTAAAATTGAATCCCTGACCACCTCACTTTATGTACATCTTATTCACCTTTTTCCTGGGCTGTGTGTGCTCCAGTTCCTGTCGATTTGATCCAATGAAAGCCAATGAAACTGGTCAGATGACCAATGATATCCAATTAAATCAACAGGAACTGGAGCACACACAGCCCAGGAAAAAGGTGAATAGATGTTGACTGGTGCCTCACTTCCTGGAACTATTGCTAACACTTTTTCCCCACAGCTCCCCCCTATGATGAAACCTTGTCAACAGAAATGAATGACCATGGACCACTACACAAAACAAAACATCTTTTCCGAACACTACATTTTGGGGTTAAATATTCAACCACATTTTAACCATTTATCCCTTGTTATTTATCATGTTATTTTCTTTCAATAATCATAATGTCACAACTTTTAATTCTAGGAGCCTAGGATGCTGTTCTAAGAGAATATATCATTCGAAAGTATTATGATTTTTCAAAAGTGCTGATGCCTAAATTGTCCTCAAATTCTGTAATGACCCACCACCATAATATAAGTGAAGGGGTGTAGCTATAGGACCAAAATGAATAGCCTAATATGATCACATCCTTTTACCGATTGATTTAGCAAGGCCCGTTTAACAAATTGTAATATCTTGTTGCCATTTAACCCTTATCTAGGCAAAGTGAAATATAGTACCACTGTTTACCACTGAGTGGCACTGATGCTTAGTAAAACAAGAAATACAGTAAGTAAAAAAAATAAAAAAGGAGAAACAAAACAGAACAAAGGAAAAGTATTAGCAAGAATAGTGGCACCTATATGAATACTGTAAGTTGTTGCATGTTTAAGTAAACAAATGGAAGAACATATTTTAAAAAAGGGTATATTGTGAATTTACTGTGCTGTGTTTTGTTTGGGTTTGTGTTTGTGAACTCATGAAACATTATGCTACAAAGAGAGAGGGCAGAGAGGAAGAGAGAGAGAGAGAAAGCAGACCACTGTCTGTCCCATCAACTTCACTCCTCCTCTCCCGTACCACAACTTCTGTTGTGGTAATGGAACACTGATTCAGGAGTGAACTTTCTTTATGCTTGGAGATCTGCTGTGTGAGCATGGCAGGCTGCAGCATATAGTGCCTTGAGGTCTACAGAGAAAGAGATTAATTAAGATTCTTCCTAGAGAGCATTTTTTTTATGTTTTACTTTTCTTCGGATTGTTTACTGCTTTCTCCTTGAAGTTGGGGTGATGTCCCGGCAGCGCTGGTGCAGGCAGGTGTCGTCGGTTGCTGCGGAGCTGGGTATCCTTCTGATTGTCCTTGTTGTGGCTGGCAGCCTAGGACAGAGCCATGGAAGGAGGGAGGCAGGGTCATCCTGCTACGGAGGATTTGACCTCTACTTTGTATTGGACAAGTGAGTTTCCCCACTTCTAAGCCTGCTTGACTTTTTACTAGATGCTGTAGATGTATGCATGCACCAGTTTCTAGGGAATCCAAAGCCACAGGAAACATTAAATTACTCACAGTATTTTTGGCTGAGCCACATGATCTTATCTGACTTAGTGTGTACAGTAGTGTACAATAGTGTATAATAGTACCCGTGCTATGGATGTAACAAGATACCTAGCTTTAGGCTAATCTAGTTAATTATAATTACCTGCTGTAGCACTGTGAGTGACTTAATTGTAAATAAAGAAGAAAAGAAAAAGAAAAACATTAATTGTAGGCTTTAAATATAAACTATAAGTGGATAAGGAATTTAAGGAACCTGATTAATTAGGCTACATTAATTAGCTTATTCATAAAACATCTTAATCAGGTGTTGTGGATGTGTTATAGTCTCATTTCACCCCCCCCCCCAGTGATCCAATATCCAATATTTCATTTCATATTGTTGCTCCCTTTTGGTGGTCGGGTTAGGGTAGTGTCAATACGCTTGTTTTCATTGGCCATGACTGTGATCTGACAGTACTGGGGTTGGCCAAACATGCTAAATTCCCTAAATGTGTTTTCTTGCCATATATATTCAGTGTAGGCATGTCTGGAATTTCTTGTATAAATATGTCTTTACATTGTTTAAACAAAATGTGGTTAATAAATATTGGTTAATGCCAGACATAAAGTGATCTTGCATCCATCTAAATATTGCATAACAGCAGTCGCTGCTGTCATAGTCCAGATGAAAGAAAATGACAGAAGCAAAAACCACTGAGTTCCTCTCAGTGCCTGCCTGCAGAACCATTTCTCCATTAGAGCCAGATGTTCCAAAGCTCCAGAGTTTTTGGCTGTCTGTGTCTGGCCTGGGACGACACAGGCATCACAGCATAAATGGAAACACAAGGGGGGGAGAAGAGAGGCAGTGTAGAGGGAAACATATTGTAGAGGTTCTGCATAATATTTACCCCACAAAAAGTTCTTAATTACCATCTTTCCCCTTGCACCGGTTTTTGTTGATTATTTTGTTGAGTCTGCACCTGCGCAGTGTTGGGTTCATCCAAGGTGATAGCATTTAGAGCCTGACCATTTTGCAGCCACGACACATATGTGAGCTTTGTAGATCGGCTGTTTCGGAACTTTTTGGAATAGGGCTCAAATGGTACAAAAGCATATTCAAGTTTTATTTGTACTTGTTTGCTTGTTCATTGCATAATTAAAGTTAGATGTTCTTTTCATATATTGAAGTTTAATACTTAATGTACAAGAGACAATAGATCATAGTAGATAGATCAAGTAAATGGAGTGGTTAGTCGATGAATGCACGTTGCATGTTTAAAGAAATTAATTTATTCTTACCCACAACCACCCTCCTCTCATTTTAACAAGCGGTGTCTGCTACTGTAATATTGTAGGTCAGCTTTTGGGAGATAAAGCATTGCTTAAAACATTATATTAACCGCCCACTTTTTAATTTTCATCAGACAGCAACAGCGTACAGTATGTATAATCATTGAAATGAAGGTTTCCTTAAAGTCCGTTGGCGAACAAGTTCACGCATACAACTGGAGTAAGCACCTCACTGAGTCCAGTGATGCGCCAGGTGTCCATGATACGTAGTTATATGGCAATCAGTTAACCACTTTCAACCTGGCTTACATATTCTGGGCATGTCATTAAAATTCACAAATTATGATGATTGCCATTTTACAGCATTGTTGTGAGTTTATGGGGATTATCGAAAGTGTAAAACAGGGTTTAGAGGTTAATTGCTAAACTCACATTCACTCTAGCTGCTGCTGCTGCTGTTAACTGTGCCTGTTTGCCCTACAAACAACCCCCTAGTTTCCACCTGTTGGATCCATTTCTTTAGTTCCCCTGGCTGTTATCATGTTGTCTGTTCAAGTGTCTGACTGAAATAGTATACTCTTATTCTTTGCAGTTGCATGCAGTAGTTGAATCTCATATACACACAGATACTGTTGTGATTTAGGTTGACTATATGGCCTCTAGAGTCTCCATCTACCAAAGGGTGATGGGTGAGGATCGGCTGAGTCGCAGGCGCGAAGAACATTATGTCATCACCAGGCCACGTATTACACATACATTCTAAAGTTTATTACAGACACAGAGAAGTGTATACAGTGGATCTATGACGTCCCTAGCAGATTATGGAAACATAAGATAAGAAGAAAATGAGCAGGAACAAGTACTGGTATGCATCTCATATCATTTCGCACATAATAGTCAGTTTTTATCCCTCCATCACGGACCTCTCTATGCTCGAGAGGCATCCTAACCAGATGCCCGAACCACCTAAGCTGGCTCCGTTCCAAGCGAAGAAGCAGCGACTCTACTCCAAGTCTCTCTCGCGTGACTGAACTTCTCACCCTATCTCTAAGGGAAATGCCAGCCACCCATCGGAGAAAACTCATTTTGGCCGCTTGTATCCGCGACCTTATTCTTTATTATTCTTTCGTTCATTTAATGACCATAGGTGAGAGTAGGAACGAAGATATCTCGGTAGACAGAGAGCTTTGCCTTCAGCCTCAACTCTTTTCATCACAACAGACTATACTGCCGCTCCGATTCTCTGGCTGATATCCATGCTTATGCAAATAAGTGGTCATATATCATGACAGATAATACTTTTTTGTATCTAATCTACAGTATAAGTGGACCTCATCAAGATAGCAATATTGGAATAAAAATCTATATGGCCATGAAACGCAGAGCTGTGAATTCATGGCAACACAGGACGCTGATGTGTGCAGAGTCTGCAGACTGCTTTGGTCAGTTTGGTGACACTGAGTCAAGCGATCATGGCCATGGTCGTCTCACTACATTTCCTGTGTGACGTGAGGGGCACTATTATCATCATACATCATCTCATTCTGGCCAATCACAATTTGCAGCTTCACTTTTGTCTTCAATGTTTGTGTTTACACACTTTTGTCTTCAATGTTTGTGTTTACACAAATCCTCAAAGTACAAGCTCACAGTGCACTATTATGTAACGTGTTGTGAGCTTGTACATCTGCTTTTTTAGAAATAGGGCTTAAGTACAGTGCAATTAAACCTGAATTACCTTGTTTCTTCCTAGATCTGGCAGTGTGCAGCATCACTGGAATGAGATCTATTACTTTGTTGAGCATCTTGCTCACAAGTTCATCAGGTATGTGCACACAGTGAAGGCCGGTTTAAATCATAGAAAACAATGCGTACGTGGAAATACAATACAATATTCTGAATATGATACCTCTTCTTTGAAGTCCCCAGCTACGGATGTCCTTCATTGTATTTTCAACAGAAGGAAGAATTCTGATGAAGCTTACTGAAGACAGGCAAGGCACACATGGACCGTTATTCAATGCCTCAATATGTTTTGTTTTGCTTCTATATTGTGACAATATATTGGGCATTTGTATTCCATTTGTATTGTGGAATAAATTGTGAAAATTTGTGTATTTTATGATCAGAGAGCTAATTCGGGCTGGGCTTGCGGAGTTACGCATGGTGCAGCCTGGTGGAGATACTTTCATGAACAAAGGGTTTGAAAGAGTAAGTCAAATCTTGTTTTAAATATTTTACAGAATAGCAAAAATAGCCGGACTACCATCACAACGGGTCGCATTGTGGTGCATTGTGAGCATGTGGATTGGTGGTTATTTTCCAACTAAAATATAGTGCTTAAGTGGTTAATTTCATTTACATGTAGCCGTTGAACCATACTGGCAAACAATATATTCAACCATTATTATTCGACTCCAAAAGGTGAGAAAAGTTTCTCATGGTTTTATTTTACTGTCCCTGAAAAGTGCAAAAGTGTGAAACTTAATTTAGGAACCCACATAGAAATTTGTGATGATAACCAGTAGTTTGCTCAAAATTGCAATCAATTTCATGAATTACATATAAAGCCCAAACCGCCCCAATGATTTGCCATGCAACTCCTTGCAATATGCAACTCCTTGCAACTACCGCCAATGATGTTGCAGTTGCATTGGTGCAGTTGACCTTTAACCCATTCTGACCTGAGATCAGATTCATACGAGGTTTCCACGGGACACACACTGGTCTGATTAACCCATTCTGACCTGAGATCAGATTCTAAAAATGTCAGTCGTTCTTCGAATTTTTCAAAAATAGCAGACCTACAAGCTCGTATCGCGCCACTCGGTGGCGCGATATGAGCTTGTAGATCTGCTATTTTTCAATAGGTAAAGCATAACATGATGCTAACACCAAAATGGGTGCCCGGTCAGAATGGGTTAAACAACATTAAACAATGTTAAACTCACTTTGCCTCTCACTTTGACACTCAATTTCCCATTCACTTTATGCATGCGCGTACCCTCTATAAGTACTAATTTATTTTGTCCATTCCCTGAAAAGTAAATCTAAATGTTCTCCCACAGGCCAGTGAGCAAATTTACTATGCGACTGGAGATGGTGAGTAGAATATTTCCCCATCTTGCTACATTGATCGATTACGTTTCAATCATGCTTTCTGCAGACAGCGGCACCTCTATTCATGTGTCAGGAAGCAGACCAGTATAAAATCAGGTACCTATTCTGTAACATACTGTATAAAAAAGTACAGCAACAACAACATCTGCACAATTAATGTTATGTTTTAATTCACAGCATAATCTTAACCTACGTAATACCTGCAACGTACAGTTAAAGTAATTTGCCTGCTAATGGCTAATGGCTCATTATGACTTTGTCATAATGACCATGTTAAAATAACTGAACACTGAAAATAACTCACTGAAAAACATGACATGACATTTGTTGGTTGAAAATCATTGAGCAGGCCCCAGCGTTTGCGGGAGGACAGTCGCGGATGGGGAGGGAGATCTTTGTCACTGCACTAGTGACTCCTACAGGTTGGTCAGGGCAAGGGCACCTAGCTGTCAGCAGGGGGTGTTGAACTAGGAGGAATAGGCTGTTCCTTCACATCCGCTATGCACTTCTACTTTGAAGCTCTTCACTGGCAGGTAAAACGAAGCAGCAGGCGACATTCCATGTGTAGTCAGCAGTGACAAGATCACACAGATTAGGGAATTGGCATAAAGATTGGGAGAAAAGGGGAAATAGTTGTCAAGAAAGAAAGAAAGAAAGAATGAAAGAAAGAACGACAGACAGACAAATATTTAAGCAACTTATGGTGATGATTGTTTTCATTTGCTTTTATGTATCAGGTTTCCGTATAGCCAGTGTTATCATTGCCTTGACGGATGGTGAACTGAGAGAGAATCAGTTTGATTTGGCAGAAAGAGAGGTAAAATAATCAGATAAAAATTGGAGAAATATTGTCTGCAATCTCCTATTCACCTACTCACCATCACAGTACACACGCACACAATGGCATTAGAACTTAACTGAATGGTCATCATTGTCCTTGTTTTATAGTGCAACAGACATTTTGTCATACGACAAAGGATGAATGGTTTAAGTGGATAATATGGCTGACCATGATACAGGAAATATATTTTTTTTGTCACAATATCTTTTGTCTCATTTCAATTGAATTAAGGCCAGCAGAGCACGTCAGCTGGGTGCCTCGGTGTACTGTGTAGGAGTAAAGGATTTCAATGAAACCCAGGTAACGTCCATGGCTCACCTGACTGCATATTCAGAGCATGTTTATTTTTACTGATGAGTCAATCATTCGTGGCTTGGATCAAATACTCTTAAGTATAGACGAATCCATGGAGCAGTGCCCTGTAGGCCAGGTGTAGCTAATCAGTGTTGAGATGTAAAGCTGCGCTTAATTGTACACCTCAGTAATGGCTGCGCCCAGATTCGTCTATAGACAAATTCAGAAACAGGTCTCATGGTCGCAGCTTACGTATTTCCTGTAGGCGGACTCTACATAGCTGCGGGCCGGGGTTTAAACCATCACCAGGCGCACCTCTTCTACTATAGTGAACGGTAGAGTGAGGTAGAGTGTTAGTCTGCCTCAAACGTTACTCTTTTACCTGCTTTTTACTAACACTAACATTACAAAGATGCCCAGAACATCGAGATGAACCTGTGTAGTTTATGGCTGCTCTAACAGTAGTGGCAACATAAACAAATAAAAAAAAACGGAATGTCAAAATATCCAAAACGGTGGCTGAGACCAGAGCCATTGAGTAATGGTTGAGACGAAGCAGTGAAAGGTCCTGAAAGATACATAACGTCAGTCTTACCCAATACCCAATCTTTCTGTTTTATGAACACAAGGCTGCTGTACTTTATACCTCATACTAAGCATTTAAAGTATGAGACCCGTTTCTGAATTCCAAGTTTCTATCTACTGTATTGGTATTACAATATCAGTATCATTAAATGTAGTGTTTAGTCAATTAGTTGGAGGACTGCTTGCAATCACATGTTGGGAATCACTGTTCTATCTATAAAATAATGAAATACTAAAAGGAATGTTCCTTTACTTTACTCCTGACAGCTTTGGACTATTGCTGACAGCAAAGATCATGTCTTCCCTGTGAATGATGGCTTCCAAGCACTGCAAGGGGTCATTGGCTCGGTATGAAAGAGGGACTTATCTGCTTCATGTTACCAAAAGTTCATTTGAGAACGAATGCTTGATTATGTAGCTCACTGCAATACAATAGATTATCTGACACTAGTTAAGCTTTGCATTTAATTATTTCCCATCTCAGATCCTGAAGAGATCCTGCATTGAGATCCTGGCTGTAGAACCCTCTAGCATCTGTGAAGGAGGTATTGTAATAGTTCAGTTGTGCAATTCCAAATTAGCCAGTGCTTGTTTTTAATCAGGGTTCTGTTTGCTGGAGGAATTTTGGGGAAATTGAGGCCTCTAGATCTGCTTTTGATATCCCCCCTCTGGCCCCTCTGATCGATCATTGTCATCGGCCGTGGGGATATGTTTTATCTCTCTGCTTCTGGTCGGACTGAATGTTTGTCAAATTTGTGCTTAATGGAAAATATGACATTCCTGTGTTATTTGAATTCCTTCCTTTGTTTCATCCCACCATAGAAACATTCCAGGTCGTTGTCAGAGGAAATGGCTTCCTCCATGCCCGAGATGTGCAAAAAGTTCTCTGCAGCTTCCGTATCAATGACACAGTAACGTTGAGTAAGTATCATCACATGATGTCACACAGTGTTACTTTATTGACAACTGCTGTACTGACTAAGTTTAAGGATTACGTTGTTTTAAGAGATGATCTGTTAACGCACATTTGCAATCAGAACTATAAACAAAACCACCATTATAACCAAAACAATGTGTATTTGTAGTGTACTTAATTAATTTGAATTCATATGACAAGACTAGTAGTGCAACCCAAATAAGAAGTTTGTATTCAAATAAATATGTACAAATATTTTCTATAAATGATAGGATTTGTTTGTTATAATAATGTAACTTTTAAGTTACCCAGCTTCACATTTATAATGTTGGACATATACTGTACAGTATTCTGGGAACTGCCACATTTTTTGACCATTGAACAGCTCCATTTGAGGAAGGCAACACATTGTTTAAAAATAATCCTGTATTTTCACTCTAATTTCAATTAATTCAATTGCATAAAGAAACAATATATTAAAGGGTGTTTACGGTAAATCCTATCATTCCATGGTACATTGAAAATGAGTAAATGACAACGACTTCCAAATGTGTTCAGTGTGCTGACAGCTTGCTCTCGCTGCATTGGAAAATCTACATCTTTTGTCTTTAAGGTTGTCTTTCATCGTCCATCTGCAGTAAATTACGTAGCTTTACAACAGAACACTGAATGTCAGTGGGAGATTATATGGCATTGATCAAACTCACCATGAAACTGACCCTCAGCGCTTTTGAAGAGTGACAGTTTTAACGCAGCGCAGGCTACTGAACTCAGAAACATGTTACATTATCAGGGCCTGGGTTTGTTTTGGCCACAGAAATGTCATTTTGATTATTAATTTACAGTATATATCCTGCCCAAACTATCGTCGCAGTCCTCCTTTGCTTTGCATCAGCTGGTGTATTACTTAAGGCTTCTCAGATGTCTAAAGGGAATGAAACTCCCATCAATGACACTCAGCACACTCTAGACACACACTCAGCCAGGGTAAATAAACCACAAAGGTTATTCGTTTGCTTCTTTTTCCATAAGGATGGGAAGTTCTTTCAGGAATATAATATCAGATTTTGAGACTTTCTGAAGTTTTCTGGCCAGTAGAGATTCAAACAGCATTATTAATGTATTGAATGACTCTTTCATGTGGCCCAATAGGACCCCAATGGAAAAACTTTTGCAAACTGTTAATAAAGTATTCAATCAATCAAAAACCAACCATACAGTATAATAGGTCTACAGTACTGTATATGTATTATAACACAAAAACGTCAGTGTTCTCTCTCTTAATTTAATTCCTGCAGTGAAAAGACCACTGGTAGTGAAAGACACCTTTCTGTTGTGTCCAGCTCCTGTTCTGGAGAAGGAGGGAACGTAAGTGATTCAATTAAATTCAATAGGGCATAGCAGTGGTGGACATTTTCTGGTTCCACCAATCCAAAGCCCATTCATTTTTCCCATAGAGATTAAAAAAATAAATAAAAATATGACTTTCTATTTTTATATTATTAATTTTAGCCAATTTTAGTCAAAAACAAGCCAATTTACAAATGCATGTAATTATTTGTCTTAGTTACAGCTGAGTTAACAAGTTTGATGAACCAGCTGTCACCTTATCATTTCTTACACTCTTTTAAGGTCTGCCACCCTCCATGTCAGCATGAACAATGGCCTGAGCTTCATCTCCAGCTCTGTCACAATAACTACAGTCAGCTGTGTAAGTAAGCTCCTAAGCAGAGGGACTAACAAATTATATTTGAAAAACTTCATAAATCCATTGATCATTGATTGAATCAATCCATAACGGCAAACTTCATTCTCAGGAAAGGAAGTACCGTAATCAATTTCAACCCATCCATCTGTATGGTAGAGCAGTGGTTCTTAAACTTTTTTAATTTGAAGGACCCCCCCATTTTGGTTTGCATTAGGCCACAGACCTATTATATCTCAATTTCTATTATTTAAGAAGTCACAAACTCTTCCAGTATCTAACTCAAAGAGATGTGATACACTACTAGAAGCTTGCACACCTGTTCATGTCTAACGCCACATGTCTATGTGGTAGTGTGATCACACACAGACAGCGATTTAACTGTTGCTGCACTCACTGTGTTTTTTCCGTGCTGGGCAGGTTGTGTTGTTCTGTGTTGTTGTTGTTTCTCTGTGAATATCGTGTGTCCGCTGTCCGTGTATATTGTTTCAAGGGCAGGGTGCTGCGTTATTATGGATCTCAACGCAGTTCTAGGAAAAGCCCCACTGTGATTGGCCTGTAGTCGAAGACCCACAAAGCTGGATTGAAAACGCAGAGGTAAAGTCAGTGACGTATCACGGCCACAAAGCACTTGGCATACGTCACGGTCTAGGACTTGGCCAACCGAACTGCGGCGTGCACAAAGCTGTGCTCCATGGCACATTTGTTTTTGCATTGTGCTCAATGCGCACGGAAAAATGTGGGCGTGCAATTTAGAGAATTGTAATAATAGATACAGTAATACAGAGGCTGAACATGACAAGTCAGTTTCACTTGTATGAACTAAACTATAAATACTCCTACTTCTTCAACTACTGCGACTACGAGGAAGAAGAAGAAGAACCTTTAAAAGATGTTACACTTACAAAGTGCTTCATAGCTGCCAGAAACAAACAATGGCAGCAGAACATGCTGCATACTGTAGTCAACTTAAAAAGAAAATAAATAAAGAAAAACAAGTCTATAAAATTGTGCTTAAAGGAGAGGTTTAAAAGATGTTCTGGCTTCTCCTCGGGCAAGTTGTTCCAAAGTCTCTGGGCCCTAACGGTAAAAGCATGGCCTTTACTGGCAAGCTTGCCTGAACTGCCAGACTGAGACTCATACCGGGTTAGCTACTGTATAAAGAAATATATTGAGGGGCCAATTAAGCCCTTCAAACTCTGTCCATTTCTCTTAAGTAGTATGTAAAATATGTAAAGTATATCACACTATCAGACCACAATACCATTACCACAATTTTCAGTTTATTGTCTGATGGATATATTGTCTACCTTCCTTTCCAGTCTGATGGAACTTTTGTGGCCATAGCTCTTCTCATCCTTCTGCTTCTGCTGACAATAGTTCTGCTCTGGTGGTTTTGGCCTCTCTGCTGCACTGTGGTATGTCTGTCAACCATATTGGAATATTAGGACTCCACATGGTCTTCATGTAAACAGCAACTTGTGTCAGCCCTGGTAGAAATGGGCCTTCCTTCCTCATGCATTTAAAATGAAAAGTGTACTAATATTAAATAATGGGTGTTTATTCTGGGGGGAGAAGGTACCGATTTAGTTATCAGTCAGTCATCCATTCTGCTTCTTCTTATAGAGAAATAAACAACCCACTGGTAGTGACGTCTCCCCCCCGAGGCTTATCAAAGCCGAGGAGGAGAGGAGGACTATCTTGACCGCTGTTCTGTTACTGTAGGCGGTGACAGATTGAGGGCTGGCTGGAGGCGCCACGCTTCGCTGATCCACGCATTTTGGCCCATTTTTAAGATTGCTATGAGACAGACAATCATACACAGCTCTCTCTCTTTCTCTCTCTCTCTCTCTCTCTCTCTCAATTTGCATAATTATATTTGTGTACTTAAACAGCCCATTAGTGATCTGGACCTATACTCTAGTCATGTTGCATTTGTGAAGTTGTGGACATAAAGAAGCAATGAAGTCTGTGGTGAAGCTGGGTCACCAGGGACAGCCAGTACCAGAACAGATCCCACAGTGTTAGTGTGCAGGGCTAAACGTGTCCGGGACATCCCTAGTATCAAAGATAATCTTGATTATCTTTCTCACAGGTTATCCATGAACCCCCACCTCCAGTGATTGAGGACAGCTCTGTAAGTTTGTTCCTCACATCGATACTGCACTGTACTGTACTTAAACCCTCTATAACAGTAGTTCTTAAAGTGTGTAGCCTATAGCCTCCTACAGATCCATGTCGTAAAACCCACGGCTGCCCGGCTGCCTCCCCCCCCCCCCACACACACACACACACACACACACACACACACACACAACCCAATTCTTTTCACACAAATTCATAAGATTCATTCATTCATTTGTAGTTAAAAAAGAATCTGTTCATTTTCATCCTTCAACATTTTAGGATGATGAAGATGAGGATGTGTACCCACAGAATGGATGGCCCACCGTGGATGCGTCATATTATGGAGGCCGTGGAGTGGGGGGGATCAAAAGGATGGAGGTAGGGAAACTTTAATATTAACTGAAGAAGCTTTTGTGTTTTATATTAAGAGATCAATGTAATGTGGAGCAACACCATCCTAACAGCTCATTTATGTTTCAATGAACAATGACGCTTGACAAAAAAGACAACAGATTCTAATAGAATGTGCTTCAAGTCAAGTCATTTTCAGTTTTACATGAAAGTACAGATTATGTTTCCAATTATGGAATGGCATACATTGAAATTTGAAAATAGTTGAAGAAAATGTTATCTCACATTTCTTATAGCTGTCACGGTTCGAGTCAAGACAGTGTAGGAGGACCCAAGTGCAAGATGAGAGGCAGAGGCAGCTCAGTTCAAATAAAAAAAGATATTTATTATATCAAGCCCGATGAGTAGGCAGTCAAAACATAGAACAAGGAGTACAAAGGGAAACACTAAACTGGGAAAACTAGGGGATCTGAAACACAGGGCAAACGAGGAGTCAAGGAACAAGGTACTAACACGAATACTCACAGTGACAAATAATAACGAACCAACGGAGAACTGAAAACACAAGGGCATATAAATAGACATGGACTGACTAGACACAGGTGAAATACAACAGACAAATCAACACAGGGATTGGCTGGGAGAGTAACAGGACACAGGTGGGGAACACTACACTAATCACAGGGTTAGACAAGGCAGGTAAACATGGGCAACACAGGAAACCAAGAGACACTAGATACTACAAAATAAAAGGTAAAAGTACACAAAAGTAAAACCCAAAACAAGGAACATAGGGAAACACATCAGGGTGACAGACCAGGTCACGGATCATGACAATAGCAGTAACTAGTACTTTAAGGCCAAATTAAATAATGTGTGATCCCAAGGGACCCCCTGGAACCCCCTCAAGGACTCCTGGGCATCCCCAGACCGTAGATTTATTGGTTTTCAACCGCAGGTCTAATTTATATTTGTTCGTGTCGTGTTGCTGTTACTATTTTCAAATGAAAAATGTTTTTCAGTTGAAACATATGGCTTCTGGGAAACATTTAGAGGGATGCTAGAATGGAGTGATGTGGACAAATATAGTGTGGTTGAAGATAAAACGGGATGCGGGAACTGTTTTGGAAGAGTTATCGACAGACAATGGAGTACTTAGGTAACCGAGCCAGGAGGGAGTGACAGTCGTCTGGATAGGACATAGGGGGGAAAATCTTTTCTGTGGAGAAACAAACTTCCAGGACTGGGCTGTGATGATGGTGATGTAAATCAATAGTGAAGTGGGAAGAACGCAGGAGAAATGTTCCTTTAATGTGGACATCCAAGTAAAAGCAGAGATTGGCTGGTGGCAGTGATTTGAAGGAGACTGATTTGGAATTAGAGTTTGTTTCGCCCCTCAGTTGAATTCTCGTATTATAACTTCCAATCTACAGACTCACAACGTGTCGCAAGTCACAATGTGACGTGACCTTCAGCCGTATGTCTATTTGTTTACTTGTGGCTGGATGCTGAGGGTGTGGAAAGTGGAGAGGCCTCTGTGTGTAGACAGAGGTGTTTTTGGAACTTTTCATTATTTCAGTAACTAGAACGGTGGCCTTGGGGCCTCTACAGCAGTGCCCAACCGGCACTGGCCTACTTGGAACGATGCAAGTTGGAAATGAATGCCCTACCCAGATATTGTGTCCGTGTCCCTTTTATGCCCATATATGAGTTCTTTGTCAGGCATGCCCAAATATGGAGTATATGCAGACATCAGAATGATGTCAGAATAGGCCAGCCCCATATATGGACCCTGGGTGTGCAGGGGCCCTCTCCAGAAAGAAAGAAAGAAAATAAAAGAAAGAAAGAAAGAAAGAAATCCATGTTGAAAATATAATGTGGAAAGGATTCAGTATAGAATTGTCAACTGCTGTCTCTTTTCAGGTCCACTGGGGTGATAAAGGCTCTACTGAGGAGGGGGCTAAACTGGAGATGGCCAAAAATGGCCGTGTGGTGAAGCCCGCTCAGGAGTATGACCCACTTCCACTTCGTACATACAACAATGGCATGCATAAACCTACGCAATCCCGAAAGTGGTATTCCCCAATCAAGGTACGGCAATTCACACACCATTACACAAGTAAACTCATACAGACCACAACTCTTTCTCTGTAACTATCATTTAAATGCCGCCGAAATTCCGGAAATTGCGGAAATTGAAAATTGCGGAAATTGAAAATTGCGGAAATTGCGGAAATTGCGAAATTGCGGAAATTGCGAAATTGCGGAAATTGCGGCAATTAGAAATTGCGGAAATTGAAAATTGCGGAAATTGAAAATTGCGGAAATTGAAAATTAAACCAGAAGTCGGACACCAGTGTCTTAGTTTTTGTGTTGTTCATTTACAGGTCCAGGTGTGCATACGCATGTGCGCCTGTGTGTGTGTAGGTGCACGCTTCAATATAACCCATCGTTTTTTTCATTTTTTCCAAATCCTCAAAAATGTAGAAAAACGGCGTGCTATAGTATGCCGTACGATATGGGCTATAGCCCATGGTCCAAAATGATGAGAAACGAGGATAACTTTTTTTTCCAAAATTTCAAAAAACATGGGCTATAACCCATCGTTTTTTTCATTTTTTCATTTTTTTCAAATCCTCAAAAATGATGAAAAACGGCGTGCTATTGTATATATTTTTTCATGTATCCCCTATCCCTTACATGGGCTACTGGCCACATGTGGCCCCCACCTAGCTTCTTAATTTTGATCTCAAAGTGCACCAGATTGAAGCATTTTCATGGCAAATTTACAAATTCTTCTGGACCCCGGTTAGGCTTGCGCCCCCCCGGACCCCCCCCGGCGTGGCAAAGCAGGAGGGGGGGGCCTCAGAAAAATATGTTGCCTAGGGCCTCAAAAGGCCTAGAACCGGCACTGCCGACAAGATTATTTTAAATGCATCTTTATAGACATGATTCTTCGTGCATGCATTCAGGAGGCAAAACCGCTTTGATTGAGTCAGCTGGAGAAATGTTTTTCAAAGTGTGGTCCGGTGACCCAGCAAAATGTTTTAACAATTAGCATAGCATCACAATCAAGCTCACAACACATCACAATTATAATAGATATTAATTTAAGGTCCTTGACATGAAAACGTTTGAGAACCACTGAGCTAAAGTAAGGAGCTACAGCTGTCAAGAGCGCTGCTTTCTGCCCCCGAGTTGCGCAGAAACCAACTATGCTCCTAATGTTATTCCTATTCCAGATGGATTTAAATACACTAAATACATGCCCTTTTATTATGATGAAACCCTAGAAGCTGAAACACTGTTCATTTTCAATAGAAGCTGTGAGCCCTGTGTGTTACCAAGAAACGGTTAATGTCATTTGTTTCATAATGTATTATTAGTCAGCTGGATCAACAGTAATAAGAACCAGACATAGAATGAACTAAAGCTCTGGATATGCGATCTGTTGAGCTGGTGTTATTCCCGAGAAAATATGCTCTTGTCTGTTTGACTGTCCCTTTTTGCATGCAATATATCATGTGAGAGACTTACAGTATAGGCGAGCAATTCTTTTACAGAGTGTCAGGCAAGGCAAACATATGAATTAAATGTCAGACAGATGGGCTACAAATTCGGAAATTACAGATAATAAAGATGTTTTGGAAAACATTTGCTTGCTTGAATTAAATTAAACAATTAATATTTTTTACAATTATTATTTGCTTACAATGTGAGGCGATGTGTCGTGAACTTGTAGATGCAGATTGTTGTATGATGAAGTATATAGTAGTGGTTAATGGCCAATCTTTCTTTTGAGATTGTGGTTGGATATTGTTGCAACTATTTAATAAATGATCATCTCAAACCATCTTGGTGTAGGGAAAGTTGGATGCCCTCTGTGTGTTCATGAGGAGAGGCTATGATCGGGTGTCTGTGATGCGACCTCATCCTGGGGACAAGGTGAGCAACAAACCACACAACCATTTGAAGGCAACTAAACTGATAGAAATGTTGTGACACTGCAAATTTAATCAGATTATTATTGTTGCAAAAGAACCATGTGTCTTATCTTATTGTTGTAGGCAGACCAAATCTTTTAATGAATGCAGTTAATGTCTTGTCTTGACAGGCATACTTTTTGCCACATGTACACTAAATGATCTTGGCTTAATGAAGGATGGAACCATGAAGGCTTGACAGTTGACACAGGATCAAAGCTAACCAAAAACAAAATGTAGAAACTATTGACTGACAAAATCTCTCTCCTCATTGTTTGAAAAATTCAAACAATGTCACATCTGTACCTAATTATATGAATAAACAGAAATAGTAACCATGAAGGCCCTGTAAAAAAAATGTCATACCGGTAAAGGCAATTTACCATAATAAACAAGATTTAGCAAGCATTACTATTCTCCTGAGGCAGCCTGTAGGAATGCTTTTGCCTGCAAAAGCCATTAAGAGCAGATGATACTGTACCTACCTCCCCCTACTCCTCCTAACTTCAGCATGGCTGCCTTGGCAGACAAGCTGTTTTCTTCCATGACCATGGACTAGCATAGGCATTTCCTCTTTCCATTTACTGAAAGTTCTACCCTACTAAATCTGCCATACACAATTGCTTTGCCACAGTATCTAGCCACAGAATCTTCATAGCAAGCCGATTCAGTGCAGGATTTTGTTCCTAACTGTAGCTTAACATTTCACATATTTTGTTGCATACTGTATATGAAACCTGGAGTTTACTGTGTATGACAAATGAGAACATAAACTGATGAGCTATGGTTTATGATTAATCAGGCAATTAATCATGCTTTCTACTGATATTTTTTCCCCTTTCTTAATTGCAGGGCAAGTGCATTAACTTCACCCGTACCAAATCCTACCCCGCTCCTCGCTATCCAATCTACAACCACCCCACCACACCCATCTACACTTTGCCTCACAGCTACAACCGTGGCCCCTCGCCGCATCCCCTCACTCATGTGCCCCCATCGCCAACGTCTACTCTCCCCCCACTGCCCTCCACTCCTCCCCCCTCCTCTATCACTCCTCCCCCTTACACTCCACCCCCAAACAGAGCTCTACCCCCGACCACCATGTTGCATGCTCCCCCTACACCCCCCTCCCCAACTGGCTCTCTGCCCCCGCTGCCTCAAGACCCTCCCCCTTGTAGAGCCCCTCCTCCGTCTCGTCCTCCTCCACGCCCCTCTCATTAGAACTCTGCAGAACTTTTTGTATTTAAATGGCTAATATATGACAAAGGGTGTCAATGTTATAATGTTCCCATGTACTCTCCTTTACATTATAGCAGTTGTGCATTTAGTGTAGCAAGCTCAGCTTTGTCTATCAATAAATACTGGTATAGCTAGGCAATCAATTCTTACTTAAAGCTGCAATATGGAATTTATTTTAATGAAAGATACGTGATTCAACCCATTGCCTGGGGCTGAATCTGGGAACAGCCTTCTATGGCCTGCCCTAAGGTTTCTGAAAACCTTCAAATTCTGATTCATTATTATTATTTTAAATAGTTATCTGATTAGAGCTGATGAGACACAGAGAGCATATAGTATTATTAATAGTATATTAATATAAGTATATTAATAGAAAAAGACTGCCAAAGCAGACAACCTGCAAAACTCCAAGTTAGAATATCCTTATATGTAGGTGCAAGGCTCAGAAATACAGTGGAAAACAGAAGTGCCAGCACTCAATAAATGTCCCTTTCACATGCTTTACCTCTGACCAACAAACAGTGGATGCGTTTCGGCCAAAGTGCTGGGGCTTTCTTCTGTTTACCACATATTAATACTACACTATATAACTAGTACATTTGCAGCAGTTGGACCCAACTCTTCCATTGAGAAATGGAGACCTGTGTCGGGAAGGACACCTACTGGATGACGAGTATTACTATCTGAAGCTCATAAGCACAATATATTTCCTGGCTAAGCAATGATTCTGTCTCGTAAGAGTTTGATTGAAGTTTGTTGAAATCCTGGGTAGGACATACAAGATAAACGTGTCATGTTTCTGGTATCAACTCAGGAGTTCTGTTATGTCTATAGTTTATATTTGCATTCTATTCTTTGCCTGATTTGAATTAGATCTTGTGATCTGATGCAATCTTCTCACTGCTTTGCAAAAGCACAATGATCATTGACTATTTGAACAGCAGGGGAAGACAAACTAAAGGGCTCAGCATTTGACTCATGTGTTTTATACATGTATCTCTGGTTGCCATTTCTTATACATTTCATGTGCTTTTTTTCCTTTTTTTTTTGACAAATATATGATCTGTGAATAAATACTGCAAATTATGTCTATGAATAAATATAGTACAATTAATTATGGTAATTAAACTATATGAAACAGAGCAACTATAGTAAGATGAAGTTTTCTAAACTAGTTTTGCAGTGTTTTACCTCATTGCTAAAACACAAGTGAATATCAGCAATATTGTGGCTAGTAAGATGCCTAAGTAATGTTCCTCCAAAATAGAGAGCACCAAAGAACTATTGGATGAACTGATTGAGAAATCCTTATGAAACTATATAGAAACACAAACATTGCAGCTGACTGTATGTACTTAGTATAATCATTTCGGTTTAAAAAATTTCAATTTCTTTGCAAGGTAATTGAAATACATATTCTCATTATCACAGTCCATGTGGTTGATATCTGGTGAGAAATTGGTATGTTTTGCACCAATGGCCACTGAAATATAGTTTAAAGTTAGTATAATTAAAATAATCGCTGCTCATATTTTACAAGACTGAACAGTGACTCTCATCATCAAGGTTCTAATAACCACCCCACGGAACAAAGGTTATGATTAACTTAATATAAAAACATATTACACCTGGAAGCAGATGCAACACAGATATCCAAATATTATTTTGACATTGCTCTTACTTTGAGTTTCAGTCTCTTTATTTAATAGAAATTCTTTTAACAATTTAATAGTGTCATTATGTGACAGATGGAGACCAAATCAAAATCCTGTGGGCAGTGAGCTCATAGAGGCGTGTGTGAAAAATGCCAGAAGCAGGATTGGTGGCAGACAACTAAAGCAATAAAAATAAAACCCAGCCGTGATGCCATGGTTTAGCGAAATGCAGTTCTACTGAGCAAGGAGTGATGGGAGTCAAGAAGACCACAGCGTTCTATGCAAGTGGTCTTGCAACTGATTCTGAGTACTACCCATATACTGTAGACAATTTCTAAACAAAAAACTGCCCCTAGTCTAGTGATAATAGATCAATCACAAAAAACGCACGGAAAAGAGGAAGGCATCCCTAGAGCCACCTGGAGAAGAACGATAGAGCAGGAGATGAAGTCACAATTAAGGGCTGTCGTGGCAACAACTGGGGAACCGGGAATTTACGGGCCTAAGTAAGTACAGTCTGCCCCACTGGACCAGCCAGCTCCTAGACTTTCCCATGGTTACGATATGACAATATACAATCATGATTCATGATACCAGAGACAGGAAAATATCTAACTTAACGGTTTTATAATATGTTTTTGCACTTTAAAATGATATTCCTTACAGGAAGCATTTTCTACTTGTTCTGTAGGGCAGTGATACTCAACCTCAGGCCCGCGGGACCATTGTGACTGGCCCACCAATGAAAATCTAAAAAAAAGAAGAAAAAAAAATCTGGAAAATGAAATAAAAATAAATAAATCTGAATGAAGTTATCTTTAATTACATTATTATAAGTAATACTATTAGAGTTGTACTATTACTCGAACGAAAATAAAAGCATGCAAATGAAAGACATATACTGTGTATCCCTATTCCCTGACATAATTTTATAGCTAAACGGACAGAATTCTATTTTATTTGAATGATGAAACCCAGCTGCCATTAATAGTTGGAAATGGAAATTGCGGAAATTGTAATTGCGGAAATTGCGGAAATGGTGGAAATGGAAATTGCGGAAATTGCGGAAATGCGGAAATGGAAATTGCGGAAATGGTAATTGTGGAAATTGCGGAAATGGTGGAAATGGAAATTGCGAAAATTGCGGAAATGGAAATTGAGGAAATTGCGGAAATTGCGGAAATTGCTCTTCACTTATAGCTATCTATTTTCAGGTAGATTGTTTTATTTTACTCAGTCAGCCATATCACTACTCATTTTTTTCATGAAAAAGGTCATAGCTGGGTAATCTATTTTCAGGCAAATTGTGTTTATTGTATTTTATTTTACTCAGCCATAACAATTTATTTTCTGTTAACCAACTTGCTGGCTGGCAGGCAGGCAGACAGCTACTCATAGACAGGCAGACAGACAGACAGCTACTCATGGAGAATTGGACAGGCAGGCAGTCAGACAGCTACTCATAGACAGGCAGACAGACAGCTACTCATGGAGAATTGGACAGGCAGGCAGACAGCTACTCATGGACAATTGGACAGGCAGGAAGGCAGACAGCTACTCATAGACAGACAGACAGCTACTCATGGACAATTGGACAGGCAGGAAGGCAGACAGCTACTCATAGACAGGCAGACAGACAGCTACTCATGGACAATTAGGCAGGCAGGCAGACAGCTACTCATAGACAGGCAGACAGACAGCTACTCATGGACAATTAGGCAGGCAGGCAGGCAGGCAGACAGACAGCTACTCATAGACAGGCAGGCAGACAGCTACTCATAGACAGGCAGACAGTAAGACAGCTACTCATTGACAGACAGACAGACAGACAGACAGACAGACAGACAGACAGGCAGGCAGGCAGGCAGGCAGGCAGGCAAAGAGCTACTCATGTTATGTTATTATGTTATTATAACAGCTACTCATGTTATGTGCAATAATTTGTGCAGTTATGGAAACAGCTCTTTGTGTTTATGCAAGAAAATGTAACACATTTATTTATTTACATATTGTGTGCATGCACATTGTACTTTGATACATTTTGCGAAAATAAAGCAATTGAAAGAGAGAAGTTATCAAGTATCATTAATGTCGTAATTTTATCTACTGGCCCCTTGCCATTTTTGTAATGTGGCCCACAGGTAAATCTATTTGAGTATCCCTGCTGTAGGGTGTAAACAAACATGGGGCAAATATACTGATTGAGTGACAATACACAGGTTGTTTAAAACTAAATGTTCACTTTTGTTTTATTTGAATTACAGTATATTTGAGTTTAAACTGAACTGTGTGTTCCAAAACAGATCTTTGTTCTTAGCATTGTGATCTCATGAGGATTGACAATCAGTCTGACATCAGGCAAAAATATTGTAAACACAAAATATTGAGTTTAGAAAAAGCTGTGGAAGGAATTATCTTCCAGCATTCAATAAACTGCTGAACACTATTTGTAACGACGGCATGACAGCTAGCATTCTAAAATGATGAACCATCAAGACCATCTTAAATGCCGTTCCATGATCATGAATAGCATGACTCCTTATAAAGTGCTGTAATGGTGCACTAATGTGTTCAGTCTGAAGCTAGACAATTCAGACAGCTGAGGTAGAACAAGTTCATTACATGAGTTAATTACTGTATATGCTTAAAGAGAACAAGACGACTATAATACTGGACTCCTCAGAAGTAAACCTGTAAAATAATAATTGAAGGGTGTCTATGGTAACTCTCGAGTTGGGTGTCATACCTCTCTTGTAAGCACTTTTCAAGTGAAAATTGGGACGCGATGCATAACAGTTACGTAATTATCCAGCATGTTCACCCTGCAGGTCCATTTGGTTACATTTGCACACTCACAGAATTAAATGAACACACTGATTTGGGGGCACGTTGGGGGTGTTAAGGCTTGCCTTGAGAGCATCTTGGTTGAAAGGGTGCTCCAGTGAAGGGGTCTACCACCACCAGCGCTCCTCCCCCTATGGTCCAGGAGTGCAGAGGACCCACTGCTACTGAGCCGATGGCTGCCTGCCGTCCAATACTGGAGACCACACGGTGTGCCGCCACTGGCTGCTGGAGCAGAGGCGTCTCTGGGTATTGCAAATACGCGGGAGGGGCCCGACTGGCGGTGCAACGCTGAGAAGTAGCAAGAGCCAACGTGGAGCGCGGGAGGCCTCTTTCACCGGGATGATTCTGGCACGGTGGCCATGCGTCGTGCACAGACTGTGACGGCTGAATGTCTGCAACACTGGCTATGGCAGATGCCAGTCTCCTCCCAAAAGGTGCCTGAAGGAAAACATCTACTGGCTCGTTGGGTTCACGGGAGACTGCAGGGGAGCTGGTGAAAGTGGTGACCACTTTCCCGTTGTTGCCTTTTCCTGGCACTTTGAAAGGAGCCAGTTGGAAGACATCAGAGATGGCTTGGTTGTTTGCAGGGGGGTGTTGGGGTAGCTGCTCGGCCTTGAATGGCATTGCATGAGACCGTTGAGACGTGCTCTCATCTGATGATATTCCACATTGGGCCTCGGCCCTTTGCTCACTCTTCTGCCCATAGTTCTCCGTAGCGGTCTGCATAGAAGCCATAGCCCCGGCTGCAGGAATGATGCTACAACTATTAGGCTCCATCTGCAGTTCTGTAGGGAAAAAGAGACATATCATTTTTATTATCATTAGGGCTTTGATGATCTAAACATGATGGCCGCAGTTGTGGTGCTTATGCATGCACGCACAGACACAGACACAGACACACACACACACACACACACACACACACACACACACACACACACACACACACACTATTGTAGGCTGCTTCATGTGGACCAACAGATGCTGATAGAAAAGATATGCACATAAAAATGTTAAATATACAGATAAAAGGAATTTCAAGCAACATCAACACTGGTGTGCCCTAACAGATGTGTGGAAATGTATTTCCAGGGGGAAAAAACTAACTTTACAGCATACAGGCTTTATCCCACACAGCTCAACATGTCTGACACCCAAGCGCCCTCTTGAGGTGATCACATGTTGCAACATGTGCATTTATCAGACAACAAACATGTCAGACACCTTATCCACATCATCCCTCTATTAGGCATGTCATCATAGGTCAAAGTTTTCGAAACCTTTAAAAAAAATAGCAAAATTTGCGAATCATAATGTAGACTGACAACGTCATACAGCTAAGTATAAAATAGAGCTCATTTAAGAGTCCTTTCATACTTTAGATTAAGATTGCAGACACATGCTGGGATGGAACATAACATTGGAAGTAGCCTCCTTAGATCAGTGGTTCCCAAGCAGTGTGCCCTGACACTGGTGTGCCGTGATTATTGTCATGATGTTTACTCCTATCCGCGTGTGTCTGTGATTCTGGAGCTAATCACACAAACCACTGGACTGATCAGCACCAAATGTTTTGTGCATTAAGTAGCCTGGCATGGCCAGTCTAATATCACTGCATAGATATTAGTCAGGCATCTTTGTGTTGAAGCTGCATTTCCAAGTGGCGGATTAAAATAAATGCCTCTGGTGATAAACCCGTCCCAATTATGCATACTGGTTACCGATTGGTGCCCCACAACTTCAGGGGGAGCTAAATCCAATCACAACCAACCAGACTTATCTGCTCAGGGCTATTTATATATATATTGCATAGGCAGATTTGCCTTTGTTTCCAGGCTACCATGGAAGACACTCAAACCATTTTTTTTAAAATAGGCCTAATGGTTCTATACCAGCCTGTAACTCTTGAACCGTAAGTCATGCTTCAAATGCTAAAAGTATGCCGTATCACTCATTCCCCAATACGGAGGCATTCGTGAGTCGTGACCAGTCTGGTTTGATGTAATCTTCCAAAGATTCAATAGATTCCTGAATTATTTTGTTAATGTCGTTTGTCAACTTTCATTTGACATAACAAATAATAAAAGTTTACAGAGGTATAATAGAGCAATACTAGAGGCTATACTTTGCAAGGATATGAATACATGTGTCCCTTGAGATTTTGTCTTGCCCTTTGGGCATAGAAGTTTGAAAACCACTGGCCTAGATGACAGGCAAAGAGGAATGATGGGGCCAATGTCTGCTCCTACCTGGTACGTACATTACTGTTATCTGCTGTCCACGTGGCCCCATCGCTGTACTGTAGCTCTGGGACACGGTCACATACAGCGGTAACATCCAGAATAGGTGGGGGTGATAATGGTATGTTTACAGCATATGGCTACTCAGAGGCCAGCCGAGAAGAGGGTCAAGTCTGTATGTCTGTCTGTGTGTGTCTGTCTCTCTGTCTGTGCAAAACACTGGACTGATCATTTTGCTGCTTAGATTTTATTATGGAATTAAAGGAGGTCAGACTGAAACCTTGCCCAGATTTCATACATAGTCATAGACTGATGTCACCGGCTGGCCATTAAGTTCGAGATCGACACTGAATTACATAATATTTAATCTGAAGGTTCCTATCCTATTTGTCTGTTGCAAAACAGTAAAACAGTGTGGCAAAATTATATTCTGCTATGAAACAACTGTTTTGTTTTTGGACAGCTTGTACAGAATTTAACACAGAAAAAGCAGATTAGGAATGCGGGGCGAGCGTGCATGTGTGTACACTACAGTATGTTTGTGTGTGATCATCCGTGATATGATGACAATGTTTACCTTTAGCTTTAACACAAGGGGAAAAAAAAGTATGACAATTAATACTCACAGTACGTTAACATTCACATTTGTATTTTATTTGCCATCCCTTTTTAATTTCTTTTTTTATTCATCTCACAAAAATAGAAGGAGCACACAATATCACAGCTTGG
Source organism: Protomyctophum bolini (assembly GCF_963924005.1). Classification (NCBI taxonomy): domain Eukaryota; kingdom Metazoa; phylum Chordata; class Actinopteri; order Myctophiformes; family Myctophidae; genus Protomyctophum; species Protomyctophum bolini. The sequence goes on from NC_137883.1 coordinate 28,656,401, forward strand.
ACGCAGGTTTGGGTGCCATACAGATTTTTTTTTTTCTCGAAACACTCATAAGTATCAGGTAATTGACAGCTTTTTACTTTTGGCAAAACAACGGGGAAACATAAGGGGCTTCTTTTATACATAAGGACTATTCTTCCTGCTTGGCATAACCTCCAGAACAGCACATTTGTGCCTACAGGGTTTAAGCTTAAAGCCCAATTTAGACTTCTTTGTGCGATGGTATCACATGCCTGAAAATAGCAAATCTACAACCTAATAATGCGTTGACGCGATGCATTGCCAAAGCTTGTAGATCGGCTATTTCCAGGCGAGCGTCACCAACATACGGCGGAGTACTAAGGGTTTGCATAGGTTCAAACAGTAACTGCAAATGACTGGGCTGTACAGTGGAAGGGATTGGGAGGCAGAATAATGAGAACAGCCTTCCGTTGCACACACATCTTTTTATCTACATAAGCCTGAGAAACAGTTGCTTTTGAAAATAACAATTATAGCTTTTGGCATGCAGTTTAGATGTGTTATACATTTATTTTGGATTGTTTTTGGGTGAGATCTACCCCAAATACTCCCTCCTCTCCTCCTATAGTGGTTATTGCCATCCATAAAATTACAGTTTTCATTCCACGTACACCACGTCAGAATGTAATACGGGACGATGTAGTAAAACGGTGAATAACTCTTGTTAGAGTTTAAAAACAACATTAAGGGTATTTCACTTTAGACCCCAGACAGTTTTTAAGATACTTGATTCAGTAATTAGATATTTGATATAGGAAGGGGGCGGGGCAGCTAAAATGAATATCAAATATCTAATTACTGAATCAAGCAACTTACAAAACTGTCTGGGGTGTTCACATACGCCTGAGTAGACGATACATTTTTTAAGTGAAATATCCCTTTAACCATAGACCCTGTGGCAATTAATCCTTATGGAAACAAATAGTAATTATTTAGTATGATTTATATTTTAATTCCTTCTCGAATTCTGAAATAGAGAACTTCACACACATCTGACACAAAAACAATCACAATTTAAATTGTTATTTAACACATCAAAATGTGCAAACAGTTCAAATTGCTTGGAGATTTACACTTCCCAAAGCAACTGCAGATGGGGGGGAAACATTTTTTACCAAAAAAAGAAAATAATAATAATAAAATGCAACGACATTGGATTTGATGCCTTGCAATCCTTGCTTTTAACTTTACTGCAGATGAGGCAGATTTTTATTTAATTTCTTGCAGTTCAACTTAAGGCTGCAGTCCTATACTATACTATACGATATTATAGTAGAATTGTTATTTCCTTACTCTCTGCTTCAGTGAGGGACCATTGTGAATGACTCCCCCGCTCTCGTAAGCAACGTTTTCAAAGGCAATGCTGCCCTTGAAGACTGTACCATGCTTAGCATGAGAGCCTCACAAGTTGTATCAGTAACACAAGTTGTCTGGGTCAGTCAACTTTAGTACACAGTCAAATCCAATATATCTCTGCAAGTGTACAGATGGGACCCAAATGGGCCCATAAGGGTACACATACTTCCAAACAACATTAAGACTGGAGCTCTATAAAGCCAATATGTCAAATTCTCAGAGATTGTGATGCAACTTACTACCTGAGAGAATTTCGAGGGCCTGTGCTTTCAAAGAATGATTTAAATGTCAATGTCACATTGTTGCCGTATTTGCAGCAAAGGACAACACAAGTAGGATACTGTAAAACACATCCGACAACTGGCAACTACTCCATACATACTTATCATATTCATAACACTGTACACAAACACTCATTAACATAACATTCAACAACACTGTCATGCTTTTTGATATGGGTTCTGTGATTGCTAAAAACCAGTAAAGGAAAGCATAGGCTTACAAAGCACAATTTCAGCAAACTTGTAGTTTTTGCCACTGTAGAACAATGACAACGAAATTAATCTAGCTACCAGGCTGAGCTCCCGTTGCGCAGTAAACAATCAAATGTTTCTTTACAAATAAAAACTTCCAGCTGTCTACATAATAGTAGCTGTAAACCAACATGACAGGGGCTCGTTTATTTCCACAAAATAATTAGAGATAAAACACAAAACCTAATCTCCAAATTTAGGCAAAGACTAGGATTGTCAACTGTATACTTTGCTGTTCTGAGTTGGTATGATATGGGGGAAGAAAAAACTAATCTTAAACACACAATTTCACAAGGAGGAATAAGATATAGAATTCTTCAATAAGTCTTCAATGATAATATTATCATAATTTTTATTATAGACTAATATGTATTTCATACATTCATTCTCTAACACTCTATTTATATTAACATTTATTAACAGGAAACTATGAATTTATTTATATTATATATAGATTTTTTTCATTTTCATCACTTTGCCCACAAGTAAACCTTTATGACAGACAAAACAGACAATGACTTTATACTGTATGTACACGAGAATAACCAATCATATGGTCAATGGATCAGAGCCTGCAGGGACTGCAGATAGATATTTACATTATCTCAGAGTAAACAAATGACAGGAATGTAGGATGCACACTGTGGAATGGCTGTGCAAGAAGGTGCAGTCTAAAAGGGGGATGATATAATGGTACTAGATGAAATTAACCCATTTAGGCCCGACGTCGAAATTAAAAGAATGTCTTCTAAATTCTGACAGTTTTCTGAAACACCTATGTTTCTAGGCCTATATCACTCAATATTTCATGTCAAGGACCGCCGACCCATCTCAAAATATGTTGTTCCGGGAGAACCCCAGAAGCAAAGATTTGAGTTAAAATCGCTCGCTCTGAAAGAATATTCCAAGGTTTGTGCCACATTTTCACGATTTTTCAAAAATAGCAGACCTACAAGCTCGTAGCGCTGCACTCAGTGTGGCGCTATGAGTTTGTAGATCTGCTATTTTTCAATAGTTGAAGTTTTAAATAATGCTTAAATGCCCAGAATGGGTTAAGACGCTTCTATTATATTTTGTCTACCGACTTAGTGCCAAAGGATGCCGACCTGATGGTCTAGTGTTGGGCAGTAACTTATTAGTAATATATTAGGGTAATATTACTACTTTCCCCAGTAACAAGTAGTGTAATGAATTACAATACAATTTGACAAAACAGTGATTACTGTATATTAAATAAGGTACTAATCTGCATAAATTACTCTCTATATATATTATAGTAACATAACAAGTAACTAATTACTTTTGAAACCAAGTAATAAGTAATGTTATATTATTACCAAATAAGTAAAAGAGTAACTTATTACACTTCCTGAGTAACTTGCCCAACACCGTCATATGACAGATAATTAATTGTAACATGTTCCTATCAGGCTGTTGGCTATTCATAGCATTTCCATGACACTGCATGCATTTCCAACCAATATGCAGTGTTGGGGAAGTTACTTTGAAAGCGTAGCTTGTAAAGCTACAAGTAGCTCACCATGGCAGTAGCTTGATCAAGCTACATAGCTACCCCTGGAGAAATGTAGCTTGTAAAGCTACAGCTACATAGGAAAAGTAGCTCAGCTACTTTTTATTTTTCAGCGTTAAATTGAGAATGTACATGCGGGAGACCCCTCCTCCCCTCTGGGAGACCCCTCCTCCCCTCTGGGAGACCCCTGCTCCCCTCTGGGAGACCCCTCCCACCCTGCTCCCCTCTGGGAGACCCCTCCTCCCCCTACTCCCCTCTGGGAGACCCCTCCTCACCCTGCTCCCCTCTGGGAGACCCCTCCTCCCCCTGCTCCCCTCTGGGAGACCCCTCCTCCCACCCTACTCCCATCTGGGAGACCCCTCCTCCCCCTGCTCCCCTCTGGGAGACCCCTCCCACCCTGCTCCCCTCTGGGAGACCCCTCCTCACCCTGCTCTCCTCTGGGAGACCCCTCCCACCCTGCTCCCCTCTGGGAGACCCCTCCCACCACCCTGCTCCCCTCTGGGAGACCCCTCCCACCCTGCTCCCCTCTGGGAGACCCCTCCTCACCCTGCTCTCCTCTGGGAGACCCCCCCACCCTGCTCCCCTCTGGGAGACCCCTCCTCCCCTCTGGGAGACCCCTGCTCCCCTCTGGGAGACCCCTGCTCCCCTCTGGGAGACCCACAATTGTAGCTTGTAACTTGAGTAGCTAAGCTACAAAAAATGACCCAAAAAGTAGCTGAGCTACTTGACGAGGTACACGAATATGAATGTAGCTAAAATACCACAAGCTACAGCAAAATGTAGCTAAGCTACATAGCTCAGCTACATGTAGCTTAATACTCCCCAACACTGCCAATATGGTGCATTGTTATAAACTCTACTAAATGACTGGTTGTCATTTAATAACAAAATTAGACAGTAGTGCTCGTCTAACAATATTGGCTGTGTGCTGACATAATAGAAATTCAATTCAAGCTCTAAGTCGCAGCGGCTAAATGTAATTGTAATGTACAGGTCCAAAAGGATTAGGATTTGATGAGTATTTGTTACGCTTTTTTTTTTAACATTTTTATTGCCAAACCCTCCCCTCTTAAAGGGCAGGTGGTAATTCACTTGATTAATTCTGCATTCCCTCAAACTATTTATATGCAGCTTATCCCTACAACCTTTCAAGCAGAGGATGGTCTTGTCCTCTGTGTTAATCACTCATTTCTACTAGTCTGGTGGGAGTAGAGCATGATTTATACTCAGTGGTGTGATGGCGTCCTGTGTCAAAAATAGCCGATCTACAAGATGGCAATGCACTGCGCATCGTAACCCATTGTGAGCTTGTAGATCAGCAATAGTCGGCACGGGACGCCTTTGTACGACGCGAGGCAGGTGGTGTTCCGTTTTTAGGTTATCAATATTTAACTGAACGACGGCATACTATTATTCTTTTCAGTCTTACTTATGGTATGTTTAAGTTGTCTACGATATTTGATCCATCTTATTAAGTAAAGTCAATAACAATATAGAGTAAGATACAAACAGCAGCCCTGACAGACACAACATGTACACTGCCGTGCAAATTAAGCCAGTTGAAAAACATTTGCTACAGCTGGAGACCAACAGATATCTTTACTTTTCTATGGTTGAATGGTTCCAAGTTTTACCTAATTAATTGATGATGTGCAAATTATTCATTGGAAAACCAAATTTCTTTTTTAAAGCAAAAAGGTGTCAAATCTATGTACATGACAATAATTACAACCACATCTAACTATGCCTAGCCTAGTACATCGCAACAGTGATATTCTTCTAGTTTGCGGTTAGCCACTACGCAATGACGATGAGACGGCTGGATCCCAGCCTTGATTTAGAGAAGGTAATGAAATGGTTAGTCTTAGTAAAAGGATGATATTAGTGCATTGGCCACACTTTTGCCATAGGAGCGAATACTTTACGTACAGAGGTTTTAAAGAGAGGATGTGAGCACGAAGGGGTGGGATAGGTGGGTGATGAAGAGAAGCCAGATGCAAGATTTGTAGAAAGGGTAGGAATGGAAAAAAAGCACTCAAAGAGGATTGTGACAATTCTACTGCAGGAATTGTTATGAGGGTATTAGCCAGGGGTTGCAAGTAGGCCTGTCACAATTATTACATAATCGCCAGATCGCAATTATTTTTGAATCATCAGAATCGTTTCCATTAATCTGTAGAAATTATTATTATTAACTTTTCACAAAAGTGCGATTTGTTGGATCGCCATTTCCACTATTTCACATTTTAATTTTCATAACATAATATACATTATTAAATATATGGCTTGGTTTTGGCTATTCTTTGTATATTTAACTTATTTGTCATATCTGCCCTGTACAATCTTTCTTTACAAAGACTAAAAGTCAAAACGTAGAAATGTAATTTCTAGTATTTATATGATCCAAAGTTTCAATGCCAAAAACGGAAATTAAAATTATTGTCATTTGTGTGTGTGATGGTATGATGGTGACAGCCCTAGTTGCAACAAGGTAGTTATGAGAACAGTGTTGATTGCTGTTATGCTAATGCCAGTCTATAGATCCAAAGTTACAGCTTCTATAGCGCCATCTACAGGTCGATGAGCTGGTCCACCAGCAGCAGGGAACGGGCCAAGCTGGGGAGGCTGGACTCAGAGCCACCACTGTTACTGCGCGAGTGGCCTCCTGAAACTGGCCGGAGGACAGAAGGGAAGGCAGGAAATATTCAGGCAAACAGAGGACGGAAAGCAGACGAGCGAGAGGCACAACAACAAGCAACAAAGGGTTGGAAGGAGGGAGAGAGAGAGAGAGAAAGACAGAGAAAGGAAAAGGCAAGAAATGTCTATTTACATCTAATGGCCTCAAACCACCGTTAACCCATTTTGACCAGTGAGATCAGATTAGAAAAATGTCTTCTACATCCTGACAGTTTTCAGAAAAAGCTATGTTTCTATGTCAGTCGTTCTCCGATTTTTCAAAAATAGCAGACCTACAAGCTCGTAGTGCGCCACTCGGTGGCGCGCTATGAGCTTGTAGATCTGCTATTTTTCAATAGCTAAATCATAACATAATGCTAACACCAAAAAGGGGTTCCCGCCCAAAAATGGGTTAATTAAATCTCAGGGGAAGAAAAGATTTTTAATAATGTACAGTGGAATTATAATTAACGATTGTGCAACTACCTGAAATCCAACGTGTCCCTAACAGATAAATTGGTTTATAGTTCCGTCTATTCACAACACACACACACACAATCGGAAATTTAAATATTGATGCAAATCTAAGATTGGAAAAGAAAAACGAAATCTAAACAGCCTACCTGTAGTTCTGTGAGGCTGTCAAGACTTACCTTGGGAAGCAGAGTTCTTTCGCCCTGTGACTGGGATGGGATCGAATTCATCCTCTGTGCTTGCCTCTACACTGGTCTGCTGGGGCTCCAATTCTGAGATCAGGAGAGAGGCGTCTGCAGTGGATTTAACCAGAAAATAAGACTTAGAACCACGGTAAGGTGATGACAGACATTAGATGACTTTAGATGGCACAAGTGAGGCAATGATTTCATTGCCTGAAGTACATGTTTTCAAAGTGGGGGCACAGGGGGGCTGCCAGGGGAGCTACTGTAGTTGTAAAGTAGAGGAAGGAAGAAAGAAAGAAATATATATATATACTGAATACTTTTACATTTTTTATATATAATTTGTCTCAATTCAAATTCACTGCATAAGATTAATGTACAGTTTAACCTGGCGTCCCTATTTTTGGGCATGTCATTGTTAATATATATTTTTAAAAGAACATACAAGCTCACAAGACGTTGCAATGCGATGCACTGAGATGCATAGTGAAGTGTTGTGAGCTTGTAGATTGCTATATTAGCTCATTTCTTTAAGCCATTTCACAATAGGGGAGCCACAGCTAGAGGCAAGGGATATTTGGGAACCCATGCAGGCGCTAAAGCTTTACAGATGGTTCCGCTGTGGTAAATTCCTTATAAGTGGAAGCAACTGCTCCCCGACTGCTGTTAAATTAATGGCAGCCATCCTAATAGTTAGGATCGGAAATGCAGAGGAGAAATTCTACGTACCGTACGCCAGCCAAGTGGCGTACATTATGTCTCGAGGCCAGGATGAGATGTCAAAGAATGTGTTTTTAAAAAACGCAGAAATCTATCTAGTATGATGAATTCCTGTTCTGTTCTTTAACTACATAGAAGTGTCTATTTGTATGTCTCTAAATGTTTTGATGAATTGAACAATGTGGACCCTGTTGTAAACAAGTGTAATGCTTAATTGGGTCGTCCACTCACAGTTAACAGTCTTTGTAGTGAGTTTGTGCTTGAAATGTACTGTAATTCTACAAACTGTTAATAAATATTTCAATCAATCAATCAAAAAGCCAATGGCCATGGCTCATTTGAATAAAGGCCAAAACATATATTTCGTTGTTATACAGTAGCAACCGCATCAGGCCTAAGGCCTGACTCACACCTTCGCATCTAGCATACAACATTGATGCATGTTACATGTATGAAAGGGTTTGTTTACATCTTGCCCCAATGCATTTCCAATGGAAGTCACATGGTTTGACACGACATTTTTGTTGTACGGTTTTTGGCTGCGTTTCGACTGCCCCCCTCCCCCTCATACAACGCAAATGTTGTGTCAAACCATGTGACTTCCATTGGAAATGCATTGCGAGCTTGCATCAGTCAATAAGTCTCATGCCTCAGCTATACATCAATCTGTTGTGCACGTGTGAGTCAGGCCTAAGGGTGCACGTGGTTAAGGAATTACCTGCTAGTGGCGGGGCGGGGTCTCCGGACAACAGGCTGAAATCATCCAAAGCGCAGGCAGCAGAGGAGGTGACGTTGCTCCCTGCTGGCAGGGCCGGCTGGCAGGAGATCAGAGAGCCGTCTAGAAGAGAGTCCTCTGCATTCAGTTGATCTGAGACGGAAAAGACAAGAAGCACAAAGAGGACACGTGTAGATCTGTGATTCTCAACCGTTTTCATTTCAAGAACCCTGGGTTTGATATGCATTCTGCAACGGACCCCCATTTGAAACATTTGTTTTAATCTCTGGGACCACAATTTACACTGCAAAATCCTCAGTGTTTATATAACTCGGAAAGTATCCAAATGGACCCTTATGGGTCCACTTAATTCCCTTTTGAACCCTCTCAGAGTTACCCCTGGTGGTCCCTGGACCCTATGTCGAGAAATGGTGTTTTAAATTCATCTTTCTGTTTTTGTTAGATGTGTTCATGTAGGTGGAACATCACAAAATATGAAATATTTTAATATAAATAGTACAAGTGCAAATTACATTGATCTGACAGAAATCTGTCAGACCTACATCTGAAAATCAATAACTTACTGCCATCTAGAGGTAACTGTCAGCATTGCAAGATCACAGGCCAACCACCCCTAGCACCTTTGGTTACACACGACATATTGTACCAATACCACTTTAATAGTAAAGCTTCTTCTAATAATTACTTAAATTATGACACAGAGGAAGAAAACAAAGTCTAGTAAAGTTCTATAAGAGGGGAAGATTAATTATTGTGGGGTCAGACAAACATTGCAAGCACATTGCAAAGCACATTGCAAGTCAATGTGTGAGGCCATAACATTTGCATTTGTCCAACATCCAATGTATATTATGGCATGAGTAACCAAATATTCACACATAATCTGTTATATAATATGTGACGGCCAATAAAAACGACACTGCACATTGTCAGTCTGTCTCTAGTATTTTATTTTCCATAAACGTGCCTGTCTGCATGAGCTATGGTGCAATAATACACTTTCTCCTGTAAAGTGTGAAGCTGGAGGATGACCAGCTAGTTATCAGAAGCTGCAAAATATGATTTTTCCACACCATCATCATACCCGACTTCCGCAACGTGCCAAGCTCTGCACACCAATACGCCTGTTACTTAGCTCAAGTTGTACAAATTCCACAGCTCTGTCATACTTCCAAACCCACCATGTGACATGTCTGTTGGCAATAAGCATTACTGCCCTCAGACTAGAGGTCATTGAGTAAAACCATGGGAATTGGGAAATCTTAACTTGAACAAGGACCTTACAATTTTAACAATACCTGGCTTTGTGTGTGGCGCCATTCACCACTAAAACAGCATAGGTTCATTTTATCACACTTTTAGCATTTTAAAGTAGTGTTTTAGGTATGTTGAATAGCCAACTTCTGCGCCAGATATTCACTGACATAAAAATTATATATTTAATTACATTTTAAGCCTCTGCCTACATGAAATGTGCTGCTTAGTGTGTGCATGTGTGTCAGCTGTTTCCATAATGTTCTATGGAGTGACTCAGTGGCACACTGTAGGCCGGGCCATATGCTTTTTTAGTCAACCCGTCAGCATCCAATTATGGCCGGAGGATTAATCAGCGAAGCCCTATATACTTCCCCCGAACGACAGATTTGTTGTGCTATTTTCATAAACTATGGACATTTTTACGTGGATATTCCGCATATAAATGACATAATCAAAATAGTGACGCTAGGTTGACTGTGGTTAAATACAGAAACAACATTACCTTTTGTAGGCTCTTCCACAGCACCAGCAAAGGGGTCAGCCAGTGACAAAAGGTCAGCGAGCAAAAGTGAAGACGTGTCTGGAGATTTGAGTCCTTCAATCAGCTTCCCTAAGGGCCAGGATGGAAAAAATATAGGGAAACAAAATAATTAAATCCTGTCCATTGAAAATCGTGTTTTCCAATCCGTCTCTGTTGTGAGAACCTGGGAACATATAAGACGGGCGCTCTGTAAACACAGAACACTTCTAACAAAGGTATATTAGAATCTGAAAGAAACAACTATATTTTCTACAAACGTAACAATGTTATTTGGGCTGTTCTTGGCCACAGCGTCTTGGGTATACAATGAGTACAATAGGGGGGCGCTCAGTACGCAGCCCTGGGAGGCTCCAGTGTTTAGGGTGAGGGCAGCAGAGGTGTGCTTGCTCACCCTGACCACCCTGAAGTCCAGTACACAGTCCCAGGTCTGCCAGCTTGCTGGCCAACCTGGTGGGGACTATGGTGTTAAAGCCAGAGCTGAAATCAATGAATAGCGAACTGTCAATTCCCCTCATTGTTGTTGTCAAGGTGGGATCATGTACAACCTGGGAGATGGCGTTGTCAGTGCTTCTATTCGAGCGGAAAGCAAACTATAGTGGGTCTAAAATGATAGGGAGAAAGGAGCAGATTTACTAGCCTCTCAAAGCACTTTATGACCACTGAGGTCAGCGCTACTGGGTGGTAGTCATTTAGGCCAGCTTGGGAGGAATTCTTGTGTAACAATACACCGGAATAATGGTGGACCTCTTGAAGCACGTAGGGCTGGGAGTGGGGACCACAGACTGAATATGTCATGTACTGAATAAGTCATATACTTTACATGCATTTTCTTTACATGCAATGCATGAATTGCTTTCCATCAAAGACAGTGATTTGTACCTGGTGTGTCTGAGAGTTCACTGAAGGGATCCGGAACAACCAACAGTGAGGCTCCTGTGTCCACATCGATGAGGGAGGGTCCTGTGTCCACATCGATGAGGGAGGGTCCTGTGTTCACGTCGATGAGGGAGGGTCCTGTGTCCACATCGATGAGGGAGGGTCCTGTGTCCACGTCGATGAGGGAGGGTCCTGTGTCCACATCGATGAGGGAGGGTCCTGTGTCCACATCGATGAGGGAGGGTCCTGTGTCCACATCGATGAGGGAGGGTCCTGTGTCCACATCGATGAGGGAGGGTCCTGTGTCCACATCGATGAGGGAGCCTCCCATGTCCATGTCAATAAGGGCAGATGGCCGTTCAACTGGAAAGCAGTGATTAATATCATACTTAGTTGAGTGCGGGTGTGGCACATCGGAAATAGCTGATCTACAAGCACACGTGTGCACGTGGCACAACATTCTGTGAGCTTGTAGATGTGCTATTTTCTGTGTGCAACACTGGCATGCAAGTACATATCAGGCTTAAGTATAAATGAAACGATTTTCTGTCTGAACAAGAACGTTAATATTGTGGCCATAAAGCGGGATTTCAGTCAATAAATTAAATGCTTTGCAATCCTCTAGTGATGCCTGAAATTTTTACTGGCAATGTTGTATCACAATTTGCTGCATAAATATAATCCAACATTGTCATTGCATGTACACAAAAGTGTGATTTCTGGTCTAGGGGGGGGGGTGGGGGGGTGGGCGGGTGCCGGCTGAAAACAGGCGGTGGATCCTATTGGTTCTCCAATCTGAGCACCCGCCCCCCTATCTATCCCACTGTGAGGCAAGTTGTGCAATATTAAAGGGACTGTTATGTTAAACTCACCAGTTTGCTGGACAGTTTCTCCAGGAGGAAACGACTGCAGGCCCGGTATCAACTCCTCAGAGGATGTTTTGTCAGTTTCGGAAGGCTTGTCTGTTCAATAAAAAAAAGTCTAAGTTGAATACTGTTCATCAAATGGACTAAATAAATAAATTTAAATCTTTCATTTTAATCTCGTACCGTCAGCCTTTTTGTCAGAATCACTGACAAGCAGTTGGCCTGCAGCGAGGCCAGAGAAGTTGTCGTCACCAAAGGGATCCCAGGCAGGCTGTGTTGGGGTGTCGGTAGCAGGTGCAGGTACAGGTGCAGGTACAGTGCTGCTCACAGCTGTGCCGTCATCCTGCTCGACATCACACACAGCAGGCTGAGCAGGCTGGATTATATTTGGAGGAACTCCACTGAGTGGCCTAGAGAAAGAAAAACCCAGGAAATGACAACTGGGCAGTGTACAAATATATAATATATACTTTACTACCGGAATATACTTTTTTACATGACTGTGTAAAAATATATGAATACATTTTAAAGGTATTATGACATTATTTTTAACATAATTTTAACAACATTAAAAGTCTTGGCCATGGTCCTTCAAACGTGTCTAAAAAGTTTGAACTTTTTTTGAACACTCCAGTATTTCTTGCCAGGAGTTTTTGTGTGTATGTAATATGCATCCTGAGAAGGCATAGAAAAACACATTATTTTAGCCTGTAGATGTCGGTAATTCCCCCTTTCCTGTCAATCACTACCCAGCTCCGCCCCCCCCACCCCTCAAGCCCTCCATACCTCTCCGCCCCCCTCAGAGAAAGGGACTGTTCTTTTATTCCTTTACAACAGGGGTAACCAACCCGGGGTTCGCGATCTACCAGTCGATCGCGGGAACGTTTCCAGTCGATCGCGAAGTGTTAGACCCATTGGAATAATGTCAGTGCCGCTCGTCACATGCAAATTAATTTTGAGCAGAGCGCTGTGGCTCTGAGTTTGAGAATAGACCCCATCGTCCAAGGGTGTGTGTGCGTGTGTGGTGGGAGGGGTGGTATCTTAGCAACACTGAATGACCTGTCCCATTGGTCGTGTGCTCGTATCATGAGCCAATGGCTGCAGCTCTGAGCTTCCCAGACCCAGGTTCACATACTTCACTACACAAGCCGTAAAGCGAACTGACAGGTACCATATTAGCAGCTGTGAGCGCTCTTCTCTTCTCGTGAAGAAAGCAGGACAGAGTTGTCAAATAAATCCCGCCGTCATTCATACTGTATTTATTCTCCGACCCGACATTAAAATACGGAACAACGTGCGTTCATTACGGGGCTCGTGACAGGCTGCAGACACAGATAGATAGATAGCGCCGCTGCTCCTTCAGTTTTCGTTGTTCGTTGTTATAATATTTTTTATTATTGGGATTTGATCATTGATGCAAATTCTAAACATATGGATGCAGCTGCAGAAGTTGTGTTGCTTAAAGGAATGCATAGTTGCGTTCTCCTCAACTGCTGCGCACTGTGCGTAGCAACAACAAAAATATAAAAATGAGAAAAATATACTGAATATACCAGTCTGCAATGCAAACTAATAGGCGAGTGCACTCCAGGGCATATGCAAAGGGAAAGAATGACTTCCGTCCGTGACAATAATCAATGCTACAGTTTGAATTCTGTACACATGCACACATAGAGCAAAAAATATGATAAATATGAAATATGAAAACTTGTTGAAGTACAATGCATGAGTCAAGTAGCTGCTTTTGTATCAAACCCTTTCCTCTTTACTGAGCCTACTGTCATTGAACTGCTGTCCGATAAAATGCAGGATGTGTTTGCATTAACTTCAGATATTTAAATGGAGATTATTGGATTAGTAAGTGACTGTCACCTGCAGGTCAGAGCTAAAGAGAAGGAATTTTGGTCTCTTGTGTGCAGAGAAGTATCCCCTGATTGTGTCGTGTGCACTGAAGCTGCATGCCTACTTTGGTTGCACGTACTTATGTGAAATGGCCTTTTCACAAATGAAAATAATAAAATCCAAGTTTAGAACTCGTATGACTGACTCACATCTTAATGACACCCTCAGACTGGCAATCACTAAATATGAACCAGATTTCAAAACGCTTGCAGATAAAGTGCAGTCACAGCAGTCTCATTAAAGGTGGGCTGACCCTGAGAGTATGTCACCATATCTGTGCAAATATATATGGTCATGTTATGCCTATGTCATTTGAACATCTGCCAATGTGAATATTCATTGAAATGAGAAACAAAATATTTCTAATACTAATTATTTCTAATTTGTCTTAATATTATTTGACATTGATAATATAACTTACTATAAGTATTTATTCTAATTTAAGCTTTAGTCTTTGTGTGGATGTGTGCACATGCATTGAGCCTGTCAGAAATAGCAAAAAAACAAGTGTTTTTTCTAACACGTTTTAGTGGTAGATCTTGGCTTACAATTGGGAATAAAAAGGGCTCTTGGGCTTGAAAAGGTTGGTTACCACTGCTTTACAAGTTCACAGCATCTCAGCCATAGCAACGCTGCCAGTGCCAACGCACGCAGCTTCTTCTCCTTTTATAACTATTTGTTTATAGTTTATATAAAATGTTATTTATAATAAGACTATCACTGCATGTATGTACTGAGGGGATGGACAACAACATGTATTCTCTGCTGCAAAAGGAGAGGAGACTGGAGCAACACGGACATTTAGAGCCTTTTATTAAGGTGCTGAGTATACAAAACGACTAACGTTTCGACCTTGCGGTCTTCATCAGAGTCCACTCTGATGAACGCGCCTATGAAACTCCTGCAATATCTCACCCCACGACCACGTCGACATAAACTTGTGTAATGTCATCGATATCATACTCAATGACTATAGCCTATCATTATTCGCCATACTTTTAACGTGGATTATATCACACGAGCGTTGGCTGCGTTGCTATTCCACTGTATCGCATTACAAGAACAATAATGAGCACATGCAATCTACAACAGCTGGTGCACGCCACGAATCAAAGATTAATAATAGTCAAACACACAGCTAATGCGGGTAGTGGCAGTGATTGACTATAAATTAAAAGTAGGCTACCATGAAGCACTTCGGAGTGCTGCAGGCGATTGATTTTTTATTGTGAGTCCACTCAAATAGTACTGCACAACAATTTAACACAAATCATTGCAGTATAAATACTTATAGTTGGGATTGGGACACGAATGCTTGGTATTGCTCCTGGGTTCATAAAAAGTTTGGTTGCAAATCCACTCTGAACTGAGTCCGAGATTTGAAAAACGTTCTGGGGTGAAATGATGTGCGCACACCAAGAGTCGCTTCTTTGACAACTTGGTTGGAATATCACCATCAAAAATAAAATTCATCCACCTAGAGCGTGAATCTTCATCTAGGCCAGTTGGTGGAAAGTGCAAGGACTTGTGTTGATTGACACAGCCAACAACGGAGCAGATTGCTTTTTCTCTAGAAGCCATTATTATTATTATTATACTGAAACAAAGTCGCGGTCAGAATGAGGAAGAAGAGAGTAGAGACCTCAGGTGAGGGGAGGAGAGGGGCGGGTAGTAGAATTGGTAGGTAGGGAGCAGAGGAGAGGGGGCGGAGGTTTAGCGGTACATTACGTAGGCCTCCGTCGTCCAACCCACGAGTCATATTTGCATAATTATTCACAAAAGTCCAGACAGCAGAGAATACACGGAATGTTCAAATTTAGTTTTTTTTTTGGTGAAATTGATGTCAAGAAAAGCCAAAAAACACAAAATATCTACAAAAATGTGTTTTAAATGTCACAATCCCTTTAACCCATTCTGAACGGGAACCCATTTTGGTGTTTAGCATCATGTTATGCTTTAGCTATTGAAAAATAGCAGATCTACAAGCTCATAGCGCGCCACCGAGTGGCGCGCTATGAGCTTGTAGGTCTGCTATTTTTTGAAAAATTCTAAGAACGACTGACATTTTTAGAATCTGATCTCAGGTCAGAATGGGTTCATCAGACCAGTGTGTGTCCAGTGGAAACCTCGTATGAATCTGATCTCAGGTCAGAATGGGTTAACCACTTTGGATGGATATCACAAATTTAGACTTTGATAACCAAAATGACAGTGATCTAAAATAACTTGTGGTGATCTTGCACCACCGACTGTGTTACTCACTGACTGAGGGAAGCATCTCCAGCGGCTCCCTGCGTTTGTTGCGCAGCGGACTCATTCCCTGGAGCTGCAAACACAGCACTCTGCGTGTCATCACTAGGCGTGCGCCTGTGGCCACCGACTTCAGCGGTCTTTGGGGAAGCAGGTGGACTCTGGCTCTGATTGAGGAGGAGCAGCATTGTGTTAACAAAGAACAAATCATTAGTGAATATGCCATGCACTTTGAATAAGTGATTCTCACACCGGAGTGCCTGGGGATCGGTCTCTAGCTGAGCGATGGGTTTTTAGAGACCGACGTGTGAGTCTAACACTGGAGTGCCTGGGGATCCGTCTCTAGCTGAGCGAAGGGTTTTTAGAGACTGATGATGTGTGAGTCTAGGATGGCTGGTGCTTGCACATCAATGTGTTATTTTCCTCCACCTTTCTCACAGTGAGTGTTTTCAGATAAAAAGGCGTATGCCATGACTAAAACCTCACAGTCATGACAAACAATCAACTGTTTTGGAGGAAGGAAAACACGTGCACAGAAGCAAGAAGAACCATAAAGGAACAACCATAAAGATGTCAGGTGTACTACTGTAATTAGATTACTGATTGGAACTGTTCTCAATAATTAGGTAATTGGCTAATAAAAAACAAGGCAGTGCACTTACAATAATGACAACGTGATAATGAAAGTATTGATAAAGACAAGCAATTTAGTCAATGCTTTCAATAAAAGGATGTAAATGCTATAATAATGGGTGGAAATGCGGAGGGTAATTTTAGGCAGTGTTTGACGCTGCAGGTTCAGACATGAGCAGGTCAAGTTACCGTCTTCTCCGTCTGAGCTGTTTTTTGGCTTATCTCGGTGGAGCAGGACTGGACGCGGGCATGTGATGGCTGGTCAACCTGCTGCTGGGGAGCAGGTTGCTGCTGGACCGCAGAGGTCTGACCAGAGGCATGTTTGATGGGAGAAGGCTGGGCAGTTGGCTGCTGAGCGTTGCCAGCCCCCTTACGACGAGCTGGGCGTTGGGGTGGCGCTGGGCTTGATGGAGTCTGGATGGGCACAGCGCTGGCCACAGAGGGCGAGGTAACCACCTGCTGGGCAGTGGGCTGTGCTTGTGGCGGGGCATCAGACTTGGCAACGGACGACACTCCTCCGCCGGGGGTCGCGTTCTCTGCTCCTGTCGTTGCTACTGGCTGCCCTGCCTATCAAACCGGGACGGACAACGGAATCTGTAGTCACTAAACCATGATCATACCGGATCTATCACAAGCTGTTTTTACACACCAAAACTCAAGATGGTAACAATGGTGCAGTTTTCCCTTTATCGTTTTCCCTTTATCGAAATTTCTTGCAGATATAAAAGCACTCCGGTTTTTGTTTTTATGGTCTACTACTGCAGCCAGTATTTTAATTTACAAAAATTTATAATAATAACATATCGATCATTATCCAGAAATTCCCCTAATTGTCATGGCATGATGGAAGGGACTTCTTGACCTTCATCAGTTATTTATTGCACTTTACTGTGATTGTGATACTATAAACTGTGAATACTCTAGCACTTTTTTATATTATATACCTTCTCTTATTGCAATTTGCACTTCTCTTGTGATACTCTTGTGACTTGTACTTTGCTGCTACTGTGTATTGTCTTTGTGTATTGTCTGTCTGTTTTTAAAAGCGTTGATGTATGTACAAATGCACTTTTGCCCAAGACAAATTTCCCCTCATAAATTGTCACATTTCTACCTACAGCTTCAATTAAATCTGTTCTCCCATAATATACAGTCAATTTAAATCTTTGATTGCAGACTTACCCCCAAGTGTCTGCAACTGTTTTTTAAACATACGTGCTACATCACGCGATGAGGAAATGTTGCTGTTCTCGTTTATTGTTTTGAAATGTGCAATCTTGTATTATGTGTATCTCGACGACACTGCAAATGAGGGTGACCTCAATGTCTTTCGAGAATAAATAAAGGTTTGAATGGGGAAAAAAAAGAAAACATATACAATTACATGCACATGCAAACTGACGTACTGTGACATTTCCTTTTGTCTGCCTGTGAAGTGCTCTGATTTTTAACCCATTTTGGGCGGGAACCCCTTTTGGTGTTAGCAATATGTTATGCTTTAGCTATTGAAAAATAGCAGATCTACAAGCCCATAGCGCCCCACTCGGTGGCACACTATGAGCTTGTAGATCTGCTATTTTTGAAAAATTGAAGAACGACTGACATAGAAACATAGCTTTTTCAGAAAACTGTCAGGATGTAGAAGACATTTTTAGAATCTGATCTCAGGTCAAAATGACATTCTAAGCAATGAATTTAGCTTAGTCCTTATGTAGATTATGTGGGCATAGAGTATACCTGCTTCTGTTGTGCCACCATTTGACTGGGAGGGGTTTGTGACTGAATGACTTTGGCTTGAGGCAAAGCTGGGGCCTGTGTCTTCTGTGTTTGGACAGCTGCAGCTGGCTGAAACAGGTCCAAACTAACTCCTATGGAGGAGATAAAAAAAAAGAAAGACAATGAATGTATTTTTTTCATGCAAAATAAGAGTATCAATGCAAGGAAGCTGCATTCAGCAGAGCACAAATAAAAATGCCCTAAAAAATTTAAATTACATTTCAACCTCTTACACCATGGTGTAAGAGGTTGAGGTATGGTGTTGCACGTGCTCAGTTGCCCTCTAGGCCGCACATGAAGCCTGTGTGCGGCCTAATTGGCTGCATGGCCAATTAATTAAACACTATGTCCTTTTTTGGGAAACACTGTCAAACACAACAACATAGAAATGCACAACCTAGACTAGAGCACAGCAATACCTGTCCTCATTGCGCACGTAAGGCCTCCTGCATGAATACACAAACCTGTTTCCCTAAAGCCTCTTTAGCCTACACACACCTGTCGACATGTGGCAGTACTAAAAACTAGGGATGCACCGAAAGGGAAATTCTTGGCCGAAACCGAATACCGAATATAGGAAACAGTTGGCCGAAAACCGAATACCGAATAGCCGAATACATCTTTGTTGTAAAGCTACCTGATTATGGCAAAAGACATGATTATGGATTTTTATAATCGATTCATCGGGCGATTATTTAAACGATGAATCAGATTATGGCACCTTTTTGCAATTACCTTTAAAAAAATGCTTCACGTTATTGTAGGCATGTTGTAACTAACAATAAAGACAATACAAATGAATACTCCTTCAAAATTAATATTTTACCCAGTTTTTTATACAATTTGATTTGCCATTCCTTGTACTTGTAATGATACTGTTATCTGTAATGTTGACCGTGTATAGCTGACTGTCTTTTTTTCCATTTATATCTCTGGGACCCCAATTTATTTTTTATTTCTATTGTAAAATCAATGTAAATTTTGAGAGTCTTATTTGGTTCCATTTTTGCACTCTGTTACAGAACCTTAGGGTCCACTTGGTTTACTTTCTAACTATCTAGCTCTAGCTGGAACTCCCACTATGAGAACCACTGTCCTACACACAGTCTGTGTGGGCACGCACACACGCGCGCGCGCACACACACACACACACACACACACACACACACACACACACACACAATGGCACGCTAGCTGATGGGGGGGAAAACGTTCTTATTTAGCAGCCATATTAGCATGTTCTCTAGGCTCTAGTATCACATATTGCCAAAGTTAAACAGCACTGAACAACTGTTCATTGTTAAGCAAAACGTTCACGGACGTTCTGCTTCTGCTTTAGCCCTATGTCCACTTCAATGCGCTGCTGAGATTACAGTACACAGGTCAGGTGGAACATATTTGAGGAGCTAACGAGCTAGTGCTACACTGCTAGTGTTCGTCCGTCGTAGCCTGCCCTGCCTGCAAGCTCACAGATTCAGACATTGGGGAGCATTTTTGGTCATACGACAAAAGAATAGACAGTGGCGGTGCTCACAAATACCATGTTTTGGGACCTGTTTTGGGCATTTTGCAACCTGTTGATGAGCTCGCAGTTTTCGCGGAGCGCATCGCAGCCACAGAGACGCTCCGTGTGTGTGTGTGTGTGTGTGTGTGTGTGTGTGTGGGAGACTGAAGTTGGGGAGAGAGAGAGGGGTAGATGCGGGGCGCTCTGGTTACGTTCAAGACAATCGCGTGTTGTGTTTATAGCGACCCAGTGTTTTGACTATTCGGTGATATATTTTCGGCCTATTTGAGCCGAAACCGAATAGGCCGAAAATACATTTTTAGCCATTTTCGGCCGAATATTTTCGGTGGCCGAATTTTCGGTGCATCCCTACTAAAAACCATTTGCAGAGAAATGTGTGGTGCGAGTGGTGACTTTCTTCATCTCATTTAAATATAAAAACTTTGAAATTAAGGCCTACTTCAGCATCAAAGACATTCTTTGATATCGGATACATACCTACAGGTTGAGCTGATCCAGCAGGGAGGTTTGCTCGTTTACGAGGCGTGAGGGCAGCCGGCTGGAGGATGCCAGTGGCGGTGGTATGGGCTGCCTTTGGCCTCTGTCGAGGGGTGATTGAAGTCTCTGTGGTGGGGACGGGGTCTGTCAGCCTGAGGACAAAAAATAGGATATCAGCACACCGGTTATAGCAATTATTTCTCCAATGAAAGAATCTTGACTACAGCATCAGGAAAAGTAAGGAAAGTTATGTGGGGAAGCAGAATATGGACCGTCTTCCGAAGAGAATGAACCCAAGGATGTGCAAAATCACATTTTCAAAGCTGACTAGTCATGGGTTATCCGAGTGGTTAGTCAACTAGTTGGTCTCAAAGCTCTATATAATTAGGCTGTATTTGGCCAGTGTATGACAGATATAGTTCTGATTTGGTTCTCTGTCCTATATGTATGCATATATACATACATACCGGTAGTTTAATTTGCTAAATAATTTTACAGTATATGGACATACTGTAGCCTATGGCTAATCTATGTAATTAACCTGATAACCTGAATTAGGTAAAGAAAACACACACTGAAACACACAGGATAAACCCATTAAACAAAGTACAAAGTTAAAAAAAAAAAAAAAAAAGAAAAAAAAATATCTAGCTTTTCATTCAGGTAGCCTTCAATACATAAACTTGGCCCCAAGCTGTTCCCTAGCAACTCAATTCCACTGAAAAGGTAGACAGTGGGAGGGGACAGATGCCCTCTTTGCTCGGCTGATACAGACAATCAGCCACTTTGATCTACATACATGAATACAAACATTTTTTAATCCAGGCAAAATGTCATGCAAGCCTGTGCATTCTGAAATGCTGACATGTTTTAATGTGTCATATAATATAAATGCATTTAGTTGCATCTCTTCTTGATTAACCCATTTTGGGCGGGAACCCCTTTTGGTGTTTTAAGCAAAATGTATAATTTAGCTATTAAAAAATAGCATTTCTACAAGCTCACCACAAGCTTGTAGGTCTGCTATCGTCAAAATGTAGCCCAAATCAGAGCGAACGTTTTCAACTCAAAACTTTGCTTCTGGGGGGTCCCTGGCACAGCATATTTTCAGATGTGGGTCCGCAGCCAAATACAGATAATTCTGGGGGTCCTTGACATGAAAAAGGTCGAGCACCACTGACATAGAAACATAGGTTTTTAGAAAACTAGAAGACATTTTTTTTAGAATCGGCATCAGTCCTAAATCGGTGAACAGTGTTTTTCCTGCACAAGGTAAGCCGATGGTACTGAGAGGAGATAAAGTAGCAGCCCATTTAGAGCTTCACCACATCACCTCTTTGAACTCAAAGACTCACCTGGCCTTTGCCTGACTTTGACTCTGACTTTTCTTTGCTGCTGCTGCCTCGCTGGCTTTGACTGGCTCGGGAAGTTTAGCAGGAATTGCAGAATTCTTTAAAAAAAAGTGAAAGAAAAAAGTAGAGTGCAATACATTTAGGTAAAAGTTTCAATACTGTTGTAATGCCTCTTGTCCAGTCAAATTGCTACACCAGAACTAACTGTTGAATGCAAATTTATATTATTATATACTTTGCTTGCATCTGTCAATTTCGCTGTGTGCTTATTATTTCACCACGAGTTTGAGTCAAATGGTTACGCCCCTCACAACTTGGGAGCTTGCCAACGATGCTTACACTGTGGTAATCTTTCAGACTTACAGGTCAGTCGTGTAAAAAGGTATGACGAAACATTAATTATTTTGTGTTGCTTGAGATGACATCATAACATAGCTGTTGTTTCGATTAATTGTGTACAAAGGATCCCGATGGAAAAGCCATAGGCTTTCTTGGGGTTTAAATCCTCTTAGTAGACCTTTACTTGAACTGTACTTTCCTGTGCTTTTTTCGGCAAACTGCTAATAAAATATTCAATCAATAGTTTATGTTTATAAGTGAGCTTCCATTTCATAATCCATCGGACTGGCTTCCACCTGGGTGTGACTACTATGCCGTTGCCTTTACAGAAATGGACCACAGTGCATTTTGTGCTATTTTATTTGTCTCATGGCGAAATCAGCACTAAAGTAAATTTCCATTTACTTTAACAATGAATGGCAACATAATGCTAACAAGCCATTTTATGTAACTGATGTACCTCCCCCCCACGCACACACAATGTGACAGAAAGGACATGCTTTTATACTAGATGGGCACAGATCCTATGTTACACTGAAAAGAAAAGGAAGAACAATCCCCAATAAAGGCCTGGATATTTCCTGCTGACTATAAACATAAGAGACTGACCTTTACATTTTGAACAGGGCATGTCCGCTGAGCCAGTTTAAAAGCAAAGTGGGACACCTGGTAGATATCTGGTCTTTTATCTGGGTCTGGTTCCAACATGTACCCTGACAAAAAACACGCAGAAAGAAAGCCGTAAGACTAAAGAGTTTAAACAGTGAGGTTGTTGATTAAGACAAAACCTTGCAACTATATCATTTAAATGTAATCACAGTAGTACGCAGCAAAATCCTCCGTATTGATTTAATCTCTTAAACCCTACTGCATAATGTGTATTGTATACTTTGTTGACCCGGGGGGTCTCTACTTGGAAACCACCTTCTTTCCCAATATAGCCAAACTACACAAGATCTATACCTGAATTTAATTCTCAGTTAAATATTTACACTAAAGGGAGCTAAATTAACCATGAAGATTTAGCTGTGCACCTAATAATAATCACAATATTTAGCAAAATAAGGGTGGTTTGAATTATAGCCGAGATCATGCATCCCGAACAACAGCAGCAATTAATGTTAAAAGATGACTAACTAATGAGGCAGTGCAGATCGTAGGAATAGCGAGAGTTGTCTGGAATTGTGAAACTGCCGTCACAGATGGCAACCTGGCTCTCGCCGAATGGCAGAGTGAAGAAGCAGATCTTGTAGAGCAAACAGCCCAAAGCCTGAGGAGAGACACACACACACACACACACACACACACACACACACACACACACACACACACACACAGTTGTAGTCTTGTTAGTTAGGTCGTGTTTACATTTGCACTGTGGCAGCGCTTCAATACTTCATCAGTATCGTGTCGATCCCGCCTCTAGCGGCCGCATATCTCTCCGGTCAGAAATGGCTCGGAGTACATCGTCTCTGCCCCGAAAGGGACCAGATGGGAGCAGGAGGAGGAACTCACTGCTGCCACCAGCAGGAGGAGTCAGGTTAGGACAGATGTCCTGTGTTAGCTGATCCAAGTGTGCAGGAAGGGGTGGATCATATTCTGAGCATCACCGGAGGTCATCACCAGTGTTTTGAATTACATGCGGTGAAGGGAATGTAGAAAGTGGAAGAATGTGACAACTTAGGGCGCCTGAAGACCAAGGACGCTGCGCCATTCTGGATATAGTTGCAGATGGAATATAATGTAATGGATCTCTGAGTAACTCAGGGAAAGGGGCACTCAAAACTTTACTCACCCAGACGTCTGCTTTAGTAGTGATAATCTTGTTGTTATAAAGGTTCACCATCTCTGGAGCACGATATGACAGAGTGGTGTATCTGAGAGAAGGTGGGGAAAGGGAATTTCTTGGCAGTTAATTCATTTCAAACAAGATTTCATGGCACAGCATGTACTGTGAACAACAAAACCGTTATATGTAGGTGAAGGCGTGCACTACTCAATGAGTCAAGTTAAACTAGGTGGACTGCTGCTGTGACCGCATGCACTGTGCTCAGTGTGTTGTAATGGAGATATTACTTGAGAACACATTTTCTTACAATCCTAAAGTTAAATTGGCAGTGTATTGTACAGTACAATACAGGTCAATATAGTGATGATCTATTATTTTTGAGGGGGGAGAGTTAAAAAGTGTTATTAAGACAGGTTACATGAAAGAGCGATGGGAAAAAGAGTTGGGAATTGATATAAGTGATGAAGCATGGATGAATATATGGGAAACACAATCAACGACCACTAATTCCTTGACTTGGAGAGACTTTTGTTGGAAAAACCAGATTCGCTTCTTTATTACTCCAAAACAGAAGTCCAAACAGACTGGCAACCATATGGACTGTTGGAGAGAATGTGGAGATACAGTGGTTGATCATGCACATGTCTTTTGGTCTTGTCCTGTAATTCAGCCATTTTGGAAAGAAGTGACAACACTTATCTCAAACATTATGGGTTTTAGAATAGATGATTCATTCATATCTTTGTACCTGGGACAACTCCCAGACGGGTTAAATCAGGATGACTCATACTTACTTAAGATCCTACTTGTAGCAAGCAAAAAAGCTATTACAAGAAATTGGTTACAAAAGAATTGTCCTACTGCCGATCTATTTCTCAACATTGTGAAACAACTTCATCACCTAGAACAGATGACCTATTCTTTAAGACTGCAAAAAGAGCTGGGTGAAAGAAGATGGGAGAAATGGACAGAGTACTTAGCTGGGGGGGTGGATGTGGCGTGAATATGGGCGGTGTCTTTCCAGTTGTCATTTAATGTAAAAAATAAAAAAAGAAGAAAAAAATAATAATCTGTAATATGTATTGTTGTTGTACATCCCATGACCTCTTGTTTTATTTTGTTTTGTTTTTTGTCTTTTGTTTTCTTTTACTGCCGATGTTTTTGTCATATTGTATGTCTTGTTTGTCTTTGGTGTCTATTTTGGCTATTCAAAAATTCAAAAATAAAGAGTTAAAAAAAAAAAAAAAAAGACAGGTTACATGAAAACTAAAAGGCCTATTCATACCTGTTTTAGGTGATAAGGTGACCACAGAAAACTACAACATCACATCACACCACTCACCTGAACACATTTCTGTTACCTTATCACCTAAAACTGGAGCATGAATAGGCCTTAAAAAGTGCAATAAACAACAATGAAAATGCCATACATTAATCATCTAGTATGGAGTTAGATGTAACTGAGGCTTACACATATTCACACAATAACTCTGCTAATTTAGATTTAGGTAAAACTTTAAAATAATAGGACAAGAGGAAAATACACACTTTTTGATTTCTTCTTCCACTGTAGCTACACCCTCTGTCTGTGGACTCTGGAACTTGTTGGTGGCACTTCCAAAGTCACACAACACGTAGTGACCCTTGTCATGCAAGAGGATGTTCTCCACCTGCAGGGACAAAAATCACACTCACTAAAGCCCTAGCATCCGCATTGTGTGCATGTCACAATAGTTGAAAATAGGAGATCTACAAATTCACAACATGCCCTCATAGATCGGCTATTTTGGGCAAAATGTGTAGATGATGATGTGTAGAGGGGGGAAAAGAAGGAGGTCGATTAAAGACCCTGGTCAACAACCAAGTGATGGATGTCTTATAGAGAACACAAGGTGGCTAAAAGGTGGCTCACCTTGAGGTCTCTGTGAACGATGGGTGTCTTGCCCTGGTGCAGGCGAGACACAGCGTCACATGTATCACAGAAGATCTGTAGGGCCTCTGGCTCAGTGAAGCCAGTCTGCAGCCTTTGGTTCATCAAATTGACAACTTGGCCACCTGTAAAGACATTTTCATTAATATATCACATTCAATATATTGCATCACAAAGAACAATAGCAGGAGTAACTATTATGTGACTTTAGGCAGCTTTAATTCACCACCATGGCCTATAACGATACACAAAGGGGATTTACCCCATTGTGTTTCTAAACAAGCCTGCCCCCCCACCGTTCACATGCTCTCGCAATAGCAGACAAGTCAGAACTCAGCTGCTACGGGTCATGTTGAATAATCAATCAGACATAGTGGGAAGCTTGGGTATCTAGGGGGAAAGTTATGTTCGGGAATTCAATATTAAGTAAATGTAAAGTCTGGTCTGGTGTAGCCAGGGGGCTATTTTCTTTCTCCTGCACTGGCAGATTCAATCATCACAAATGTCATTGCGGCCAATCACTTTTGGCATCTTCACTTTTCTGCCCTCACATTTATCCTCAATATGTACTTTGCTCAGGCAATCATATCATCACTATGGGGGTGATCATCCAATGCTTGTGTTCACACAAACCCACAAAGCTGGGCATAGGAGGGGCTAGTGCCTAGCGCCCCTCAAAAACAAACAGTGGACAATGATTTGTGACTCACAAACTTTTAAGTTTATTAAGTTGTGTTTAGATAGGTCCCCTCAGCCCCCAGTTGGAGGGCCAGCTGTAGGTCAGGGAGGGTGATGGTTGGTTGTAGTTGTACAGTAATACGTAGGTGTTTGACTACAGCAGAGGGCTGTACTGATGATGGCGTTAGAAGAATGGTATGGCAGAGTTGGCACAGGGAGGATTTACTTTCACGTAGTGAAAGTTGAAAGTGAATAGCTTACTGATCCATTAACTATTTATAAAGCACACTTTTAAATCATTAACCTCTATTAACGCACATTAAACATTCATAAGTCATTAACTAACAGTTTGTGAATGATCAATTAAGTATTTATAAGGGATAGTTATTCTAAACTGTACCTAGTCTGGCTAAGCAACAAACATGATCATTGTATTACAAAAGAGTAACATACTGTACACATACAGTTATACTTAAAGCATTGGAAGGCAGTGCAAACCCTAGCCTAGTACCATCATCTCTCATTGTATGTCCTCCATTCCCAAGATATGACAGTTGTGCAATTTAGTCCTTGACCATTTTGACCCAAGAGTTCATCTCTTCAGGCCAGCCTACCAATTATTCACACCAAATTCCCTTAAACTGACCCATCTGTTCTCCATTTCTAGACCTTGATTGTGACCTTTCCAGTCCAAAACTCAGCCATCTGTTATCAAGTTATGCAGACAGACATAATATGATACTCAGCCGCAGCAGGACCATTATTAGACTTATTGTCATAATTATAATTTGAAGATCAGCTGTGAGACAACGCTGCATGCAAAAGAAAAATGTTTAGATCTGCTGTACATTCTTGGGCGGATGTTCTCACAGATTGTACACATAACCGGCACATTCTTCAAACATGCATATTGAGTATGCCTTCCTCTGCTGGTCCCCAATGAGAAGACTGAAAACTATTTGTTCTGACTAAGAGATGTCACTAACTTCCGTCAAGCCAATGGTGTTAAAATAAGAGTAATAATATTATTCCTGGCTAAATCTGAGGCCTTAGCCTTATGACATATACAGAGTTTCCAACTCTTGACAATTGACAAAGAAATGTCTTGATGCTGCAATAGATCACTTGCAACAAAGTAAATTCCAAAGGATTGTGACCAAATCAAGTAGTAGCTTCAAAATATCGGTCTCATATTTCCACTCTTACTGCTCCTAAAATAATGAATACAGCAAGGGTCAAAATAATTAAATTGTAAATGGAAACAACAAAGTTTGACAACTCTTAACAATCATAAACTCACCCTTGCAATAGTCCATAAGAATGAGAACTTCCCATACTTCCCTGGCACCCGGAGCTTGGATACTGGAGTCCAGATAGCCGACAATATTCTTGTGACCAACTAGGTCTTTCTGTTAAACAAAAATACCACATAAACATTTGATATTATAGCTGTATTGTGTGCTATGTTTATCTTTCCACTAAATGGATGTACAAAACGTGAGAGAAAAGTAGATCTTTGCCCATCAGCAACGATGTATATCGTATGTATATAATGTATATCAGCATATACATTTATAACATAATTAATATATCTGAAGTTTTCATGCAGCTGTAGCCTGTAAGCATAAAATGCTGTTTACTTTTGAGAACAGCACTATTCTAATGTCCACCTGCTGAAAATGTAACCCATATTGTTTATCTTATGTTTTGCTGGGTACAGAACGCTTCACCATGCAGAATGGTGCATTGCTTGGCAAGCTTAATGCAGGCATTGTACCTATTGAGTCAGCTGAGAACTCACCCAATCTGATGACTTCATTGGTGAGCAATGTGCTGTTCATTGCAGTAAATTCATACCTTGGTGAATTTTGGATGCCAGCCAATACAGGATGTTGATGCACAGTCCTCGTGAAAGGCATAGAGACTAATGTCGATCTCTACATGCTCAGCAATTGGCTCAGGATTAAGCTCTACATTACATTTTGATTTGATGAGAACCTTATCAGTCCTGTGGGGGGGAATTACATAATTTTTCCCCACTTCATCCAGCTGATGGCTGCACAGATGGTTATGATTGATGAGTTTATTAGGGGAGCAGTTATGGATTATGTGTCTGGCTCAGGGAATTTGACACATAGCCTGGGGCTGGGAGGTGAACGGTGACCCTTCTGATTGAGATTGGGCCTCTCAACCAACTAAGCTAAAAAACAAATACTGTATATGGATTTTAATACAGAACAAAACAGCAAGCCACAGGCTAAATGAGGAATGGAGAGGTATCCTTTCTCACCCTTTATGCTGTAGCAATATCTAGCTGTGCTGTAGATTGTAGATTGTTTAACTAGAGTAGACATCATTCACTGTATATGCAGCAATATTTTGTGCTGCAGCAGTCATGGTCGGCATCACTGTTCAGTGACAGGTGTAGCACCACACCTGTCATAAACTCTGATAAAGGAAAGTTTGAAATCCGATTTATGCAGCCAGAGCAGTCAGGCAGTCAGTCTCCAGAAACTGGATTTGATATCAAACCACCTGCTCTGTGACTCAAGCGTAAACATGGAACAATCCGTTAAACTAAATTTATATAAGATCCATCTACAGCACTATGTGGTGCCCTTTGATACTGGGGGAAATTATAGCACTTGTATGTATCAGGTGCATGACCCATTGGTGAAATAGGTACGTATATTCCAGAATGGCTAAATATAAAACTGAAAAGAGAATGGGGGTTCCTGGCACAAAAATGACAAAATATTTTCAGATTAGGGACCTTGACATGAAAACATCTGAGAACCACTGGTTTACACCAAACCAAACCTCATGTGAATCTAACACGATACACAGCGTGTTCCACAAACACCAGCCACCAGCTGGATATCCGCGCACTGAAACCTTTCCAGCCTTCTACTGTCTTTTATGTGTCATTCTGCAATAAGACTACTATAGGTACAGTATGTCATCATAAAATACATAAAATATAACAATATTGAAGGTGCTGTATGACTATGCCGTTATAGGGCATACACTGTACGTACAGTATGGCATCATATTCATAAAATATGACTGTAGGTAGGTACAGTAACAGTATGCCATAATAAAATACATAACATATAATCTTAGATTAGAGACATTATTTCCATGTGAAAACTCCACATCTGCTTGTGTGCGCTTTCCAGTTGATTCAAAAGCTGTCTTTTCTGGCCTCACATATGTAAATGCCAGCTCAAGGCACTTTCCAGCTTCACCTGTGTGCTTCAAGCCCTAAAAACAGAATACAAGATCATATAATGTATGATCTTATATTCTGTATGAATACAAAAACACAATGGTTGATATGATATCAGATCATAATGTGCTGTTGCTGACCTGGTAGCACTCTAACTTCTATAGTACAGTATGTTGAGACTGGCAACCCAAATTAAAAAAAAGTCCAATCCAGGTTGGTCTTTATCAAGTCTGAATAGCACACGAGTGGACAAAACCTTAAATTTTGACGGTTCTGCACAGAGTGACAAAGCAGAGAGTGCCATTTTGAAGTAGTGAGCAAAGGCACTGCAGAGGAATCGAACTCTAGTGTACGCAGTGGTGGCAGGGTACTCGGTGGCATTTACGACGCATTGTGAGCTTGTAGGTTGGCTATTTTCAGTGCGACACACCGAAAGAGGTATAAATCGGGCTTATCAGGAATCTTTGGTCTGAACTAGGCTTAAATGAGCACTGCAATATTCTCACCAATCAACTTACCATTATCTGAATCTCTTGCTTGCACACCTGCAGGTCATGCTCATCGTTGACATACATCCTCTTGAGGGCACAGCGTACCCCTTGACTTGTTCGAACCAGGAACACTATGGCAAAACCCCCTGTGAAAAAAATATATATAATGAAATTGTTGTAAGTGAACATGTTAGATTAACATCGAGAGGGAAGAATCATCTATCTAACAAAAAATGCATCAAGTCTCTGTCTGTCCGTCTGTCTGTCTGTGTGTGTACCGTTGTAATCCAACTTTATTTACATTGTGATATCGTTTAGAATTTCGGATATCGTGGTTATGATATGGTTCTCTTTTCATAGTTTTCAATTGAACATTTTCAAGATTACTTTAAGATCCAGCCGTACTTGAAATGTTTATTATCTTGTAATGTATTTGTGTTTAAATTGTACGTTATGTTTACCGTAATCAGGGCGTAATTGGAAAAGAGAGCTTGCTCTCAATGGACTTCCCTGAATAAATAAAAGGTGAAAGAAGGGCTGGACAATACAACTTTATTTAGATTGTGATAATATAGTTTAGAATTGCGGATATCATGATACGATATGGTACTCTTTACATAGTTTTCATTTTCTAAACTTACCCAACTGTTATAGCTGTTCGATTATTTTCTTTACCCACTGAGTTATTATATTGGCATTACTAAAACTATTTATCAAAAATGTCATTGTGTAAATATTTTGTGAAAGCACAAATAGCCACAATATAGTTTTAGTCACATATTGTAATAAAAAAGAAAAGAAAAACACATTAATAAATAATATTTGATATATTCATTTTCGACCCGTCCTAGCCAGCTATACTGTATATGACAGAGATAATTTAACAGAGGGTGGATGCACATTACAAAGTTATGCATCTGAAGATGAAAAATTCATAATCTTACTTTCTCATAAAATGTCCCTTGAATCTTGATCTTGAAATATACACTCACTGAACTATAATATATACATCAATTAGTTAAAGAAATATGGCAGCGTATGCTGTGCTGCCTGCAACCTGGCATCCATATGGACCATCAGCACCATCTCAACCCATTTTCAAAACGCTCTAGCCGTTACATTATGTATTAGTCATATCATCTGTCCAGGGCATAAGCTGCAGTCCACATTTAGCCTAGGTCTAACCATCTGGTACATGGCCACAGATTCAATTCAGAGAGTTCATTTGTTGTGACACAATTATCACATCGTATTTATGTAAACATTGTGGGCTTACAGTACGGTACATACATGTCTATAATGTGGCATTTGTATGCCACTGAATGCCTTTCATAGTAGGGGCCTCAACCAAACTACTGCAGTCATGATGTCCTGAGTTTGAATTTGACTCTGGAGGACAAATGTACTGTACATGAACCCTATATAGTAGTCCGGAGTTCTTCTACACAAGGGACACTCCTGTTTTGATCTACACTAAATAGCTTAGACAAAGATAGACATACAAGCTCAAAGTGCATCATACAACGTGTGAGCTTGTAGATCTGCTATTTATTTTGTCAAATGTTTGCCCCTAGAATAGAGACGCTAGGGTTCAAGTGCTTAAAAAGGACAAAGCAGGCACTGCAATATGCAGTTTTGTAGATTAGCATTCATGTAGGGTTAGAGTTTCCAATCCACACATGAATAGACACCAATGGTTTTTACATGTGTAGCAGCAGGTCATACTCATAGCTTTGACCAGCCGACATGTTAGCACTTACAGTATCTAGTCTCATGCTGTTCATCATATAAAAATCACTTCTCTGGGGCTAGCGTCCCTCAAAAAGCTGATTGTGCACTGCATGGTGACTGGCCACTGTTAACGGTTAACACCTGGGAAGTTGACAACAAGGCTGCTATAGTATCTAGTGACAGCGAGTCAGAGACTGTTATATTAGGTCTCCAATCTCCATTTCCCAGCGCTAAAGAGAGATATCGATTTACATTAAACATTTGCAGATGGGTGGAGACTGGAGGGTATGTGTGGGTACAGAGAAAGGGGAAATGAGATCGCATTCCTAGTCTCTAGTCAATGGACACTGGTTAAGTCAATCTGACAAGTCAATGATTGACTGGTTAAGTCAATCATCATCTGATTGCTTGCCTTGTGTGTGCATGACACATAGGCCAGGCCTACATTACTCTACAACACTGGTTCTCAACGTGGGGTCCAGGGAACCTCTCAGCCAGGGGTCCTTGGGGGTTCCAGTGGGACCCCAGCTAAATGACGATAGTTAGGAAACAGATGGAGGCCCTGAAACACCGAAAGCATCATTGACATTGAGTGTCTGACACTTTCAGTGCATTTACAGGGCTGTAACTCCCGAGCGTACCTACCAACTGGACCCTTGTGGGTCCACTCCATTTCGTTCCATTTTGTACATCCAGGGACAATTTAACACTGATGATTTTACAGTGGTAGCCTAGGCTATATATATTCAAAACATTTGACGAGATAAAAGTCATATC
Source organism: Protomyctophum bolini (assembly GCF_963924005.1). Lineage (NCBI taxonomy): Eukaryota > Metazoa > Chordata > Actinopteri > Myctophiformes > Myctophidae > Protomyctophum > Protomyctophum bolini. The sequence continues at coordinate 28,689,049 of NC_137883.1, forward strand.
AAATGGGGGTCCTATTAAAGGCATATAGGGTCTTAATTTTTTAATGTTGAGAATCACTGCCCTAGTACAAAGCACAAATCAAATGCACCACACAAAAGTGACATCAACCCTGCTGCATGTATCCTGGAGTCAGTCAGTGGAGCTCGTCTTTCTCACCTTCAGCAATGATCTCTTCGACGGTGACTTGGTGTCGTCCGATTGTAAATGTGCGACCAATGAAATTGCCACCCCCATGGCCGGACCCACTGCTCCCACCACCCCCTCCAGAACCAGGCCCGGAGTTAACTAGTTCCCGACGAGAATGAGAATCGAAGAACTTCCTCATCTTGTCAATTGACACGGGATGTCGTGAATGGTCAAAAATGTTCTTGTTACCACCACCAGTCCAGGTTATATTTCACTTGTTAACCCAGGGCATAAAGCAAGATGCTGAGTCCGTGTAAAGGCTGAAAACGTGTCTATCATTTAATGTTGTTGTTGATGATGATGATGTAAACAGATTCCTGGGTCGCAATGAACCCATTTGCTTGGTAGAGTAAATAGTTTAGTCACAGAACAATAATGAGTACGCGTTAAACTATTATTATTATTCCTTCATCTGCTCGGTATAAAGGCTTCTTCATCCAATCCAGCTGTTCATGGATGCTGCTCTGTCTCCATCTCTTCTGACCACACGGAGCTAGCACAGCGCTAGCTACTTGCGCTCTATGACATTTCGTGTAAGGTTATCCAGGTTATCCTCTGAAGATAATGTCTGCGATGTATGCGTTGCACAACTTGGCAGACGCGAGATCATACGTTTCCATGCTCGGTTATGTAAAGAAAAACTGCCGATTCGCTGCTTTGCTGCTGACTACAAATAACGGTCCATTTACAATAAAACTATGATTTTTAGCGACCTAGCTAAACGCATTAGCGCAAGCTCGCTTTTTTTGCAGCAGAAAACGCCTGCCCAAATGGACGACAAAAAGAGGCAAATTGTGTTTTATTTGAACCTGCAACTGTAAGGGCTAATATATTTGTGTCCTACAGTACAATACGAGAAAGAGGTTTATATAGCCAGGCTAACCTATCCAACCACAGCAAATCTTTGGCTGCCAGCAGCAATATCGCAACATCCTAGCTGTTGCTACTAGCGACCGAATGGAACTATGGGTGTTGTAGTTCACGGAGCTGCTGCCCTCTCGCACACGCAAATAATAATTATGTGCACGCGCGTGCATACTTTATGGGCGTGTGTTGTGAAAGGAGGCAGGCCGAATATTTTCTTCCATCAAAGGGGTGGGAGTGGACGTCATACAGCAGTTATAAAGTAGTTTCCTGGATTCAACGACGTCTCACTCATTCATCACACCTTCAAATTCGTCAAGTTTTCGGCAAGAAAGGTAAGTTTTAAGTTTATTTTGTGATTAACAGAATGCGATGCGTTTCCGTTTATTGGAAAGATTGTTGTATGTCAGACAGACGAGACAGATACCGGTATATAATTATTTCTATACACGTCTGGGACTGTCTGGGATTGGGTGGGCCAACACCCACACCAACTTATTGTAGCAATGTATCACTTCCTGAAACAAAATGATCAAGAAAACGAAGTTTATTTTCCAAATTTTCTAAATACTATCTGGGTTTGGTCTACAGAGAGTCATTTGCCTTTGGATTTATAATGTTGGCTACGTGGTTGGCAATTAAAGTTCATGGGCAAGATTTTCTAAGAAAATAAATAAATATAGTAGGTACTAGGCCCGCTATTTAGCGGCCCGCTATTTAGCATTCGAGGGAACACTTAAGTCCTAAATAAGGTAAGGTAAGGTAAGGTAACGATACTGTAATACTGACATGCTGCAGTGTTAGTGGAAAGCATTAGTGATATTGGTCCACTTTTACAACACATTCATCTGTAAAAGGTCACTTAATTATAATTTATATTTTTATTCTTTCACTATTTCTAGGTTTTATTATTTAACAGATACATTTTACACCACTTATCTTGTAGAACACACATTTACACATGGTTTTCTTGTGCATTCACTCCCTCTGTTTACATCACAAACCACAGGTGTGGACTGTGGGTGACTGCTATACACAAAGAATATGAGCCAGCCAGCTGTAGAATTAACTATGCCCGAGCCCTGAGGCCATTGGCCTATAGGTTATAGCCTACCCCATATAGCTTACAGTTATTTTATTTCATTATAAGAACTTTATTGAACTCTAAATCTTTCTACATTTGTACTAGGTGAATTTTGATATATCGTGACGATTTATGGAGTAATTACAGGTGTGTTGTCCCGTAATGGGATTAGCTGAGGAGACTTGTAATCAGGGATACCTGAGAGAACACACGAGCAAATGTGTGTGAGGAAAGCCCTTCCTAAGAAGATGAGTTGCATGCAATATTAATCAGAGCCAGAGGTTAATGAGGGGCCATATGTTAAACTGAGCTAATTTACTGCTCCTTCACCTGACGCTGTTGTTCAATCATCTGCTGTATGAAAGCAGGCAAGGGGTAGCTTAATTGATGAACACACTGCTAAAACAGCTGAGTAGTCTACTACACTTGTCACTTCTACATGTGCTGTTAAATTGCTAACCTGTCATTTGTTCTTATTCTTTTTAAGCTTCCCTCACACTCTCGTTACAATGGCAGCGGTAAGTTCCCTCCCAACACTTCTGCAATGTAAAACAACCCAAAAATACATAAATAAAATTTGAATAAATTGGGGGCGGCCGTATAGCTGAGTGGATAGAGAGGCTCTGACTAGTAATCAGAAAAAGGTGGTGTCCCTGTCCCTGTCCCTCCACTTAACAGCTCCCCTCAAGCGTTCATCATAACCATCTGAGCAGCCATCAACTGGGTGAAGCTGAATTTCACCACAGGTTTAATAATGGCCCGCAAAAATAAATACAAAATAAAATAAATAAACAGTGTGAATGCTCTCGGTTTTAAGGTGTCTTTGTCATTGGAATAACATAACATTGCTGGATAAAATAAATTACCAAATATCCATAGGCGATGGAGAGTCATTCCCCCATTGTCCTCCTTTATGGTTAAGTACTCAGTTATTTGACTGTTATCACGTTACATGAATGGTACAGACTCCGTTTGGGACTAGTAACCATGTTTTGAGACGGGTAAAGAAGTGTTTGGGTGACAAACAGTAGCTCAGAATTGGAGTTTACACAACCAGCAGCAGCATGCACAGTATCCCCATGGACAGGTATTATAAATGATATGATTTCTGTCTAATGCTGATATCCGGCAATGGATATTCAGTTGTTGGATACCAGCACTGATGGGTGCGTAGCGTTAGTCCGACGTCCCAATAATCCGACTGCCCAATATTCCAACATAGAGCCCCATACTAACCCTATCCCCAAACCTAGCCCTAACCGCACACGGAAGCCATGGCTCACGGGTGAGTCTTAACCGGCCATGTAGTCGGACCAACTACGGACTGATGTGCGTGCGTGCACGCACGTGTTTATCCTGACCTTTATTGAGCGCAGTTTTATTAACTGGGTAGGGTAATAAACCTATTATCTTAATGTATATTGTAAAGTTTGCATAAAGATGAAGGCTAGAGCAATAACGTTTCACAGCTCTCAATGTACCCTTTCTTCCGAACAGAATATCTCTTTATATTACATACCGTACAAATACATTGGATGTCTACTATGTTGCCTTAAAGTGCTTTCTGTTCTGGGGTCACTCACTATAGTCAGAAACGTTGTAATTTTGTCATTTCCTGTTTATGGTTCGTGTTTGATCAGATCGGTAAGCGTGGAACTGTAACCGAGGCGGGTGGTTTCAACGCAGAAGAAGATGCCACGAGGCTTAGAAACGCCATGAAGGGAGCTGGTGAGTGATTCACAGCTGCTCATCAATGTGATGTTTCAGGATTCTATTAGGCATCCATTGTGCTGATAATACTGTATAGTCTTATCACTTAACCACTTTTCTTTTATCCTACTATAAAAAAACAACAACATCCTCATCCATTTCTCCTCTCAGTGGGTTGAATGACTACTGTATTCAATCTGAAATTAGTGATTACATATGGGCATGCAGGGAGTCAGAAAGCCGATCCCGAATTTAAGCTGTTTACAGGTATTAGCATTTTTGCCACAGGCTGCTATGGGATCTGTTGTTGTGATCACGTTCCCCAAGGCTATGGCATCTGCTGTAGTCGCAGCCATGGTCCCATAGCCCGGACAGATGGTGGGTGGAAATGTGGGTATCGACTAGTTTTAACATATATATTAAAAAAGAGAGAGCAAAAATAGCTAACCTACAAGCATACTTGTCACTATGCAATGTGTTGTGAGCTTGTATATCAGATATTTTTGTATAAATAAGGGACAATTGATTACAACATTATTATTTTCTCCTATAGAGGGTATGCGTGTGACATCATAATCATATCCAGAAGGTATGCGGCAATGCCTACTGACTGAGTGGCAAAAAACTACTAGCCTTGACAGCCCATACATCCAAACAGAAAAGTCCCATCTGATTAAACGACATTAAACAATGTTAAACTCACTTTGCCTCTCGATTTGCCATTCACTTTATGCACCCTCTATTCTCTTTTATCTTACGCTTCTTCTGCAAAAACATACAGTACAAGCTGTCTTCTAACTTTTCTATTTCTAGGTGTAGTTTCCATGGTATTGGATATTTGCATGACTTCATCCAGTCTCCTGAGTGTATCATTTACTTTTCCTTGCACAGTGAAGTTGCTCATCATGCAGACGTATTAAACTTGGCCCATTGCTGCTGCAGCTGTGGAGTAACAAAGTGTGCAATGCCAGAAACTGGCAGTCAGTTACAGTATATACTGAAGAGTTACGTCAAAATTAAAGCTGTCCTACCTGGGTCTCAACCATAGAGTATAAAGAAGGATAGAGACTGAACTTGCGCCGCCAGCCCCCCCCCCCCCCCCCCCCCTCACTGACCCCTTGGTCTCAACCCCTGATAAGGGAGACCAAACTTCTACCTATTTCTGGAGGGAATCCCTGCTCATGAGTTTAAGGCAGTAACATGTGTCAACCAGTAGCCCCTTAGGTCACACCAGGGTCTAAATGTCCCATTGGAAGTGTAGCGAGACCATCTCCAACCAGTGCAGTGCATATGTGTTATATAATGTAAAATATATATATATGTTATTATAAAATACAATTATATTGGATTAACATACAGATTGTGCTTATGTGCTAGTAATATTGTGGTAACTTAATATACTTTTCATTCCTTCAAATATGTTTTGGACGATTGTGTGGATTGTGGAATTTTGACGCTATTAGTGTGGCGTGCCTGTCGTAATCATCTTCTCCTGACTCTGGTTTGAGCTATATTAGAAACAGATGGTACCTCTGCTGACATTTCTATCCCTTGCTATCTCAATCTCAGTCCATCTCTAGATCATTATAGGCAAACATTTTTTTAAAGCTCACATGTCATATTTCGCTATTTATCGTAGGACTAAGTATAGGCACGGCTTAAGTGGTTAACTTTCACTGAACTATTAGTCTTTGAAACGTTTGGCAACATTAAGAAGCATATGCTTCATATAAGGTTGTGTACATTGTTATTATTATTATTATTATTAATATTATTTTATTTTTTACTTATATACTTTAAGGTGGGTTGTGACTGGTATGTATTTGCAGGCACTGATGAGGGAGCTATCATTGAGGTCCTGCCACTCCGTACCATTGCGCAGAGGCAGCGCATTAAAGAGGCCTTTAAGCAAACTGTGGGAAAGGTGAGTTAGTCTTTCATTGGAATTGGGTCTCTGAAAGTTGCATTTTAATATAGGTGTAGGCAAAAATGGGTGACAAACATACCATCTGTCAATATAGTCTTTGTTGAATGCTTCTGCCAGCATGTGTCACTGTGGGTACGTTTTTGTTGTGTTTGAAACTCATGATAAAATCCAAGTAAAGTTAACCATTAACTGATATTAACATACATGTAAACTAGCAGAACAGGGTGTCATTGTAGTAAAGTCTACAAAGAAGCCACATGAGCTGTAAAAGTGACAGTGTCTTTGTCCCACCATAATCTGTTACTATATATTAACAGAAAAAAAGGAAGGCTAATGTTTATTTAACCACCGTAATTAGATAAGGACAAGTTCAGCGGGCATGTGCACAATGGTTCATCAATAAAGTTATCTGAAGGGTCCATTGAGTGAGGGGAAACGCTCTGGAGAGGGCAAAGATTGCAAGTGGAATCCTCAGAAAGAGTGAGTCATCACGCTGCACATGGAAACACCCTGCAGATGTGGTCCGAGGTTACACAGAACAGCTTCTCTGTTCACAACACTGTGTCTAGTTGTCATTCCGTCTAGAAAAGGCTATGTTATGTATCTGGAATGTGACTCACTTTGGAAACGCATGACCAAACACTGTGCCCAGAAAGGTGTTATGAATGATTCTAAAGCATGGGGTTTTCAAGACATAAAAATGTTATGAATTATTCTAGAGGTTTCTAGTTTTCAAAGTCTGAGACAACGTGGGCCTGCCTTGAGACAAGGATCAGACAATGACATTACTGTTAGGTAATCTTTGCTAGTATCAACAATGTGTTGTGTATTTAAATAATGATAATACATTTTATATATAAGGCGCCTTTCAGGGCACTCAAGGTCGCCGTACAGGTTAAAAACAGTACAAAAACAAAGTTAAAGGCAGAACAAAACTAGGGCACAGAACAAAACTAAATGGGAAACATTGCCCAAAAAGTTACACACAGTGTTATAAAACTACTCGTATGCAGCAGTCTATTATGAGAGAGAGTGCTATGCATTGGGAGGGTGGTATTATTGCCCTCATGCCCCCTAAAATTAGAGGTTCGGGCCATATAGTGAACACTCTCTCGACCATGAACACTTTATGAACGTATTCCTTTTGGCTGTTGTCTGCCTATAGGACCTTGCTTCTGAGCTCCAGGGGGAGCTGACCGGCAACTTTGAGACGGTGGTTCTTGGCCTCCTGATGCTTGCACCTGTGTATGATGCCTATGAGCTGAAGATGGCAATGAAGGTAGATTATTTCTGAATGAGTTTCAAATGCTTTTTGTTGCAACGTGCTGCTGGTGTTGGCAGTCAAATGCCTGAACTATATAATATGACATCTCAACAAAACATCCCGTATCACTTGATATCAGGGTGCTGGAACGGAAGAGGCTGCTCTCATTGATATTCTTGCTTCAAGGACAAATGAGGAAATAAGAACCATCAATGCATTCTATAAGAAAGGTAATTGTGTCCTTTCTTACCATAGTACAACATACTGTACACGTAGAACAGTCACTAGTCACTTACCATTTGTATGATATCTGATACAATACATAGGTTCCTAGACCTAATTTCTTTGTTTGGATACACAAAGACATACAATTACAAACAATACATTATTTTAATTATTCATATGAGGCAGAGTTGGTCTCTATAATGCAGGGTGTGCTTTGCTTATTGGATATTTTGTATCCTCTAAATTGGTAATACAAAACCAAGTAGTTGGAAGTGCTCTTTTGTTTTTATTTGTCCATTTTAAAATAGATTATTGTTGTGCCTACAGATCATACAGTATCATATTTGATATGTATTTACTGTGTTATAATTACTATACATCCATCAATAAGATTCAGATAATGTCGGCCTTGATTGTTAACCATAGTTAAAAGCTTTTTTCTTTAATTTATTATTTACCCAGGGCAGTAACTGAGCAGTAAGCAGTGGCACAAGCTCATTTCCAGCAACACCCTGCACATAATACACACACACATTTAAACCTGGGAGCTGACCAGTAGAGACACAGTCTTATTCTGGTGGCCATTGAGCTCCACTGGAGTAGTCCGGTCAGGTGTTTAGTGACTTGCTCAAGGGCAATTCAGCAGTGTTGGGGGAGGGGTGAGTGCCGTGGTGACCATTTGCCTTCCCACCCAAATGTTTCCTGCTGCTCCGGGGAATCGAACTGACAACCACACATTATTACTGAAATATACAGTATACAACTTAAACTTAAACTTTTTTTTTTCTTCATTTATACTTTACTATATGAGTACATTGTCCACGCTCACGCCTGGCTTCAGAGTTTGACTTGCCCATTGGTGTGAAATATATTTTATATATATATGTTTTTCTTTCATGACAGAGTATGGGAAAAACCTGGAAGATGCTGTATGCGGAGACACCTCTGGAATGTTCCAGAGAGTGCTTGTCTCTTTACTTACGGTGAGCAAACATCAACTAATGACTTCTCTTAACTTACCCTACTATACTACACAGCCAAAGATTATTTGCTTTTTTTATATTTGTATTACTGACAGCTTTGCTTTGGGTAAGCCTCATTTATAGTTTGTTGTTTGGTGTTGCTTGCTGGAAATTGCAGCTCTTCAAACTCACAACGCATGCCATCGCTATACGTTGTGAGCTTGTAGAAATGAGCATTTGCCCCTGTCGTAGACATGCGCAGAGCAAGTTCAGTCAGGGAACCTCAGTCAGCGCGCCGGCCGTTAATTGGGCCACCGCAGCATCAGGCTCTCATCCACATGATTCACTCAGCCAATCACACGCTCACATCTCATACCGGCTACTTGAACCAGAGGTTTGCATTCCTCTGCCTTCTTGCATTCCTCTGCCTTCTTGCTTGCCCACTGCTGCTGTATCAGCGTGCTGCTGTCATACAACCTGCGCTCAATTCTGCTGCTGACCCACCTCCACCCCAGCTACCACCTGTCGTTTTGGATCTACTGTTTAGGTACGGGGGATTCAGAGTCCCTATGGTCGGGACTGATGCGCTTGACCTGAGTACCTAAAAAGCAGATCCAATACATCGCCAAACCATAATAAATATATTGCATTGATTATCCTATATTCAATAAATATATATATTACATCCTCCTTGAGTTGTCTGACTGAATTGCTATTTTTGGCCCGCGACATCGTATAATGGAGAATTAATTACTGTAAGCAATGAAGCATGCATATTTTTTAACTGTTGTGTGGTCTACCTTTTAGGCTGGCCGTGACGAGAGCGACAAAGTGGATGAGGCCCAGGCTGTGCAGGATGCCAAGGTGAAAACACACATTTGTATAAAGCTTTACCGTATATGAGGGATATGCTTCACCATCTATTCTAGAATGGCTTTCTTTTCTGTGGTTTAGGACATCTTTGAAGCTGGCGAGGCTCGCTGGGGGACAGATGAAGTGAAGTTCCTCACTGTCCTCTGTGTACGGAACAGAAAACATCTGCTACGAGGTATTTATTAAAGTGAATTCCGCAAATAACGATAGCTGGCAAAAATACATCCCCTTTTACAGTATATGATTCTTTGTTTGCCTTTGTCTTTACTAATTGTTATGTCATATACTGTCAGTTATTGTGGAGAACTGTCCTGTTTTTACTGCCCTCTTGTGTAGACCTGAGGAAGTGGGTGGCGTTTACTGACCTACTCTGATGAATTAAGGAACTATCCAGTACTCCTTCATGTGTCCTAAAAATCATCTAGTCTAATCCAGTGATATAAATAGGTTTTCAATGTAATGGGTCCCGGGACCCAGGGGTGGTCTTTTAGATGGGTCCCAGGGACATTTTATGAGTACTACTTCAACGGCGTTAGAGTACAGTGCTGAGTACAGTATTGCATCCCAGGACCCCTGAGGGTGACATGATTGGGTCCTTTCTTAATTTAGTGAGTAATTTAGTTTCTCAATTTAATGAGCAAGATGCAGGCTATTTGCATCACTTACTAATTTGAGAATGTATTTAAATTTACGATGTTAACTAAGTTGGTGGCTCTAGATCACTGCTGGACCCCATTAACCTATTCAGTTTATTATCTTCTGATCACAGGCGAGGTTCAGCATGACGGTTGACAATGTGCAATAAATGGTATTAGTTTTGACAGAATTAGACTACAGGAAGACCATTGACAGATTTAGTCATTGTCAATTTTGTTTTCTCTCTAATTCCTTTAGTGTTCGATGAGTACCAGAAGGTATCTGGAAGGGACATTGAGGACAGTATCAAGAGGGAGATGTCTGGATGTCTGGAGGATGCCTTTTTGGCAATAGGTCTGTTTGTCTTTACAAATTAAATTGAACCCTGGGACTACCACTAACTCCTCCCCCGACTCCCCGCATCGCCCATCCTTACATGTACACACACACACACTCACACTCACACTCACACTCACACTCACACTCACACTCACACACACTGGTGTGTACAAAAACAATTCTGCTACTGCTTCTATCACCTCCGGTTTTGATACTATTACTTTATGTGTACATCATACACATCAAGTGCAATTATTCATATTTTTATATTTGCCAATAACTATATAGCCTTCTGTCTTGTATACGTACATTTACTGTGTGTGTATATATGGCTGGTGAATGTAATAGTTCTCAGAGAAGATTGTGTGCACATCTCAATGCCTATATTTAGGCCAGGTGCTGGATGTCAGGCATCAAGGCAAATATCAAAGAAGAGGAAAAAAACCCTGCACACTACTTTTTAGAGCTCAACGGGACTTACCATACTTTATTAAAGTTCTAAAATAATTCTAATCCAACGAGATTAGTTTTTGAGAGAACGACATGATACAATTGAATACCTGATATATATACCGTAGTCAAAATAGCAGTTCTACAAGCTCACAATGTGGCGCATTGTGCACTTGTAGATCAGCTGATTTATGTGCAGGACACTGTTGTACAACTATGTATAAATTATATAGTATAAATGATGATTATAATAATATAATTTATTATTATTATTTAAATTTCCCCACTGCCATCGTATTTGAGAAGCATTGTGGCTAACTTGCATGTTTTGTTTTGCTCTGCAGTGAAATGTTTGAGGAACAAGCCAGCATTCTTTGCAGAGCGGTTGTACAAGTCAATGAAGGTCAGTATATTGTTTCTCATAAAGCTACTATAATGTCATGTGTGTCCAGTAAATTATTGACTTTTACAATTTCTATGCTTAAAAGTACAAAGGTATTGGCTTCAAAATGTTCTTAAAGTACTCATTGTGCAGAATGTCCGAAGTTTTCAAAATCAATATGTGTTGTGACTTGTGAGCTTGTAGATCGATCGGCTATTTTCAAAAACCCAAAGTTTAAATAGGGCTGAAGAAGTGGTTAATGTATGTTTTTGTAATAATAACAATCAAATTCTACAAAGTAACTACCGGTAGTAACTAATGTTTTCAAATAAGTGTGGTGGAGTAAAAGTATAGAAAATCAGAAGTACTCCAGTAAAGTGAAAGTTTTACTCAAATACAGCACTTGATTACATGTACTTTCCACCACTGACCCCGACTACAATCTTGCTCGCCCTCAGGGAATGGGCACCACGGACAGTATTCTGATGAGAATCATGGTCGCCAGAGCAGAGATTGACATGCTGGACATTAAGGCAGAGTTCCTCAAGATGTATGGAAAGACCCTCTATTCCTTCATAAAGGTAAAGCACTGATTTCTGGGGCATGTGTCCGTCACCACCAAGCTCATTACAAAACATTATATACGACACTGCAATTATTAATGCTCTGCTGTGACAAACTTTAGAAACAACTGTGCATGCACTGTATGAATACAAAGGCAATTTTCAATCATTTCAATAATTAAAAATGACAGTAATGTTGGTCTTTATTTTAAATACCGTGGCATGTTTATAAAGATATATCACAACCTGGTGGTGTTGCTCACCATCAATGTATATATCGATATAGAACTGTGAGAGAGAATATCGTAGTATACTACTTGCTCCATATTACAATGCTTAGTTTTCTCCCATCCACATTGGCAGTACAACTCCAATTTACCATGTTCTCCTTCATTCTTTTTATAGGGGGACACATCTGGTGACTATCGCAAAGTTCTACTGGCGTTGTGTGGGGGAGAGTAGTATAAGCATCAAGACATGTAACATGGCTAGCACCTTTCTATTGATCTCAGCACTCTATGGTGTCTAATGTTCTTCCGTTCGCATCATTTCACTGATTGGCTGACTGACAGCTCCTTTCACAGTTTGGAATACTACCGTAATTAAAATCAAGACCAGTGACCTTTTACACCTGTCTGATCTTTTTCTATTGATCCTTTCACAAGGCTTAAATTGGTGTTGTTTAGTTAGAGGGAGAGATGCAGCTCACAACTTTAAGAACATGAAGGATGGATAGTATTGACCTCTAGCTCCCAATCATGTCACGGCTGGACATTTTCATCACTGGTTGGTGATTGAAGTCCATTTGTTTAATTGGTTGGAATTTCTTGTTCGTTGAGTCAGCTCCGAGTCGGTTGATTTAATTACTTTAACAGGATTTTAGCTTGATTTGGAAGGCAGTAAAATGTGCTCCAATTAATTTAAGGGGGATACTCCATCACTCATAGAAACTTACAACCCCATCTTGGAGTAGCCTAAATAATCTTCAGCGATTGTGTCCAATGTGACCACTGGGTGGAACCATAACCTCTGCTGTCTAATATTTAGACAGTCTTGACTAGACCAGACTTGGCACCGACTATAGTTACCTTGTGCCAAGGCTGTCCATTTTCAGTGTACGACATCATCGACATGTACTAGCATCGCGCCAGACGCCAATAAATGGCGACTAAAACATTTAAGGTTGTTATTGCTACAAAATAAGATGTTAAATGGACTGCATTTATTTAGAGTCTTTCTCAAAAGTGCTTTAAAAAACGTATTTCACATAACCATTCACCCATTCACATACCGACGGTGAAGGAAACCATGCAAGGTTCTCACCAGGAGCAGTTAAGGGTTCTGTGTCTTGCTCAAGGCAAATTCGACATCCACGAGGAGCTGGGGATTGAACCGGGATCCTCCCGATTCCAAATGAGCCACTGTCGCCCCACATTGAACATCACCCATCTCCTATCAATCAAAACAAAACATATTACTCTGCAGTTGATTGTGTGAATCCAGCAATTGCCACCACTCTACAAGACAAAGAAGACGTAGGCCTGTCTTAAGGAATACAGTTATGCACAGAAGAACACATGGCTGGAATACAGTACTTATGCACAGCTAGAATAGCCACTTAGTATCCCTATTTTGGGGGGAATATTAGCCAGAAATTGCAGATGTACAATCTCCGAGGTGGAAAGCCTGGTGACGCAAGGTTACAATCTCGTAGAGTTGATACATTTTTCTAGACTCTGGAGTAAATTGGTCTTTCCTTCATTGAAGCGCAAGATGATAATGAGTTCTGATTGCTCCATTATGTTGTTGGTTTGGATTCATGTGATTATAGGTTGTGACTGAAATCTTGGACTGTCTAGGGAAGCCTGATTTATACTTTATACAAGCTCACAACACATTGCATGATCATCACAGCATGTGAGATCGTAGATCAGTATGCAGCATTATTTGTTTAGGCCCCCAAAAAATGCACCTTTAACTTAATTGCTAATGCAAAGAGCACTTACTATGAGACCTAGCAGATCATGTCTGTCTGTGTGTGTGTCTGGCTGTCTGTCTGTCTGTCTGTCTGTGTGTGTCTGTCCCGCTATACGTCCAAATATGGAGTGTGTTGCATCAGCAATCACTCAGCTCCATATATGGGCACAAAAGGGGCCAGGTCCACATATACAGTAACAGCGGGACAGACACACAGAAAGACAGACATCCAGACATGATCTGCAGGGTCTCAGCTGCATTCGCTTCCTGCGTTTGCGCGTCTTACTGGTTTTCTTTATAATTTTTATATTGATGATATTGAGTGAAATAGTTAACTTCTGTCCATTTATTTTTGGTGAACAACTCACTCAGAACTGGTTTAGATTTATCTCTAGAGAACCATTGAACTGCTTTTGTTAATATAATTTAGCAACAACTGACTTAACCACTTAAATGTGGTCAAAGCCCAGAGGAATTTGCATATTTGTACAGGTGGAGTTAAAGTGGAGAGGTAAAAAGCCTGATTTCTGCAGCTGAATGCAATAGAATTGAAATCCTTGAGAACTGGACTGGAATACTTCAAAGAAGGAAAAAAGGAATATACTTCAAAGCTATTCAGACGAAGAAAGTGATAGATTGCATCATTGCATTGCTGAAGAGAGCCAATCTACTTTGACGACAGGTTGTCATTTCAAGTGAACGATAGGGGGATTTTGTGCACCCTCAAATAAATTGCCATGACCCTTCCTTCCTGTGACAGAAGTATATATTATTAGACCTCCAATTGAAAAAGAAGGAAAATAATAACAGAACTCTTTCAAATGGATAACTCGACCCATCCACACAGTTTGCAGCAACACTGTCTCTCACCTCCTCTCTCTCTCTCTCTCTCTCTCTCTCTCTCTCTCTCTCTCTCTCTCTCTTTCACCCCCTTCTCTGTTCTCTCTGGCTGCTGTCACAGCGAAGCAGTAGCTGGTGGAGATGCACAACAAACATGGACTTGACGATTAATTTGCTGTCGCAATAGGAGTGAAGGTATAGGTAGCATGTTTCATTATTTATCTATTGATAGATTATTGATTATTGTTATTATGATTATTATCCACAACAGGTCTGCTGGGAAGACGCTTTCATATAATATTTCCTTGACTGCTATATTTAATTTCAAATGTCACTTATCATTCTAAACTCTATGAACTCTAACACCCCTCACATTTAAAATATTAAATTGTGTTAGAATTCTGCAAGTCACTTTTTAATATTTCACTTTCTGTACATGTATCTCTTACTGTCCGTAAGTGATTTACCATGGAGGGACACCTTGTGTGAATGTTCTTATTTCAGGTTTATATACCAGTACAGTTTGACAATAGGATTCATATTAATCTGAGGATGTATTCATATAACCAGCACATTCCAAGATTAAAAATGTCTTTATCAAACACGTTTACCCAATTTTTGTAAAAAGTACAATATAACCTGCTATAATATAACCTAGCTGCTATAATATAACGTGCTATCATTGAATCTTAAGATTCCCAGGTAAGCAAAAAATAAATGTTTTAGTATTATAAATTAGAATTAGTCCAGAAATGAAAAGTTAAATTTGAAATGATGCTACATAAAACATCTCCAACCAGCATGAATACAAGTCAAAAATTTGAAATTTCACTAAGTAAAATATCTATAACCATTGGTGCATGAATACAAGTCATACTACATAAGAACAGTATTGCAACATACATTTCTAATTAAATAAGACTGAATTGACTGTCCTCACAACTGAACGGTGGGGGGGGGGGGGTCGTGCTTATTTTCCTCTGAAGTCCGAAGCGTTTTGTCTTTTGTTTATCATCCACCCCCCCACCACTACCACCCCCCCGAACCCCTGCACACTTTGACAAGCTGGAATGGCTTAGAGTTGACGACAGAGTACAGAATCTTGCAATGGGTCTGGTCCACAAGATTTGATACACCTCCAAGATACTCATGTACCTGTCTAGATACTTCCTTAATGTCAATGAAGTCCACACCCAAACCATATGCAACCCAGATTTTGCACAAACAAGGGACTAAATTATTTTCGCTCCTATGCCACCAAAATGTGGAACGCCCTACCAACAGTCATTAAGACATGCAAATCCCTTGACTCCTTAAAAACCACTCTATAAGGGCACCTACGGACGGCTGCAATTCGAAACTGGCCCCCATACATCGCCCCCACCCACCCCTTTTTCCCCTCACTGTATATGTTTCTTTTCGACTTTTTACCTCCTTTATGATGAATTCCTGTTCTGTTCTTTGGCTAATGTGTATATTTGTACGTCTCTAAATGTTTTGATGAATTGAACAAGGTGGACCCTCTTCTAAACAAGTGTAATGCTTTATTGGGTCGTCCACTCACAGTTAACAGTTTTTGTATTGAGTTGTGCTTGAAATGTACTGTAATTCTACAAACTGTTAATAAATACTTCAATCAATCAATCAATCAATCAGAACAGGCCAACTCCATATACGCTGGGCAGGGGCCCGGTCCAGAGCCCGGGCAGAGGCCTTTTTGGGGAGGTTCTGGACAACCGTGGGTCCGACCGACTCGACACCGGGCACTGCACCCCCTGTTGTGGTGTTTGCACACACGTGTGTGGTACAGACAGGTAGGGCTCTATTTTGGTCCATGCTAAACCCCTCATCCCTAAACTTATTTGCCCTTTACTATTTTGAAAAACATTTTTGAATAATTAAAATAGCCAATCTTCAAAAGGCAAAGTAGTTTAGGGATAAGGGATTTAGCATGGATGAAAATAGAGCCCTCAGTGTGTGTCAACAAGGTCAAGGCCGGTCAAGACCTAATAATAATAATAATAACTTGGATTTATATAGCGCCTTTCAAGAAACCCAAGGACGCTTAAGACCTGTCTCCCAAGAAAGGACAAGTGCACCCACTTGGCCTCTTCACACTAAATGAGGTGTGAAACTAACCACCTGCGGCCTGCCCACTGAGGCTGTCAGACTCAGAGACACATAGGCTACAGCCCATTACAACCTCCCAAAGAGAGTTTGAAAATTGTTAATGACGAAAACAACTTCTGGTACAAGTAAACCTTCTGTCTGATCACCTGTGTTTTGTATTTTGAACAGTGTAAGGACTAAGGAAGTAAGGAACATACTGAAAGACTGGACTGCTGGTATGGAGGGCAATGTCAGTGACTCAGCTGGAACTATGGCGCCCTCTGCAGGTGAAGAGCACACAGAAGAGCACATCTATGAGATTCCAGTGCAAAATACTTCAGCCAACCACAGCTCCCAGTTTGCAGATGTGGCTCTGCTGCAAACCTTCAAACCTCTCATCATCACTTGCTATGTGATTGTGGCAGTGGTCGGCGTTTTTGGGAACTACCTGCTCATCTATGTCATTTGCAGAACCCGCAAGATGCACAATGTCACCAATTTCTTCATTGGGAACCTGGCCTTCTCCGACATGCTCATGTGTGTGACCTGCATTCCCTTTACACTTGCCTATGCCTTCAACCCTCATGGCTGGGTTTTTGGTCGCTTCATGTGCTATCTGCTGTATCTGATCCAACCTGTCACGGTTTATGTGTCAGTATTCACTCTCACAGCTATTGCTGTTGACAGGTGGGTAATTTACCTTTATCATAATCCTATATTAACCATACTGTAAATCATTCCACCCAGATTATAAGACTATCTTTATATTCATGCATAATGCATCCATCTCTCGTTTGACATCAACAAGCTAATAGATAAGCCCCTGAAAATGAATAATTTTTAGGATAGCAAGCTTTTGGTCGTTTTGTCATTTGCAGAATAGATTCTTCAGGCATAAATCAGGCAGTGAATAGGACAGAATATATATAGGTTCATTACTTGAATAAAGTAAATGTGTCAACAAAAGTGTCAAACATTTCAGTGAGGAAAGAAAACAACAATACACAAAAAACATTTTGTGTATTTGTTAAAATGCCCAGGAGACAAAATGTATATTGGCAAAACCATCCATCCCCTCAAACAAAGGATTCGTGAACACAAAAGTTAAATAAGAAGATAATATTGGAAAATAAGCGATTAAAACTAGTAGCCTGTCATTTAAATAACCAGGGCTGTATTTTGCGTGAAGTACCAGGTCTTATTACTTAACTTAAGACCTGGATCAATGGCATTTGGCTATTCTGAGTGGCCAAAGAGCATTGACCACGCCTCCAGGTCTTAAGTTAAGTAATAAGACCTGGTACTTAAGACACACAAAATACAGCCCTCACTCTCATCCCATCTCCTCCCTTAGGGTCCAGGGCACAGAGCAGATTACTGTTACAGTAAGAGAGGGGGTGATGTTGACAGGAGGTTATGCCAGAGAGAGCTCTACTGGATCCATACCCCAGAACATTTACAACCTCTAGGTTTAAATTAGGGTTTTTACATGAGTACTATTTGCTCCTTGCTTCATGATGGCTATGCCTATGTGCCTGATGATGTCTGCAATGCATTGTACTGCATTTTCTACCAAATGATTTGAGGAATGCAAAAAAATACCTGGAACATGTCAGTCTTTCCTTTTCCATTCTCAGATATTATGCCACAGTGCATCCCCTAAAGAAGCGCACATCTGTTTCAACCTGTGGCTATGTTTTATGTGGAATCTGGCTGCTGTCCTGTGGGTTGGTGGCTCCTGCAGTGGCCCACACCTACCATGTGGAGTTCAAAGAGGAGGGCCTCACCATCTGTGAGGAGTTCTGGCTGGGCCAGGAGAAAGAAAGACAGACTTATGCCTATAGCACCCTACTGGTCACTTATGTCCTGCCATTGTCAGCTGTTTGTGTCTCGTACCTCTGCATCTCGGTTAAACTGAGGAATTGCGTTGCACCAGGCCGCAGGTCCGAGTATCATGCGGAAGCTTGGCGTGCTCGGAAGAGGAAGATCTTTCGGTTGGTTGCACTTGTAGTGGCTGCCTTTGCAGTGTGTTGGCTTCCTATTCATGTGTTTAATGTGCTGCGAGACATAGACATTCATCTCATAAACAAGCGCCACTTTTTGCTCATCCAACTGCTGTGTCACCTCTGTGCCATGAGCTCTTCCTGTTGTAACCCCTTCCTCTATGCATGGCTACATGACCGCTTCCGCACTGAACTGCGAAAGATGTTCACATGCCATCAGCACATTGTCATACCTGCCAATAACTGTGCTGCAAGCATGTAGTTCAAGAACATCATCATTATTAAATTCAAGAACCTGTCAGTCTGTCTGTCTGTCAGTCTGTCCTATTCCGGGTCACCAGTGAAATGCATGTTGGGGCGGCTTCCGGGTCAGGGTCACCAGTGAAATGCATGTTGGGACGGACACAGATTAATACTGGGACACACTTTTCCGCGTAACAGACCCACACAGGGGAAAACACGGGCCCTGTGGGCCATGAGCGTATTGCAAGTGGGTCCCACTTTTATTGATAATATAACATTCATAAAAGGTAAAACAACAACAACAAAAGTATACTATGTTAGTTTCATTGATCCAAGCCGGAACACAACCGATTGATTGATTGGTTGATTGATTGATTGATAATTAAAATGCATGGGGCCCCAATACCCTTCTGACCTGTTGACATGGCAGCACGTCTTGACATGCTGTGTCAAGAGAGCGTTTCCGGGAATCTGTCCGTTGCGGCAGTCAGCCGCGGAGGTGGAGCTTCTTTTCCATCCACCAGCTGTCTAAAAACTACATAAATTACGTAAAACGCAGCTTCTTCTGTCGGCTCATATGTGCCCAGACGGAGAGCTTTTCAAGTATGGGCCCTGATCCAGAAAAGATTGACTGCTTTAGTGCGACTGCCCTTTTGATTGGTTGGTTATTTATTTATTGTGCCATGCATGCACAAATAAGTATTATGTATGTATGTACAGTATACATATGTATGTATGTATTTTAATTTTTTGTGTTCGTTTTTGTGTTTGTGTTCTTCAGTTCCAGGTCGTAAAAATATGAATTAAATGTTAAATAGTTAAAAAATAGTTAAATGAAAGGAATTACAATATAATGTATTATTATTATTAAGTCTATTCTTCTGGAATTGTATGCATATGAATCTGTTCAACAACAGAAAAAAGAGTTGAGGGGCAAGAGGGGCACGGTGGCACAGTTGGTAGTGCTCACAGCTAGAAGGTCCTGGGTTCGACTCCCGCTCGGGACGCTGTGGGTGCTGGCGGCGTGTTTCTTCCTCCGCGTCATCAGTGCCCATACCCGAAGGTGGGGTTGGCGAAAGGGCCTTTCTTTGTGGAGTTTGCATGTTCTCCCCGTGTCCCCTAGGGTAGGTACCTTCACAATAAACATGCAGTAATCCTGGTCACTAAACTGCCTCCCCCTGGCCAGCCGGGGCGCCTGATGGAGGGGAAAGGAACTGGTTGGAATAACGTGTTCCTTCCATGCGCTACGTCCAACCAGGGAAACTCCCCCCTGTCGGGTGTAAAGGAGCAACTTGGACACTCAGGCATGAAGGAAGCATGAGTTCAAGTCCGTTGCTCTCCCCTTGTCCCCCATATATGGGGACTAGGTTGGTGGAGGGTGTGTAGAGCCCAGGATCACATTAGATGATTGACACAGGGGTGAAAACAGGGTTACAAAATCGTGGGATAAAAAAAATATATAAAAAAAAGAGTTGATCCAAATTAACGGCTGAATATGCCGGTGGTAGAAGAGTGTTGTGCTGTGCAGCATTTCCATATAGCCATTTCAATTTATATTAGCATCCTCCTCTGTCTTACAAAATACCTATAAATATTAGATTTTATGTACAATGTCGTGTCCTTTGTGCTGAGGTAAAAACACCTTCCCACGGACGGCACCACTGCAGGGAAGAGTTCAACTCCCAGCAGAGTGGAGCCGATCTGACCAACATATTGGCAGTGTTCACGACTGGGAAGCCCGTGAGGGTGCATGGGGTCATGTCCTTGTTGCTGGGGAGTGAATCATGAACCTGTGTGTGCATCACGGTCTCCCAGGGACACTGGGGAGTGAATCATGAACCTGTGTGTGCATCACGGTCTCCCAGGGATAGCCTACTCCTCCCGGAGTCTCTCTCATATGAAAAGAAGTGGCTGGTGTTCACCATGTGTATCTGAGGAGGTACTGTACTCTTCAACCCATTTCCTATTTATTCGGCATTTGAGCCACGGACCACCATTATTTTGTTGTTGTTGGAAATGGATAAGATTTTGTCCACAATTTCATGCGACAACAGGCATTGATGAAAATAACTATTATTCTGCATGATCTAATTGTGTAGACCGTAGACTTCTTGTAAATTAATGTAGCCGGCTGGAATTGAGCCTTTGGGGCCACCGTAGACTGGCTGCCCTGCCACTTCCTTGTCAATCAGTGGTGACTATTTAAAGGCCCTGCAGTCTAACAAACACAGGTTTCTTGGTGTTTGCTGTGGGTCCTGCAGAGATCATGTCTTAATTGTGTTTTTATCTGTCCCTGCCTTGGTGATCGAGTAACCTGATGGATAGATGTTATTTAGATGCCATCCTACAATATTTAATACAACAATTAAGTTTCGAAATCCGTTTTAAACCCATGTCCTGCTTTCCTTTTTAAATATGCTTTATTTAAATTATTCATGGCACTCATATTACATTGAGTTTTGCAGTACAGTAGTAAGGAATTGCAATACACACACAGAGTGTTGGTATCAGTTTTTCTGTCTTGAGTCCAGGGTTCTCTGTCTTTTCAGTTCAGTTACTATTTGTATGAAGACCACCTCTCCAGAGATGGCCCTCCTGATCGCTCCTGGTGTTCCAGATCTTATTGACCACAGTGCAAACCATAGCCCAATAGAAGTCTTGTTCCATAGCAGACATGTTTTTCATCAAAGACTCCATACAATACTGCATTATAAGTAACGTTAACCGATCTGTGGCATTTTCCCCCATACATCTCTAGACCTCTGACAGTCCACTAGCAGGTTCTCTATGGTTTCATCTGGGTTACAGTTTGCATCCAGGCATTTAACAGTTTTTACAGTTTTTACAAAACAACTCCATTTGACCTACTCCCTTAATGACATCCCTCTTTTTTATGGATATACTTTTACTACCAATGTTCTTTAAACATACCTGTTTTTGTTTTTCATCAAGATTTCTTTTTTTTCTAACTTGTATATATTGCCATTATAAGCTCATTTACAGGCAATTTGTTTAATTTGATAAGACATGTAATTTTTTCTCTCAGTTCATTTTGTTTTTCAGTGTTAAAGAGCAGAATAAGTGACATTACACTTTAACCCATTTTGTTATACGTTAGCTATTGAAAAATAGCAGATCTACAAGCTCATAGCTTGTAGAACTTGTAGGTCTGCTATTTTTGAAAAATCGTAAAAATGCGGCACAAATCTTTGAATAGGTATATCTTTCAGCAGAGCCGAAGAGTTATGATGATCGTCATGGGGGCTCCCCGGCAGCCCCGCCTCCCCGACTGATGTCCGACTAGCTCCCAGGCTATCTAGATTCCGTCTATCGCGATTCGCTGTAATGGCAGCTCTGCCAACAGAAAGAAAAGTACTTTATTATTTGTTTATTGAACCCTGCGCTCGTC
The DNA here is from genome assembly GCF_963924005.1 of Protomyctophum bolini. Classification (NCBI taxonomy): domain Eukaryota; kingdom Metazoa; phylum Chordata; class Actinopteri; order Myctophiformes; family Myctophidae; genus Protomyctophum; species Protomyctophum bolini. Next base: position 28,711,095 of record NC_137883.1, read on the forward strand.
TGTTTTTTGAGACCTTTATTTCGTTTATGTCTGGAGCCTGTTCTTGTTTTGTTTGCCCCGTTTATTTTGAAACCATTACACTCACACGACACAAACTCCTACCATAATATCAACCTGTTGCAGTGTGACAGTGTGACCCCACCCTGTCACTGTTTGCTGCTAGTGTACATGCCTTTCAGTAAGCGCGCACTGTTAGGACATGCAAAGACTACTAAGAAGCAGCAAACTGAACAAACACACACACACACACACACACACACACACACACACACACACACACACACACACACACACACACACACACACACACACACACACACACACACACACTGCTCTCTAGATTCCTGTCTCTTTAAGCAGCTGTACTCTATATTGGGCCAAACCAACTCCCCTTCCAGGGAGGGGGAGGATTGCCTGTCACAGAAGGACATCAAAGGATTAAAGGACTTTTGGGAAACCTAAAAAGACTTTAAAATAGAGCTACAAGCTCAACTGAAATGTGAATATGAATATAATGTATATGAATGTGTTTTGTGCCAAGCCAGGCAGAGTTGACATGTTGTGGATCATGTTGACCCCTATTCAGTTGGTCCAGTCTAGTGGGAGGGGCCATGGGGGGTATAAAGCTCAGAGACTGAATAGCCAAGTCAGTCTGTCTGCACACTCTGCTGCTGTTGGTCGGGGAAGGAGCTGTCTCTGAGGAGGTGATGTTATTTTGTTATTATTTAATACCATGGTTTACATAGATCTATTACTGTGATGTTTATTATGATATATATATATATATATATATATATATATATATATATATATATATATATATATATATATAGATTATAATTATTTAATGTACATTTGAAAAGGCTGGATTTATAAATACTTATGCTTATATCATATGATAATGATTTATTTGGAAATGAGTTTGATTTATGTGGTTATATATGATATGCAGTACTTTGTTTTGAATATATCTTTTTATTTCTATTTTGCAGACGTTTGGTCTCCTTTGTTATCACTTGTCTGTCACTTGGGGTTAATAAATCTTGCTTAAACTCTGCCCAACTGCGTAGCCGTGCCATCCGTTTGTTCATACTACCCTAGCCTCAGAGAGGGGTGTGACATGCAGTCATCATCAATCACCATCGACAAACGGCTACAAGTGAGTAAACTACAAGACGCCCAAGTCCCAAAGTGTGAGCACGTTGTTAAACCGTATATCTCTGGTGATAAAAGAAAGAAAGGCATATTGGCCCTACATTCAAGTTGAAATCTTTACTCTGATACGGACACAAGTATTGAAATTGGATCGATTGGAAGGATCTAACCATAATGGATGTGTCACGCTATTGAAGCTAATGAAATGAGCGATACCATACGGATGAATGAACGCGCAGAGCGCGACATTTAATGTGGATTGGAATTAATTGATGTCGCTATTAAGCAAGCTTTGTGCAACGCTAAGTTTGGATCTGGAAAATAAGCGCTGCTGTTGTATTTTAAATACGGACGTCATGTCACGTTTTACTGATGTCTGTAAATGAAGCGGATGAATTACTCCAGTATGAAAGAGGCCTGTCCGTGTGTTTGCTAATACAAAAACAGCTTAATTGATATAAGCATCAAAGCAATATTTTAAGTACTTTTTATTAGCAAGTGCATTCCATAGCGCTGGACCTGCGACGGGAACAGTTCCTATGTAGTAAAAGATTATATGAAAGAAATAAAATATTTAACTGGTTTATATTTTACAATTTTAGTTATAGATGGCAAGTATAATGTTAAGGAATATTTGTCTTATTAGCCAGAGATCCTTTTAAAATGTTTCTATTACTGTGAGTGATATGGTCAGCTTCTGATGTCTTTCTTTCTTTCTAGATGTAGATGACCGTAGATGCTGCTGGAACACTGAACCTGGTCTCCTGTGTGAACCACCCCATTATGGCTGCTATGTCCATGTGGACATTATGAGTGTTTGTATAGAGAGAAGCAAGTCGTTTCTTGCTGCTGCCAAAGTCAAATTGTGATATCTGTAGTGTTTAGTTCATGGCCACTTATGAGATGTAGATATAAGTACACCTGACTGGTGGGAATAGCCTTGTGATACATAGTGGTTGTGCTCTTTGGTTGTTAACAAAAGTAAACAAAATGCCACAAAATCACACAAATCAAGGGATGTCCGACAGTCCGTGTTGGATATTGTCCAACTCCTAATTGCCGATATCAACAGATACATATATATATATATATATATATATATATATATATTATATGCAGGCTTTTTCCAGTGGTGGAAACATAACTCAAACTTTTTACTTAAAAAAAGTAGGCAATACTGCAATATAGAAATACTCCGTTACAATTCAACATGTACTCGAGTAAAGGTACAAAGGTTTTGGTAGAAAATGTACTTAAAATACCAAAAGTAATTATTAATAATTACTCATTATGCAAAATGTCTCATCTAAAATGATCTAATCTCTCATCTCAAGATTTAAAATGTATAAAAATCATTTGAAAATGGCAGATCTACAAGCTCTCATGTGTCTTATTGTATTGTGAGCTTGTAGATGTTTTTAATGTAAAATAATAAATAAAGTAAAATTAAGTTATTAATTTTTAATGCCTTTATCGGCCGATAATATCGGACATCCCTAACAAAAACATATATCAAACGTGTCAATACATTTCAAAGAATGCCACAAGTGGCACTAAAACTTCACCAATAAATAAAGAAACATCCACATGTTCCATAAATTAAATGCCACAAAGGTTTGCCGAAAAAATGAAGAAATTACAAAAAAGTTTCTTAAACATCTTCTGCCGTATGTCCATAGAACTTCAGCTCTGTTGCAGCAAGCCAGTACAATGTGTCATTGTCTAGGTCACCTAAGCCACGATCACCATTCGGTGGCCGGTATTTGGGGCAAATGGTCATTACGTGTTCCACAGTCTGTAGTGGATCCTCGCATTCACAGTGGGCACTGTCCGAGATGTCCCACTTCTGCTTTGAGGGTTGTCCACTCCTTGCAGTGGAGGTGCTGGCAAAGAACATATTTGGGGTCCTCAATGTATTCCACTGGTCCCTCTGTCTTGCCTTCACCCAGGATGCCTTGGAGGTGTCAGCTGGTGTTGTGTGGAGCAGTTCCTGGGCCTGTGTGGCAAAGGGGCACAGTGACTTGAGGCACGTGTGCTGTGGCAAAGGTCGCCGTGACTTGGTGTGTGTGTGTGTGTTGTGGCAAACGGCACCGTGACTTGAGGCATGTGTGCTGTGGTGTCTCTGACGACCTTGTGGAGGAGATGGCTGGGATTCACTCAGCTGTGCCTTCTCAGTGAGGGCCAGCGTGGCTGCTTCTCGTCTGACCTCTGTTGGAGTGATTCCAGCGAGAACAGGCAGGCAGTTTGTTTGGGGTGGCCCATCCGGTGTTGAGGGCAGCATCCAGCTTCTTGACATGAGAGCTACGGCTCCAGACTGGGACACAGTAATCGGGTCGTCTGCATAGCCATACTTCACTGATGTTGTTGCAGGGAGGTCGTGGATGTAGCTGTTAGTGTTGAACAGCAGTTACTAGTTTATTTTCAAATAAATTTGTTTTTACTGTTTTGTGAAGCAACTTTGGGTACCTTGAAAAGTGCTATATAAATTGTATGTATTATAAAAAAACAGACAGACCCAGCAATTGTCGCCACACAGACATCACAAATTCCTATTGGCAGCAGCAACGATGTGCAAAGCCATTCATAGACTATAACCACCATGTATTCATTCCAGATGCTGCAAGGCTCAACCGGAGCCCCTACAGGTGGACATCTGCAGTTCTCGCTGTCCATGGATGAATCTGCATGGGGGGGCTGTGAAGGCGGCTCAAAGTAAGAAACCACTTAGACTTTTCCATTACTGTGAGTGGTATGGTCGGCTTCTGTTTTAAATGTTCTCTATACATTTTGTGTATGATGTGAAAGGACACAATGTACGTATATCTGGCTCTTGGTCACTTAAATTAATCTTTCGTTCTTTCTTTCTTAGGGTGGATGGGTCGTGGTAGACGTCGTGGAAGGACAGATCCGTTCCAAAGCTTCCCTCCTGGAGGACTTCTTCTGATCTGAGTAGGAATATTTCTTGTTGGGATGGATATCTGTTGTACTGTTATGGTACGAAGTATAGCATGGCAGTATGATTCCTCCTAGTGGCACTATTTACTACAGTCATCCAAATGTTTTAAATATTTTATGATAAATCTAAATGACACACAATAGTTTGAGAGTCAATATCTCATCTGCTTTTAGAAGCACTTGAATAAAAAATGACAAAAGATGTTGAGGACTGTACATGTGTTGATGCCTCCTAGTGGCACTGTGGTTGAATGTCTGTCAGCCTTCCAAGCTAATCAAAGTCTTAAAACCCCAGCATCCCTATTCTGGGGGGAGCGTTCAGCAAAAAATAGCAGATCTACAAGCTCACACCGCGTTGCAACGTGTTGTGAGCTTGTAGAGCTAATGCTTTCTTCTTTCTCTCTCAGGATGGAAATGGCAGACGCAGCTGAAGCCTCTAGAGATCTGCAGGTCTGTCCATGGATGGATGGGAGGACGGAGATCTGGGTAGACGTCGCTGGAACGCCACTGCTGGACAGGGTACACGCACACACACACATGCACACACAGAGCAAAGCTAATTTGGTGTGTTTTTTTTCTTTTCTTTCTTTGTTAGAATGGAGATATCGATAGACGAGCTGATGTTCCCGGACAGAGATCCGTTCCAAAGCTCCCCCCCCCCGGGGGCTTCCTCAGAGGACTCTGATGAGCTGTGAGTAGGAATAGTTATGGCTTGTTTCTGAGGATGGATAACTGCTTTTGTACTGTTATGGCACGAAGAATGGCATCATTTACTACAGTCATCCAAATGTTTTAAATATTTTATGATAAATCTAAATGACTCTGCACAATAGTTTGAGAGTCAATATCTCATCTGCTTTTAGAAGCACTTGAATAAAAAATGACAAAAGATGTTGAGGACTGTACATGTGTTGATGCCTCCTAGTGGCACTGTGGTTGAATGTCTGTCAGCCTTCCAAGCTAATCAAAGTCTTAATGACACTACCACTTCAACCCCAGCATCCCTATTCTGAGGGAGCGTTCAGCAAAAATAGCAGATCTACAAGCTCACACCGCGTTGCAACGTGTTGTGAGCTTGTAGAGCTAATGCTTTCTTCTTTCTCTCTCAGGATGGAAATGGCAGACGCAGCTGGAGCCTCTAGAGATCTGCAGGTCTGTCCATGGATGGATGGGAGGACGGAGATCTGGGTAGACGCTGGAGGACTTCGGACCTGGGCCTGGATGGATGGGAGGACAGAGGACGGAGATCTGGGTAGACGCTGGAGGACTTCGGACCTGGGCCTGGATGGATGGGAGGACAGAGGACGGAGATCTGGGTAGACGCTGGAGGACTTCCGACCTGGGCCTGGATGGATGGGAGGACAGAGGACGGAGATCTGTGTAGACGCTGGAGGACTTCGGACCTGGGCCTGGATGGATGGGAGGACAGAGGACGGAGATCTGGGTAGACGCTGGAGGACTTCGGAGAGGAACTCAACATATACGAACCGCTTCGGTGAGGAACTCGACAGTACGAACCGCTTTAGGGTTGGGGCTTTTTTATAGGCTTTATAGTAAAAAGCCAATAATCGTCCGTTGCCGATAATCGGTCAATCCCTATTCTTAAACGTTACTGTAAGTGCATGTGTATGTTGTGACAGGACACACACCCACACACACAGCAAAGCTAATTTGGGGTGCGTGTGTGTCTGTCTGTCTGTCTTTCGTTCTTTGTTAGAATGGAGATCTCAGCCGATGCCCGAGATCCGAAGCTTTCCTGTTTCCGCTGAGGACTTCTGGGAGGCTCGGATGGAGCTGGAAGGTTCGGTAGACATCACTGGAACCCGTTTAGGCCTGTCGGAATTTGAGGTTTTATAATGGCCGATTTAATTGTTTCTCAAATAAATTACTAGTAACAATTTAATTGCGTCATAACATAACATTCTAAATAAAACTTTGGCTTTTGTAGGCTTTGTAAACAAAAAGCTGCACATGGCATAATTCAACAACTTTATACACTAAAAGAGAAGAAAATTACAAAGTGACACGTTTAGAGCTTGTAGATCGGTTGCTTCCATTATTTCTTTAAAATGTTTGACAATATATGAACATTTTCAACATGGAGACGATTATGACTAATCTCTAAAAAGGTATCTCAAATACTTGGCGATTAGGTAATTGTGACAGGCCTAAATCCTTCTAGTTGTGTTTTTTTATATCATGTTCTGTAATCAGTTAGGGTTGACTATAGACTTTTTTTAGGAACAAGATCATCATGCCGGTGAAGAGCACGTTTCTAGCCGATGGAGCAACTATTTCTGATCACCTTTGGAGTTACATCACAGCAAGGTAACTATACAACACACGCACACACTATGATCATGACATGACATCAGCTTGTGACTGCAACTTGTTCCTGTTCGCAGATGACTCGGCACTGCTAGTCTCGGACAGGAACAAACTGCAGGTTGAAAAGGCCCTCAGCTCTGAACTCGGTAGAATCTGCACCTGGCTCGCTGATAACAAACTATCTTTACACCTGGGAAAAACTGAATCCATTCTCTTTGGATCTAATAGTAATCTCAGCAAGGCAAATGGCTTCTTGGTTAGAGTTGGTGACAATGTTATCACACGTAAAGATGAAATTACCTACCTAGGTTCCATCCTGGAGGCTAATCTTTCCGGTGATAAAATGGCCACCAACGTAATCAAAAAAGTCAACCAAAGAACAAGATTCCTTTACAGGATCTCCTCACTGGTCAACAAAAACACCTTGAAGACCTTAACAGGAGCCCTCGTACAAGGTTTCTTTGACTATGCATGTACCACAGCACCTCAAAGGCCCTTAAAACTAGGCTCCAGACCTCCCAAAACAAACTGGTCAGGCTCCTACTTGGCCTCACCCCCCGAACCTACCTCACTCCTGCCCACTTTGACAGGCTGGAATGGCTTAGGGTCGACGACAGAGTACAGCATCTTGCAATGGGTCTGGTCCACAAGATTCGATACACCACCAAGATACCCATGTACCTGTCTAGATACTTCCTTTATGTTAACGAAGTCCACACCCACAACACCAGAGGGAGTGCAACGAACCATGTACAACCCTGATTCGGCACAAACAAGGGACTAAATTATTTTCACTCCTATGCCACCAAAATGTGGAACGCCCTACCAACAGTCATTAAGACATGTGACTCCCTTTTTCCCCTCACTGTATACGTTTATTTTCCCTTTTTACCTCCTTTATGATGAATTCCTGTTCTGTTCTTTGACTATATAGAAGTGTCTTATTTGTACGTCTCTAAATGTTTTGAAGAATTGAACATGGTGGACCCTCTTGTAAACAAGTGTAATGCTTAATTGGGTCGTCCACTTGCAGTTAACAGTCTTTGTATTGAGTTTGTGCTTGACATGTACTGTAATTCTGCAAACTGTTAATAAATATTTCAATCAATATTGTTTTATGAACAAAGTAGTAATGAGCATTTCTTTCTTTTCTTTAGGACGTTGCTGGTCTCCTGTGTGGCTCCATCTGGAGGTCACCAGGGTTCTGAGTCACTCAGATCCTGACTGGTAGTGGTGATATGTAGATGTGATCAATCAGGGCTCTTTGAAAATAATAAACAATAAAATAATAAACCAATATAAATAACTAGATCATAATGTAAATAAATGGATAAAACGAACGATAAAAAAATAGATTATAGTAAATTAAAATGGTAATGTAAATTAAAATAGTAAATAAAATTAGTAATACATAAAATAAAATTAGTAATAGCATAGTAATGGATAAAATCAATATAATTAGTAATATAGACAATAATACATAAAATAAATTAAATTATCAATATAGTAATGCATAAAATTAGTAATAACAGTAATACATAAAATAAATAAATGCATAAAAAATAAAATTAGTAATAACAGTAATACATCAAATAAATACAATTAGTAATATAGTTATACATAAAATTAGTAATAACATAGTAATACATCAAATAAATACAATTAGTAATATAGTTATACATAAAATTAGTAATAACATAGTAATATATAAAATACAATTAATACATAAAATAAATTCAATTACTTTGTGTTATAGAATGACTTAAACAAACAAACACAAATATCAATCACATCTACATATCACAACCAGGCTATATTGCCAGCAGGCAGGTGGACTGTAGACTCACTACAGCTGTCACAATGTGATATACTTTGTTTTGACCCAACTGGCCTCCAAGGAGAGGCGAGCATGGAGCCGGACATCTGATGATACACGAGAGAAGACGCCATAGTCAAAAAAAATTGTAATAAAAGTAATATGTTTTATGTTGATTGTAATTTATGCATGATGCCATATATCTGTAAATATTCATTATTTTCTTGTTAATAAATTATTGCATTTATACCCGGGTGTCCGTTATGTGTCCATTACCCTTAGATCGCGCCGCTGTGGATTTATTTATTTCCCAAATGGTCTAAAAATTAGTTATTTAGCACTTTTACCAATGAATTGGCCTATACACAGACAACGACTGATTAGCCTATTTTGGACGATATGGGTCTTTTCTCTCGAGTCAGTCTCACTATAGTCTGTGTAGATTACCCGGCGGTGTTGCTGCCCCTCCCGGGAGTCGCGGCTCATGGCTCTTCACAGACGGCACAGAGACAGCAGTCACTCCGCTGAACGTGTCAGTGTTGCTGCAGTGGTGTGAACTGTGAACCGTGCGGGCACTGGTGGTGGTGCTGAGTTCTGACAGCCGAGTCACAGCTTCTTCTTCTGAATTACTTTATCTTTGTCTTGGAAAATACATTTTGCGTTTTGCTGTCTCCCAAAACAAACCAGCGCGCGCTACTGTTTGCTACAAAGCGACTGGAAGCGGACAAGCTTTACAGACATACCAATAGTAGCCAATCATATGCTGATTAGGCCAGTTGCTGTATAGCCTACCTACCCGATCACCAGGGACCAACAACACACACACACACACACACACACACACACACACACAATAGCCTTCTATATAATGCTGCGCACATATATATATTTAAAAAAAATACCCAGCATAATTTTTGGGAAGGCTAAGCCTTCCCTAGCCTTATACACACCCGCCGCCTATGGGCACTGTACTGTAGGCATATAATACCTGGCTAGGTGAAAACAAAAGAAACCTGATTAGCATTTGAGTACTTTTAACACCTCTGAACAGCCGGCGGAGAGGTTCACATTTTCGGAATTTTGCGACAGAGTCACAGAGGGTCAATAATTCCCAGAAAATCTGTAATGTTAATATAAAATGTCCACGAAAATCTTCATGGGGGCTAAAAGGGGCTATTTAATTCTTCATGGGGGCTACAGCCCCATAGCCCCCACAGACTCGACGTCGTTGTCTTTCAGAACGTTTTTTTTATTTCGCCGTCAGGCCTGAATGGGTTAATGAAAGTGGGTATTTGACATGAATGAATGTCAAATAAACATTTGAATTCAAAGTCAAATTTCATTGCTCATACTCATCATTGTAGAAAACCACCACTCGGCTGAGACTAGTGGGGTGGAACCGGAGCTGATCTAGCCTGGGCACCATTTCATTTCGGTATATGATACGAGAGGGAGCGGATGATATGGTTACGTCATGTTGTAGTATTGTTTTGTAGTCGCCAGACTACAAAAGCTACAGGCTACGAGAGCTTTTATTAAGAGGGAAAAGGAAGTTGTCCCCGCCTGTTGTTCCTGTCTGGCGACTACAAAACAATACTACAACATGACGTAACCATATCATCCGCTCAAGCCCGGATCATACAGACTTTTGAAACAGAGACCAGGCTTTTCTCCGAGGTGGTGGAAAGCCTGGTGTGGCGAGGTTAGAGCTGATCACCTCATTCCTCCTCTAGTGGTGGGTGGGGCTATACTGATTACTATAGTTAGGCACACCTGTGGCTGGCCTATATAGGCCCAGGTGGTGGTAACCTTAGAAACATTTGCCCTCTATCAGAGGTACTGTGAGAACCTGACCGTTGTTTCACAATTATTAAGTCACATTATGTAAGTTTGCTCTTTTCTTTCTGTTGTCCTTTTTGAGTATTGTTTGTTTATGTCCAAGTTTGTACCTTTAGTTTGCACTACTGACTGTTATACCGTTTTCTTTCTTGTGCAGTTAAAATCATCACTTCCATCTTAAACTATCATTCGTCATCATCCATGTTATATGGCTATGCCATAACCCTCTGCACCACCAAAGAACTGAATAAACATCTGTTACCCTCAAACTGCCTGGTCTGTAGCCCCACATGCTCTCATAGGCATGCATGGTGTAGGAGTGCACAAACTGCACATACCATACCTAGCCAGCCTCCCTTTAACAGTTACAATATCTTTCACTCATACTGGGCAAATTATAATTTTCAAATAATAATTATATGTAAAAGTATACGTGTCAGTTTGTGACTCATCGACATGACACAATTATTTTTCTTTTCTTCTCCTAATAACCAATTGTGATTATTCTTAATCAGGACACGAAATAAGTATCACAAAATAATGTTATATATTATGATATTTAGAACAAAACGTACACCACAGCTGCATATTCTTACCCACACATTAAACCAGGGGTCTGCAACCTTTTTGAAACAAAGTGCCATGTTTTTCGTTTCTGGATAGTCAGTGTGTCACTTTAATGCCACCACACCAACATGTTTTGATTGTCCACGAATATAACCTTTTCCCTTGTTAAATATTCTTTCACATTGTTAAAATGATAATGATAATTAGACTCTGAGCATAATTATCTCCCTCCCCAGTATTTTAATGTATGTAGAATTATGTGCAGGATGTAATTTACATACAAATGAGTGAATTCATTTATTTGACTACCGGTAATGACTACAATTTACTGGTAATTGTTTGTTTTTTTATGCCAGTGTGCCAGTGATCACCCTCCTTTGAGCCAAGGTTGGCACCAGTGCCAAAGGTTGCCTACCCCTGCATTAAACTAAACGCACAACATGAATGACAACTGAGGAGTGTTGTTGCTGTATTTTTGTGATACTGAATGGTTAGGAGCAAGGTTAGGAACAAGAGTGCAGGGTTCGTGTAGAGTAGACACAGCTCTATTACTATTGTTGTGTTTTGTTTAGAGACCCTGGGTCTAAACTAAACAAAACTAATGGTCTATTGAATAGACCATTTGTGGCCTCCATGTTTGTGCTCTTCATAAGAACACATTAATTATCCTATTTTATTTTCTTCCCAATACACAGAAGCACTGAGAAAATTGTTGCGCCTTTTCTTCGTCCTTTTTTTCTTCAAACTTGACTACGGTAGCGGTGGTCTCAAAAACATAAGGGAAACTTTGACAGGAAAAGAGTCCGTATAAAAAAAAGAGAAGTAAAACTCCTTAGACTGAGACTTAGAAAAATATATTTTCTTTTATTTTATAATGCTGTGCTCATGGTGCTCTGTGCTCATGGTGCAATTAAAAAGCCCAATACACATACATATTGAGCTAGTTTGAAAGATAGATGGTGAATATCTTATTACATACTTAATGAATGTAATAATACGCAAATACAAATTATAATAGATTAATGTGTAGTTTGGACCATTGAAATAATTGCATTTATTTTTTCCATAATCATAAATACAGTAATCACAGTATTGAATGATAATGCACTCAGGAAGTCAAATACTAAACATCATCATGGGCTGAATAAAGTGCCAATTTGAATTATCGAGCAAAACCTTGAATAAATTTGGCATTAAGAAAATATGGTTATATACAAAATTCGTACATCCTTATTACAGTAGAGGGTTTGTCTCTAAGCTGGGCACATGACAGCAAGTGTATAGTGCTGATCACATCAATCTAGACAAAATAATTTTCAAAAACAGACCGTATACTGTAAAATACATTTGATCTCAGACCTGATTAAGTAAAGCAAACAAACTATCACATCTAATATGTTGAATGGGAAAATAATTGTGATTGTGAATGGGAAAAAAGCACTTTCAGTATATTATGAAAGAAAATAGTAATAATATTTAGGAAAAAATGCACTATAATATGTGCATGTCAAGTCATGTTCCTGGTAGCAACCAAGTTGAAACTGGGCAGCTTATAGTGTGAATCCACCATTTCCACTTCATAATGTTCCACATCTGACAATTTACTGACAATGAACAAGAAACCACAATATTTATCATTTAAAAATGTAGTCAAAATTAAATAATTGACGAAATATCTATTGCCAAATCAGTTTGAGTCTGCCTTGGACAAAGTACAAGCTCTGCTATAAAAGGCCACTGTAAGAATAAGTCAAAGTGACGTGTTGTGAGCTTGTAGATCTGCTATTTTCACTAGTTTAGGTCCCGAGCAAACTTCTAATTTTGGGTCTTGAGCTAATTGTTTGGGAACCACTGTCCTAGAACACTGATTCTCAACGTATTTCAACCTTTTTAATTCAAACTACATTCTAACTCTGAGGGTGTACAAATCAAACCAAATCCATTTGTTAACTCTGAATTGCAGATCTGCAAGGGTCCATTCGGTTCCTAGATATACTTTGTCTACTGTGAAGCACTTCGGTTGTGTAAATGTGCTATATAAATAAAGATTGATTGATTGATAGATATCAATAATATAGCTGCGGGGACCCCCTGGAACATCCTCAAGGACACCTGGGCGTGCCTGGACTCCATGTTGAAGACAGGTGTCCTACAAAGAACTGGACGAGGGCATGGACATAAGGATACTGGGTTGCTCTTCCATGACTCGTACAAGCAGAGCGTCAATGTATTTCTCCAACTGGCTGATCTTGCCGTCTCTCTCAGAGAGTTGGCGCTGCTGTTTCACCACCAGAGAGATGAGCTCCTTCTGGGTCAGTTGGGAGTATGGCCCTGTGAGCCTTGGCTCCTCTTCCTTCTGTGGGCAAGGATTCAAGCACAGAACATTATCGTCGCTGTCGGGCGGAAACCAACTCCGACTCCAAAAGTTTCAGAAAAATGGAGGGAAAAAAATAACCATGTGTTCCAATGGATCCAATATGCCTATAGTTATTTGAAGTTGTTAATATTTTCCATTGATTAAATATTTATAAAACCCACAGACAGACTTGATCTTGACTTCCACTTTCAAAACATTTCTAAAATAGTCAAAATCTAAATGTACCGGTAAGCTTTTTGTTGGAAACAAACAAAACGTTCTTTGCGAGCAGGTTAGCACAGAACAATAACTCACTGGTACAACTACAGTATAGGGCACATACAGTATTACAAACCAAATTGTGTTAACAATGACGGTATATTGATTATATGAGTATACAGTAATTTAGACACGGGTATACATTTAAATATGAACATACAAAAAATGTCCATTCAAACCAAACTTAGTTACAAAGGGCAGTCTTCAAAACAACCATGCGTGCCAGCAAGGATAATCGTGGAAAATAAAATAAAATCTACCTTTATTCTGTCTTCCACATCACAGAGGATAGCTGTGGACTTATCTTTTGTCTCTTGTCTCACAGAGGCAGCAGGCTGGTGTTCCTGTGGACTCATAGGTTTCACAGGATGGGGCCTGCAATGACATGGCAATACGTTTGAGAGCGAACGTGATAGCATGGCGCTAGAGATATCAGACTGCTGGTGTGATACAGATAAAGTAGGTAAGAACAAGGTGGTTCATACATAGGAATCTTATCCGCTTCAACAGGATGACAATTTCCTTCCAATAACATTTTCATCCATGAAGCTGAAATGTCATTTTTATTATGTTGGAGGGGGACGGGGGTTGCTAGCAATAAATCCATAGTCAACATATATATTTATGTCATGTTGGATCTTTATGTATATGTACCTGTACCTATACGTACATACAGTAGGTGTGACATACAGTAGGGGTGTGTGTGTGTGTGTGTGTGTGTGTGTGTGTGTGTGTGTGTACGTGCTGGCAAGATTAGCCCCAGACAGATAGACCCATTTGCAGACGGCTAACATCCTACTGAGCCATGCCGTACACATTTTCAACTCACATTTCATACATTAAACACATTATTGACATTAGTTACACACAGCACTTCTAAACTAACATTCTAAAGCTCAGCAGCACACATACAGTACAGACTATAGAGACAGATCTATTATACAACACAAGTCAAATTACTGGGAGTTAGTGGTGTAAGACTATGAGACATCTAAAGCAGTGATGTGTTCTACCGTGTTACATAGTATACCAGTATAGTGTCCAAGAAAAATAAAATAAATCTATACCATCCAGTAACCATCCGAGGAAGCGTATCTGATACGCACGAGGAGGGACCTGGAGCAGCAAGAATGTAGACAGTTCAAATAGACTTTTTCATGTGATAATGTTAGTTCGGCAGCCGACAGGCTTCTTTTGTTTAAAGCGGGAAATTTGGTATATAGTCTTTTTTATTGGCCTAAAATATTGTCTATATACATACAGGCAGGCAAAAATGTCAAACTTTCCTTTTGCTTTAAGTAGCATGTGACATGTCAAACTAGGAGTTTTTCACGATTCTGAATCTATTCCAAGCATTAGTTTTGCACAAAATACACTCCTTGGGCTAAAAGCAGCCATAGCCACTTGCCCAAATGTGCCCAAAATGTGCTGACCTCATCACATTTGTCATGATGTCTATGGCCGTTTTTAGCCCAAGGAGTGTATTTTGTGCAAAACTAATGCTTGGAATGGATTCAGAATCATGAAACCCCCCTAGTTTGACATGTCACATGCTACTTAAAGCAAAAGGGTTTGACATTTTTGCCTGCCATAGGATGTTAATGGTAGGGTCACAAGAAACCTCTATAAAAAGATTGCCCAATACTTTCAGCCGGTCAGCAAGTGGATTCATGACTGTATGTTTATAGACAATATTTTAGGCCAATAAAAATGACCCTATATACCAAATTTCCCACCCGTCCACCTCGACTGCCGGACTATGTGGTGTCTGAGGTGATTGTCTTGAGGTGATAATGATCGCCGACTTTCAAATAATTCACACATTAACTTAAATTTCATTCGGTGACCATGTGCGCGTGCCGTGTGTGTGGGAGGGAATACTTATGGAATACCCTCCGACAAAAACAAACAACCTAGAACACACCACTGATCTAAAGGTTACGGGTTAAAAAAAAATACAGATGCTGCTCTACTTGAAACGTCTCTCTCACCTGCGTGAGGCTGAGGCAGGCACATCCCACTTCCCACCTGCCTGCTCCCCATTGCCCTTCGTTACAACCACCTGCGCCTGTGAGGGCAACGAATTGACTGACAGCAGAGTTATCTGATCAGAGGCAACTATATGAGAATGGTCATCTCCTCTGGTGTTTGATATCTCCAGGGGCATTGAGTGGGATGACGAGCAGAGGGCAGGACATGGAAGAATGACTTTCTTATCAGGTACAACCGCCCCCGTAACACTATCATGTCCGTTGGAAACACTTTCTGTTCCTGAGTTCATAACGAGTTGGTTGCTTAAAATAGCAGTTTTCTTGGCAGGAGGAAGAGGAGCATGTTCTGTCTTTGAAGATTTCTTTTTGGCGTTGCATATCATGTCTTGATCAATGGCAGAACTGCTCTGATGACTGGAAGAATCTAGCTTCTCTAGATTCAAAGAGGTTGTGATTTCATCTGGTCTTGTGAGTGGAATTTCATCATCGTCTTCCTCGAATGGATTCGATCCAAATACAACAGCTACCTGATGTGTCACTGGGCTGTGCTTGTTTGATCCACTGATATAAGCATCAGTGCTGGACGGGGCTATTTTGGGTTCAGCAAACGCCTCAGAAGATGATTGGGGTCTACATGGTGCAGGACCTTTATTGTGTGTGACTACTGTTGACCGTCCAGTGATAGATGCAATGTGTACTGGCTGCTTAAAGTTGTGAATTGAGTTCTGGCTTGTCCCCTCCCGGACACTCGTTGTGGTGGAGGTAGACCTACTCACAGGAGCAATCATTTGCACCAAACGCTGAGGGAAACCAATGAAGGTTTTGATCTTCTTTGTTCTCTGCACATCCATTTGACACACCATAGATGTAGATGCATCCTGCTCTCTCTGAAGTGGTTTCTGAGGATCATTCTTAATCTTTCCTGGCGGTCGTGGAGCTGGTCCTTTATCTCTAACAAAATCCTTCCCATCTGCACTGATGCTCTCCTCTCTGCTGTTTCCCACCAATGGCGTAGCAGGGTAAGCTCTAGATGTAGGGTGCAGACCAGCTGGTTTGGTTTCAACAAGGTATAATGTGTTATTAACAGCAGGCTGCTGTTTGTTGGGAGGCAAAGGAGCACGGCGTTTCTTCTCCAACAACTCGTCTGTGGCAATCTGCTGTGAGGGTTCAGTCTCTGACTCAAAGGGCTGTAAGAACGGGTTGGATGGCACACAATGCTGCAGTGGGTTGAGGCATGAGGAGGAACTGGAAAGAGGTGTTTTAAATAGAGTGAGATAATAGTATTAATAATTTCTAACTGACAAAACAAAACAATGTATAATGTAAAAAAAAACAAAAAACAAGGCTAATACATGGACAATGAAAAGTGGCAGTACGGAATGCGACCATGTTTTTGGCACTGGAAACTTGGAGACGCCCCCCTTCCAGTGGCGTGCACAGACATTTTGAGGGGCAGGTGCTCAAGTGAAAAAAGGGCACCTTGTGCGGCGTGTGGAACCACCGGCTGCCTTGATGTGAGATTTATAGATTCTGGGGCATAAATAATATATTAGCCGATTTTATTGGTCAATGTCACCATGTGCCACATACTGTATACTGTAAAAAAACTAAATTAAATTAACACACAAACTTTGAAAAGGGCACATTGCTGTCCAGAGGGCAAGTGCTCTAACATATCTCGTGTCTCTGTGCACGCACCTGCCCCCTTCTGTGACACACGTGGAACTGCTTCTCCCTCACTCTCATTCCATGAGGACACTAGCTAGATAAATAAGCCGCCAGGAGTGGCATTCAATCCTGTGGCACTTGGATCAGAAGTCGCTTCACACCATGAGGGCATCTGGAAATGCAGGTGGTTTGGAGAGTTATTTAAGGCGGTCCGCTCCTGTAAGAGCACGCGTGCGTCACAGAAGGGGGGGGGGGGGGTGTCGGCAAGCATACTGTACATGCGCACGTGCACACGCACACAGAAATATTTAGCAGAGAGCTTCAACTAAATCCAGACAGTGAGGTGATGTTGAAGAGGTGTTAAATTATGTATCATGAATAGAATTATAATTCACAAACACGATTTATTAGAAAGCAGTGAAATGGAACATTAGCCAACATAAACCTTTATTATTAAAATGTATGATGATGATTTTGAACAGAACGAAAAATATGATATATGACAATGTTTGGTTGGAAAAATGCAGTAGGATTCTCAACATACGGTTTGAGCAACAACGCAGAAATACAAATGATAAAACCAACTGTATTTGTGTCTACTCCAGCCACCAGAATTGGCATACAGTTCTACAGTTGAATGTGAGTAATCACCTGTCTTGGGTCATCCCCACTCAGTTTTAATATGACCCCTAATATAATTAAGTAAGACTTTGGACCGACCAATCTCAGCTGAGTAAAGGCTGGCATGAGACATTTGCATACACGCGCGTACACAAACCAAGTGCATGCAATTTTCATGATGGTGTCGGATAGATTTAGAGCATTATGTTTTAATGAGAAGTGCCTCACGACGTGGAGATGGAGTCATTGGCTGCAAGCAGATACCGTGACAATTCCACATTCAGCTCACACCACACAACTCACATGACCTTGACTTCACGCCATTAACGTGCAGCTGCACATTTTGTTCAACAAGCCTCCTTATTCGTTGAATTTTAACTTATGCAAATGTCTTGTGCATTAATTAAAGTGAGTCAAGTGGAATGCTCTCCACAATATGACGGATCCATAAATCAAGCTTTTGCTTATTAAACATAATCCTAACGGCATACTTATTGGTATAATATTAGCACTTATATAACACAGTGAAACTCCCCACTGGAATGCATCGATGTTCTCTGTTGTTTACCGTAATCAGGATAGCCTGCTGCTACACTAGGATTTGGCAACATATATATATATAATTAAAATTGTGGGTGAAAGTTTTATGAAAGTGATAATACTGTATACACTCAGGGCCGTGATATATCATTGTTAACATAATGGCCATGGCCCCAGGTGCAGAACAACACCTATAGTATAGTTATATATAATAGTAGTATAATCACTACTGTATATACCCCAACCTGTGTATTATTGTTCACATGTTCCACAGTAGAGAGGGGTAGGATGAAAGTGGCATCTGAGTTTAAGCATTAGTTGAGAATGAAAGAGGATGGGGCAGACGGTATAACTGTGAGTATGATTGGATAGCAGGTACACAGAGTGGACTAACCTTGGCTTAACAGCGGATACTTTTGCTGTCTTGCTGTGGGGATCGGCAGCCATGCTGGACGTCTCTTCAAAGGGATTACTTGAGGAGATGTCATCAAAGGGGTCAGTGGAGGCTAGCTCTGCAGAAGGAGCATTACTCTCCACAGCCACTTCAACATTTCGACCTATACTCGGATCTTCTCTCGATCCTTTTGTCTCTTCACGTTCTCTCATTTGATTCTCCCCACTGCTTTCACCTTCAAACCATTGACTTTGCTCTTCATCTTTTGCTAATACCTCTCCACTAATTTCCCAGAGCCTTTCTTTCTCCTCTGTTAGCATCCGGCCTTCTGCTTCTTCTGCCTCCTCATCCAAAGTGTTCATTTCCATATCTCTTCTAATCGTATCCTCCTCCCTCTCTCCTTCCTCTTTTTTTATTATTAGTATTTTCTCAACTTCTTTCTTTGTCACTCCATCCTCCTCTGCACAATTATTCTTTTCTTCAACTTCCATCCTCATTCTGTCTGCTCTTTCTTCCTCTTCACTCCTAATTTGTAGCTCTTCCTCTTTTCTTAAACTTTCTTGTTCTTCCCGTCTCCTCTCTTCCACTGCTTCTCTCTCCATTTCCTCCTCTTCCTCCCTAAATCTCTCCTCTTCTCTCTGCTTCCTCTCTTCCACTGCTTCTCTCTCCATTTCCTCCTCTTCCTCCCTAAATCTCTCCTCTTCTCTCTGCTTCCTCTCTTCCACTGCTTCTCTCTCCATTTCCTCCTCTTCCTCCCTAAATCTCTCCTCTTCTCTCTGTCTCCTCTCTTCCACTGCTTCCCTCTCCATTTCCTCCTCTTCCCTAAATCTCTCCTCTTCTCTCTGCTTCCTCTCTTCCACTGTTTCTCTCTCCATTTCCTCCTCTTCCTCCCTAAATCTCTCCTCTTCTCTCTGTTTCCTCTTTTCCTCAGCTCTCTCTTCATCCATTCTAATACGATCCTGTTCTTGCACTCTAAATCTCGCTTCCTCTTCACTCCTCATTTCTTTTTCCACTAGCCACTTTTCCTCTGATATTCTCTCCAGTTCTTCTTTCTCCTTCCTGACACTCTCCTCTTTTTCTTCCCTCTGTTTCCTCTCTACCGTAGCCCTCTCTTCCTCCATTCTGATGTTCTCCTCTTCCTCTACCATTCTCATTTCCTGTTCTTCCTGTCTCCTCTTTTCCTCTGCTAATCTCTCTCTTTCCTCCTCTTCCTTCCGTCCCTCCTGTTTCCTCTCTTCCTCCATCCTACCTCTTTCCAGTTCTGCCTTCCTAATTGTCTCTTCTTCCTCAATCATTTTCTTTTCTTCCGCTACTCTCTCTCTTTCCTGCCTAACTCTATGTTCTTCTTCGTCTCTCATTTTCCTCTCTTCCTCAATCCTAAATCTTTCCAGATCTGCCTTTCTAATTGTCTCTTCTTCCTCAATCCTCCTCCATTCTTTGGCAATTCTATCCGTTTCCTCCTCTTCCTCCCTAACCCTCTTCTCTTCTTCCATCCTCATTGTCTCTTCTTCCTCAATCCTCCTCCTTTCTTCGGCTGTTCTCTCAGTTTCCTCCTCTTCCTCCCTAACCCTCTTCTCTTCTTCTTCCCTCTGTTTCCTCTCTTCTTCCATCCTCATTGTCTCTTCTTCCTCAATCCTCCTCCTTTCTTCTGCTAGTCTCTCTCTTTCCTCCCTAACCCTCGTCTCTTGTCTGACTTTCCTCTCTTCCTCCATTCTAAGTCTTCGTCTTTCTAGTCCCTCTTCCACTTCCATCCTCCTCTTTTCTTCTTCAATGCGTTCTTCCTCTAACCTTCCCTCCTCCCACTGTTCCTGAATTGTATCTTTCTCAATTTGGCTAATTCTCTTTTTCTCTTCTTCGTCACGCACCCTCATCCCTTTCTCTTCTTCTACCTCTGTGCCTGAATTAGCCTCCTGCTCCTCCTCAATATGCTCTTCCTCATTCACAGCCCTGCTGCCGTCCTCCACCTCTGACCAGGGCGACTGTTGCTTCAGAGCCCTAAATGAATCAGCGGAGGCGACAGAGGGGTTGGAGCTCTCTGCCCTTTGAAGGTCCTCCATTGAGCCGAGGCCTGAGCTGGCCAGGCTGAAGGTTGAGCCTCCACGTGAGCGCCGCGGCTGGGGCTCCTCGTTGTAAACATGACTGCCGTTGATGCACACGTTGCTCTGTTGGTCTGAGGCTGAGCCCGCTTTTGCGCGACCCAAAAGTGATAGGGAGCCTTGAGATGTTTTGCTGTCCGAGCTGCCTGAGCGCTTATGTGTCATAAACTTGAACTTCTTTTTACCTAAAAGTAAAGGAGAAAACTATTAAATTAACCACTTTCAAGGTTTACAATCGCAAAGTGTTGTAAGCTTGTAAATGGTCTATTTTGCCATTTATCATACAATAAAGTGTATAGGGTTTAACGTTAGATAAAAAGTAAAAATGTTCGTTATGAAAACAGAATTTGGCTCAACACTGATGTAATACAGTTACAATTAGTTGTCTGACCTTCTGAAGAATCCACGTTCAAGCCAGAGGAGCGGCTGCCGCTCAGGGAAGAGCTCCTCTCGGGCAGAGGGCCGAGGACAGACATAGACTGTGACACGTTCCTCTGCAGGTTGGACTTGGGAGAAAACAATGATTTCAGCTTGTGTTTCTTTTTCTTGTCTTTGTCGCCTGCGCCACCCTCACCTTCTCCGTCCCGCACTCCTCCCTCCTCTTCGCTGTCCGTCAGAACCTGAGTGAAGGATGACGGCATGATGGCAGATGCGGTCTCTGAAAGCTGGTCCTTCTTTTTGCCGCGGACCTTGTCCTTGAATTTGCCCAGCCGGGATCTGGGCTTGTCCATGCCGGAGAGGTCAAACATGCTGGCTGTCATGTTGTTCCTCATGAACTGGATGTCCAGAAGCACCTCTCCTCTTTCTTTGTCAGACTTGCCGGCCTTGTTCAGCAGCTTACACCATCTATAGAACAACATGATGTTAGAACAGTGAGTGATTTTAAAATCTTTACATTTCAAGGCTCCCCTGTTTGATATGCAATAGGCCACGCCACGGATCCCCATTTTCTGTTTTGTATGTGCAATTGTGCATGTCTGCGTATTTTGGGAAGGCCCAATCGAAATACACCACTTTAGTGTCAAGATCATAACCCTAACCTCTGCAATCTGCTATACAGTAGCAAACTATTAGCAACAGCACAGTCCCCATCCCCCTAGACACCACTTTAATCCAAAGAAGACGGTGATGTATTTTACAATAAATGCAAGACTGCAACTTAAAGTATGTTGGAGCTCAGAAAATGCTCTATTCAGTTCCCTTGTGGAAATTCTGACCAGTACCAAGTAACAGCTTTCTCTGTAAGCAGTCATAAGGGTGGAGAAGCCACGGAGAATGACTCAGAGGGGACATGGCTGTTTGTGGAAAGAAAAACACACCAACTGCCACAAAGCAACACTGTTTAAAATAAATCACCAACATTGCAGCTCGAGGAAGCAGAGGAAGCGCTCGTTGAATATCACTCAACGGCCCATGCGTACCACCTGTTTTGAATGTGCACAGAGTGCAGCAGGCAGCAGGAGGTTGCTTTACTGATAACAAGCGCTTCCATACTTAGAAAATAACCATCTGCAAGGAATTTCTTGACAAGAAGTAGCTCATAACATGTCTACGGTGGATTTCTATTAAACAAAAACTTTACAGATTGGAAGAGGATAATTCAAGCTTTCCCTACAGCTGACATTGTTTAATATAATTAGAGAGGACTTTTCTGTTTGGATGAATGGGCTGTCTATGGGAAGTAGCACCTAGGTATCACCTTGCTGACAAGATGGCTGCGGTCTGATTATGGCCAATAGCCTGCCCTGGAAGGATGATTTCTCTGTGATTGCCTAGTCCAAAGTTAGAGACATTCGCAAATCTAAGGCTGGCTCATTTGAGTCAATACACGACTGCAAAATGTAACAATGTAATGAAACTGAATATGGTTATTATTGCCTTTAAACTTTAAAGATGTAATTGTAATAATATACTGACAAGTCTGTCACAATTCACAGCATGAGAAGTAGGAATATGAGCCCCTCATTAGGCTCAGTTCTTTATCCATGAACAGCCTGCTCTTTTTATTTCCACAGGAAGAGGAAAAACAGCATGGCAGCTGATATTGATAATGTAAAAATAGTACAGTGTACAGGCTCACACATGACACATCGATTCGTGGCATGTTGTGAGCTTGTAGATCAGCTATTTTCACTAGTCTGGGAGACAACATGACAACATGAAACTTAACATGAAAGGGGATTTCAAATTAGCGGTGCAACAGTTAACCGAACAAAATGATTGAATCAATTATAAGCAAAAATCGTTTTGAATTAAAATAAACAAATTGGGGGGAAATATTAAAAAATATTTTTTTGCTTTAAAGCTTGCTTCACATTTTTTGTGTGAGACTGTTGTACATCGAAGTAAAAGCCAAGGCTTTTGCACACCTACTTTTTCAGAAATAGACAAAATATATTAAGAGTAAGAACAATGGGGGAAAAAAACTAAAATAACAGTCAGCATACAAACTGTCATCGAAGCACAAACTGAGGTCATCCAGCAACAGCCATGTGGCTGAACAAACAAGATCAGCTGAAGTCTGGATTTATGGAAGGAAATGAATGAAGGGCAGTACCGCAGTAGGCAGGCATTAGACAAAGGAAGAGAGAGAGAGAGAGTGTGTGTGTGAGAGAGAGAGAGAGAGAGAGAGAGAGAGAGAGAGAGAGAGAGAGAGTGAGAGAGTGAGTGTGAGAAATGTCTGTATTAGAGATGATGACCAAGGTCATTAAATAAATACCAACCACTTCTACATACCATCTCAGAGCTGGGCTATACTGTAGGTGCAGACTATTTGCTTTTAATATTTGGCAGGCTAGGCCCTAGGGCATACCCACAGACTGGTTGCTAGAGGGTTCCAACAACTTGGGATGCCCAAAAAGGCTGGAGGAAATATTGTAGTGTCTCCTCTATAATTAGGAGCCGCCACATATGGCGGAGACGCTGTTACTTATACCCATAGAGTACTGAGTGACATGCATATTGTATTTACGACAAGTCACTCATATTGGATACAGTCTGTTTCTAGTGAAAATAACTAATTCAGCAGCAGTATAACATTAGCGTTTTCTCTCAGTCAGTTGATTCTTCATATCCATATGAGTGAAACGGCCAGGATGATTAGTTTATTTTTCAAAAACAGTTCTTATATGAGGCAATCTAAAATTCCCCTATGGGGATTACGATGGAAATAAAAAGTACATGAACCTGTGGACTTAGCGCCCTCTACCGATATTGACGTCAGACTTCGGTGCTCTATATAGAGCGTCGCAGTCCCTCCCCCTTTCAGAACGACGAGTGGCCCAGGAAATGAATCCCAATGCATTTTTCCAATAGGCATTTCAAAACGTATTTATTTAAAGACCTTTTAAGCGTCGTATGAAGCCAACTCTTGTCGTGACAAATCATGACAACACACACAATATTTTGGACCAAATAATTAATTACAAAGAAGAAAAACAACAATAAAAGTGTTGTAACCTGCCGTTTTTTTCTACTTTCTAATTCTTTGTTTGGCCCGAAAAATTTTGTTTGTTGTCATGTTTTGTCACAACAAGAGTTGGCTTTGTCCGCGGCGTAAACGTCTTTAAATAAATACTTTCTGGAAAGTCTATGAACGGGGATTTCTTTTCCGGGTCTCTCAAGGGGGCGGGCCTGCGACGCTCTATAGACATAAAAAGGTAGACACCTCCTTTGGCTCTGGGGGCGTACTGTATGTTCTCAAAGTGAGGACAAGCTTCTGCGTTGGTGCCAATTAATTAAGGCATATGAAAAAGAAGGTAAGGCAGCCGTTGATGTCATGATACGCCATGACACTTTGACGGACGCTTTCATGGGTGGCAAACCTCGCACCGGATGTTCCATGACATACATGGCAGATAAAATATATATATATATATATTAGAATGATATACATATTCTTTAGGGTCATGTCATGTGATCTACCTGCACAGGCGTTGAGATCTACTGGTAGATCACTGTCACGGGGCAGCCCGTGCCCTATAGACTATAAGGTCACATTCATACCAGAGAGCTTTGCTGCGATTAAAACGAATCCTGCTGCGCATTTTCAGAAAGTGCACTTCGTTTGGCAGGTGTGAAGGCTCATTCGAATCCTAATGCGTATCAAAGAACCGCATTTTACTCCGAGCAAAAACGGGGGTTTCGCTTCGCTTCCAATCGCACTTGATTACGATTCGGTGCAGGTGTGAATGCAATCCGCAGTAAATAAAGGAAATGAAGCAAACAATGTGGCGGGTGAGGAGCTGAACACAGTTGGAGACGGAGAAGGCATATTTTACGCAGCGCAAAGATGTCCCGTTACCGTGGATACTAGACGTGGTCGAATGAGGAGACTGAAGGCTTCAGTCTGAAGCCCTGATCGAAATAAGGACGAGTACATTAATCAATTGCTTAAGAAAACACATAAAAACACTGCAGTGTATTATAACCTACAGAATATTTTGTATGTCTGTCTGTGCCGTAAACATGGAGTGCTCACTGTGTGGGGACTGGGGAGCAGGGACTTTCATCTCGATAAACTTGTAAAGATTTTGCGCTGCTGTCTGTTATATTATATCAGTGTGCTCAGCGCTGTGCCTCCATGCCCAAAAGTGCGTGGCGTGGCTGCATGTGTATAGTGAGAGAGCGAGAGAGCTGGGGGGGGGGGGTCCAGTCCCAGACGGCACGACACATGCACGTTATGAGTATAATTGTATCACCATAGATTTCACTGTGTTATATAATAGGCTGTGTTGTAGGCTAGGTTTATGAATGGAACACATTGATAAAGGTCCCCCCTGCTGCGTTTCCAATTGCTATACGGATGACAGTGTGAAGGCAAACTGCAGCAAATTAAATATGCAAGAATCCCAAAATCTCCGCCCATACGCATGAGTCTACCGAAGTATTAGGTGAGAATGTGACCTAAAGAGGAACAAACACAAGCATATACACTACTACACAGCTGCTTCCATTTAACATCAAGCCGGCTTGGAGGACTGTGTGACTGGACATTAGTGTAGCATGTTATTCTTATTTTATTATTTGTACAAACATGAATTAGAAAAGGACACAAAGCTGGTGCATGGGTGTTAACAGCATTTCTGTTGATTGGGAATTGTGTTTAATGATTGTGTGGCACCTGGCTCTCCTGCAGTACTGGTGATCCTCTTGATTGAGTGGGGGAAGGTTCCAAGTGCTATAGAGCAGGAGGGGTGTCTGTCTTATGTTTCAAGAGCTCTTGTGTTATTTGTTCTCTTATATGTGAATAATGTGGCGCCTGAAATGTTTTCATGTATTTGGAATAAGTCTAGTAAAACCATATATAATTGTGTAAATCAACTCATGGGCCGTAGTTTGCCTTATTTGAGTTAAGTGGTTACCAATTAGGTCTGTGTCTTGGTATGGTCTCACCCAGTATAAAAGGGAGGCTGCAGGTTCAGGTTCAGGTTCAGTAGTGGCTTGGGCAACAAGCAGGTAACACCCAGGGAGTGCTGCTAGGGGTCCCTTTTTGGAAGGGTTTATAGTCTAATACAGTTTCTTACGTTCTGGGTTTTTGTTTCCTAATTTGCTTTCAAGCTAAGTTTCATCTGTCTTTTTGTGAGTTTAGTCTTCAGTGTTTTTTTGTTTGTTAGGCCTTCCACTGTAAATACTGCTGCAGCGGGGGAAAATAAAACTCTAAATGGTATTGCTGGATTCTGTCACTTTTTGGAGCTTGGAGCCACTCCACACCAACTTTACGATCTACCTTTTGGGCACCCCTGCCTTGGTTTTTGCCAAGAGGTAAGTAATGAAAGAAAGGGATGTAAGTCACGTGACTGGATGCCAGGGATGCGCCATATACAGTACCAGTGCACTTCCGCTCTCAGTGCAATAATATTTCTATTTTGTTAACCATGGTTAAAATGCATTTCTGTTATAGTATTTTTTATTATAATATATACATATATATTATAATGCTTGATTATTTTATGTATGAAGTATTTGATTTGGAATATTCTGTTATTTCTATTTTCAGATATATCTTGTCTGCTTTGTTTTTGCTTTGCATCATTTGATTATGTTGGGTGGGTTCACTGGGTTGTGCTAGGAGATTGCACACTAACACACGTGTATATATATCAACACGAACCTTATGCAACATATTTCATTTTCCAGACATAATTTTACAAAATATTTCTAGGTATTCAGACTAAAGCCTACTGTTATTACCTCGGCTACTTTGAAAATGAGGGCTTGCCCTCAACTGTATTCCGAGTATAAATAAAGGTGAGAAAGAAAAAGAAAGTTCATAAAAACGTCACTATTTCATCCAGTTCCAGACTCTCCATAATCCATTTTCACACAGAGCTGCTTTGTGCTTTGGTTCAATGGAAGAATGTGGGGGTATTACATAACCGGATTTATTCATTTAATATGATATGGTATTTTTCATGTGAGTCAGTGTGCGTGGACACGTGTATGTATTCTTCAAGCCAATCATTTAATTTCTCAAAATACAGACTCGGCTGATATTAGCAAAATAACCGATCTACAGGCTCACAATGTGTCTCGTTGCGAGGTGAGCTTGTAGATCTGCTTTTTCCCCCCTCTGTGACGCAGGCATCCCATTGTGTAGTTCCACTCTAGCCTGGCTAATAAGCCAGACTAATATCACACTGTCGCGTGGGCAATTTTCTTTTAGCGTCTGGCTTATTAGCCAGGCTAGTTCCACTTCACCCCAATAAGGACATACAGTACTGTACATTCGTTGCAAACCTCCTGCAGTTCACAGAGAAGTGATTTAACTTAATAAAATCACAAATAAAACTAGAAATATAATTATTTCTGACATTACTAATTTCTACTGGTCTGTCTGCGATCTGCTTAATCTCCCTGTGTACAATGTTTTAAATGGGCAATCAAGCATTTTTGCACCAAATGCATTAGTAGCCAAACTGAGAGAGCAATAAGGAACATAGAATTTGAGTGCTTGCAAAAACAAAGAACAGTGGCAAAGAGAGAAGTAATCCAGTTCTGTTCCAATAAAAAGGAAGTTAACCATTAGGCGTTAGCGAGATGGAGCCGGAGGTACAGTTTCAACTAGCATTTGCAAGATGACGATTGCATTGAACTCAACACAGTATTATATCCGTGTGTGCAGAGTACACCATGTGCGTTCTGCTGATGTACACACAACATTAAACTGGGGGAAGAGAGAAGGAACACTGCATGACTCACATTTTGCACCATATACCGGGCCTTTCAGCAAATTATTTCCTGTTAAGAGCGTGAATGACTGATAAAACACAGCCCTGACGCAAGGTCGTCTTATCACAAAACACAGCTGAGAGAGGGAGAGCATAGTAAGCATACTATACAAACACTGTGTACACAGTATTGTGCTGCGTTCGCTTCCCGTGTTTGCGTGTCTTACTTGTGTGTTACTCTAAGCATGCCAAGGCCATGCCTGGGCATCCATAACCATCTTTTTTTTCATACATGAATGCTCTATTTTATACTTAGTTGGTATTATGTGCATGATGTGTTTATGTGTATGTTATGAACAATTTACAATTTAGGCATTTAATCCAGAGCGGTTTACAGTAAGCAAGAACAACACATGGTAATACATCAAGTACATAAAATCACAAGGAAGCTAAGAGTAGAATATCTGTCTACAATTAAACTATGAGTATGGATGGAGTGCTATGTCTACATAAAATGCTATCTAACATGACGCATACAAGCTGAACTCATCAACATTAACACTTATATCATATGCCGCTACAATGAATGAGTTGTTGTTGTCCTTCTACTACGACAATGCAGTACGCACATCCCAGAGGAGGAATGTAGACAACCCCCTTCAAGGAGAATGCACGTGAAACTGAAAGCTCGATACATTTTGTCGCTGTAGGACCGAAACCTTGTTCGTCCAAAAGTGTTACCGTTCAGGAAATGGACAAAGAAAAATAACCTGTATTCCAATGGATCTAACATCATTATTTAGTCACACATGCTCTTGTTAATATATTTTATTTAAATATTTATAATAAAACCCTTTCACCTTGCTTTGTATGCAGCTTTGAAATGTTAATAGCCCTGAAAAGTGACATTTCATTCACATTCAGCCTCTTCAATATTAATGAAGCGTGTATTATTATAAGTGTATGATATTATCTGCTTTTCCCCACTTAACTTTTCATGTTCATGTCCTAATGTCAGCCATAGATGTTTCGTGGGGTCGATCGTTCTTGACATAGTGGTATTGGATTTGACAGTGTGTGGCTGAGTACATAGTGACATGGAGTTATCTAGCATAACACTCATTCCGTCTGAGAGCTGGTAGAGCAGCAGTGGTCAGTTCTTGCTCAGGCATACTGAGCATGCCAGGATATCGACCACTGTTTGCTTTTCACAGATAAACAGCCAGGCAGGAATGTGAGGCCACAGCCAGATTTAAACCTTAGAAATGAGGTGCATTTCCACGCTCAATAGGGATGATGGAATAACACTGCTGGTGTTGTTGCACATTATGGTCCAGCCTATAATCTCCTGGCTGCAACAACATATTGGTGTGTGTGTGTGTGTGTGTGTGTGTGTGTGTGTGTGTGTGTGTGTGTGTGTGTGTGTGTGTGTGTGTGTGTGTGTGTGTGTGTGTGTGTGTGTGTGTGTGTGTGTGTGTGTGTGTGTGTGTGTGTGTGTGTGTGTGTGTGTGTGTGTGTGTGTGTGTGTGTGTGTGTGTGTGTGTGTGTGTGTGTGTGTGTGTGTGTGACTCAGAGACTCAGGCTTGTATGTTGAGTGGGCTGTGCTGTGCTATTTATGAATGTAAGTAATGTACCCTACTCTAAAGCAACTTAACCCATTTAGGCCTAAGGCCGATTCTAAAAACGCCTCTAAATCCTGACCTAAGGTTTCTGAAAAACTTCAAATATTTATATTTTTGAATACTGTACATACTGTACAGAACCCAAATATGGGTGCCCCGCCTGAGGGGGTAAGATACCAATAGGGGTTCCCGCCCAGAATGGGTTAATGTGCCTCGCCTCTACAGTATTTGGCAACAATACTAAAATACACACGCTGTATTATAATGTGTGTATGTGTATGAGATTACTTTTTACCTTAGTTTGATTGCCTCTGGTTGAATGCTAGATCTACGATAGCAATTTACATGCACAATCTGCCCCGGGGGACCTTGGAGGGATAGGACTTGAAATTGGCTCAGGGGTCCTCAGCTAAATTATTGACAGTTGCTTAGATCTACGATAGTCTGTAATTTGTATGCACAGTCATTTTTTACTTCTAGAGAGGTCTGGCAAAAACTGCGTCAACATATCTTTTTTCATGATTATTAGTGAGGACCTATTATATGAAGATAGGTTGAAAAGTGGTGAAGTGGATCTTAAGGCCCAGCTGCTTTCAGTTTCACCTGACCTTCCTATTTTTTTGGCAAAGCAAAATGATTCAACATAAAAAATGGTACAAACGTTGAGGAAGGGAGCGCTGCCGTGGTCCTTTGTTTGTTGAACTGAATACAGGTGCTCGTTGGCGAGGTTAAATCATAACCATAAAAGAAGCGGATCCAAGGCACTCTGTTCCAGTGAGGTTTATTTAAGAGGCATGGCAAAGAAAGACCAACGCGTTTCGGCATTCGTCGGGGTCCCATGGAAACGTGTTGGTCCTTTATGTAATGTTCTTTTCCAATTTCCATGCCACTTAAATAAAAAAGGCTTTTTTCACCTCACTGTTGGTCCTTTATGTAATGTTCTTTTCCATGCCACTTAAATAAAAAAGGCTTTTTTTCACCTCACTGGAACAGAGTGCTTTGGATCCTCTTCTTTTATTGTTATAAAAAGGTGTAGGTAAATAGCTAATCTACAAGATCAGCAGCGCGAACCGTTTTTCGGGGTGGTCTTTTTGTGGGGGTCCCTCGTGCCATTTCACACCAGAAATGTAGTATAGGCTACATTGGATGTCTTATGCTAATGGAGAAAGATGTTCCACAATAACTTGGCCCATATGTCATTGGACAGTAAAATTAATAAATAATCAATAAGTTATCATTACCATGTGAAAAAGGAAAGGGCCACACGGATATTGAGCAGGAAAAGGGCTCTTTGAGGCAAAAGGCCTGAAGGCCCTCCCCTCTGCACGTGCCTGGGCAGTATTACTGATTACTGCTACCGCACTCCCTGGTTTTACAGACTACAGTTCACATGACATGACACTAAACAATTTCACAGTTCCACCATGGAATCCATGCAGCCATGCCATGGATATATGACTTGCCACTACACTGGTTGGTTTATTCATTCATGTCAGATTCCAAATAGGAACATTCACCCTGACCCCGGGGTCATTGGAGGGTCTAAGAAGGCATGGACATTGAAATGGGATCATGGGTCCTCACTCCTCAGTCCTCAGCTAAATTATTGACTGTTACTTAGTTTGGAACCAAATTGACCTTCATGTCATGGGTCTGTCTTTATTTTCAATATCACCAAATGGGTAAATAAATAAAGAGTATCTGCGGTGGAGGAGGTCCGTGGTGTGGCTTATTTATTGTATATCAAAGTGGGGTCCTTGACTTTAGTCACAGATTAATAGCCGCTATGCCGTTGATAGAACGGTGAAGGTGCCCACATGGGCCCCGCAGGCCGCACCCGGCCGTTCCCGTAAACCCGTATCCGTCCAATTAATAGAACATGATCAATATGGTTCGGATTCGGGAGGAACAGGTTATACTACAGGTATGTCTGTATCAAGTTCAGTAATTATTTGGAAGAGAGAGGGATATGGATATGTAATATAATATGTTGCCTTTGATTTAAGCGTGTGCGTGCGTACCAGAGCCTTAGAACGCGCGCGCGCGCGCACACACACACACACACACACACACACACACACACACACACACACGGTAATTTACTTGTAATATAGGGGGAAATGCGTGTAAAGAAGGCGCGCTACTACAGGTCATCTATGATTCATTTATGAACGATGAAACACCTACTCGGTCTTGTTGCGGGAATTATCTTCATTGAGCTCCAGCAGGTTAATCACAGCTTGTCCCAGCAGCTTGTCTGGTCCGACCAGAGCGCGGTGCATGATGTGTACCTGCAGCGTGCCGCGCTCCGCGCTGCCGTGGTGGGACGGCGGCAGGTCGAAGCTGGCCTCCTCCTTCCACACCGGGGCCACGCTCTTCTCCGCCACCGAGGTGGAGTACTTCTCCTTCGCCACCTGCATGATGGCGTAGGCGTCGTTCGTGCCATTTTTCCCCTTCGTCCTGAGGCCTCTTGCCTGGAGCACCGTTACCTGAACGCTCGTAGGATACCACTGTTGGCTTTGATCAGCCAACATGGTGATTTAGCAGCAGCCTACTTAAGTACTAATACTAACTTAGTATTGGAGATAAGAAAGAAAAAATAAATCTCAATAACTTCTATTGTGTTTATTTCTAATCATGGAAACTGCGTCTAGTGTCAAAGAGGAAAAAGTTAAAGTCCTCTCTTTCACGGACACTTGAGGAAACAGCTGATCGGGCGCCGTGAAGGCATTTGCTGAGTTTAGGTCACTCCCCCAGAGTCCCAGACAGATTACCAGGTTACATGCGAGACAGACTGGGGTCAATTCACTCTGTAGTTTGCTGACCCGGTCTGCGTCTACAGCGGATACGGAAACAGTGCTTTCGTGCATGCTTATGGGGAGATTACCGGATACAGTAGGCGGCTTCTAGACCAGATCAGCTGAGCAATATAGATTAAAAACCGTGCTTTCCACAAATAAAGCGGACGTGAGGTTAGGTTACAGTTACACGACAAGGCGACATTCCACAGGTTTAGTTGGCAGTCTGCTGTGCAATTCACCCGTAGACAAATTCACCTGTGGGTGTGACAGAAAAACTACATAAAAGGGGGGGGGGGTAGATTCAAGATGACCTTTGCATCAATCACAAAACTGAAACCTATAGCTGCCAAGCCATGATTGTTTTAGTAGGATATTCTTGATTATTGACTACATGAATGACAAGTAAATTGTTGTTTCTTAGTGATGACCTGGACAATCAATTTGGTTCCCTCCTGGCTGGATTCTTAAATTTGTTGTTTTTAATTTGAGTGTCACTCGTAGTAATTTCCAAACCAAGTAGCCAAACAAAACAAAAACATTAAACCTGTGTATAGGGGGCCCCTCAAAAAATGTCATAGCAAGAGTATAGTAGAATAGAGTCTAACACAAGTTGTGTTATTTGATAGCCTATACAAGCATATAACTTATAAAGCATAAAATGATTGGCCTATTTTATTTTGAGTCGTTAGAGTGGCACAAAAGCAGTCCGAATGAGCACACAAAGCTGTTCTCCAGAGAGGTTCCCTGATACCTGACGACCGTGTGACAGTTGATATCTTGTGTCCTCGATCTGCATGGTTAACTGGCCAGATTCTGTTTCAGCAGCAGGTAATGGACAGAATCTTTTGGAAGCTGCAGTCTGACTCTGGCTAGGCTGCCCTGAGGTGGACTGTTTTTTCCAAAAATCCAATGTTATTTAGGCTAGTATTTACCTAGGTCTGGTTCATTAAGAAGTCCTTAACGCTATATGGACCAGTGCTAGTATTTACCCCAACTCTTTATGAATTGCTACACAAGGACTTTTCTGACGGAAGTAGGCCTAAGCAAAACATAAATATTCAAATAAGCTCTAATGCAAATATTGGGCATTCTGATAGGACCTGAGGATATCATTACCCCATTCATCTCGGATATGAAATATGAATCATTATCCCTTTAGCTTTAACCACTTTCATTCAACTTGGTGTCCCTATTTTGGACATCTCTTAATAGACCAAAAAACAAACCCTTCAGAAATGTAAACAAAAAACTGAAAATGTCTGAAGATGACAAAAACATAATAATAATTCAAAATATCACCACCCTTTTCTCCATTAGCCTATACCTCATGTGCACATAAACAAACAAGTGCAATAATCTATATTTATTTACTCATAATTACTCTTATATGTAAATATTTTATAGTCAAATTCTTTGTATGGGCAAACATACCAAGATAATAAAGATTCTGATAATGTTTGACCAATAATATTCTTTATGTAGATTCATTCATATGATACATGTACGTTTGATGTTACATTTCATGAGAAGAATTACAGAGTATTAATTTTCATAAACATCACATCCACGGATATTTTCACCAATAATGGAGATCATATTTATGCCTCTATTTATAGTTTTTCCTTTGTCATATAGCCTAATTGTCTTTGTGAACAAACAAACTATAAATTCTGATAAACCTCTGGTAACTAAGATTTCAAATGTGAACAATGTTGGCAGACTGACACCTACTGGTTAAACATGAGAATAACATTCCCACACACTGATGTTCAGAGAAAACTAAGACTAATAATGAGACATCAACAAAATACAAATACCGTAACCATAAAGAAAGCACACATCATCACTCATTGTTCTGCCTCTTTGGCTCTGTATCACACTATAGGTTGAATAAACCATAGACTTGTGTGAACATATTTTTGAGGTTTTTTTGAGAGTTTGTTTTTAGTTCAATGTTTGTTTCAAAAACGCCATTGACAATGAAGGGAAAATCACCTAATCAACATGACTTAGACTTTAATATATTAGCGCCCCTCACTTCACACGGGTGTGATTTTTTAAATTGAGATTACAATGATTTATAACACACAAAAACAACTGCCAGTGTATGAATTTTCAATATTTGTCTCATCTTGTCTTTTGATATCTCTGTTGCGCATGTTTACAACAGAAGAGTTCCTCTCCCACGCAAAAGTGTCCTCTCCTCAGCAGACTCAGACCACAGTCGTTACAGCAGTAGCACTCCTGGTGGCGTACGCGTCCCTCTCTGATCCTGACAGCTTGAGTGCTGCACACATAATAATAATAATAAATATAAAGACTCAATTACTATTGTACTTTTAGAGGTAGAATCATTGTTTTTCTCGACTATTGACAGGGTTGTACGCTACATTACACCCTCATTATTCAGAATATAAGTTATAACTATACCATAACTGCAAAAGGTAGGCAAAAGTCACAGTTTACTGCATGTCAAAGTATACACAAGTGCATATCAACAAGACTAAGGTAGAAACAAGAGTGCATATGGCTCCATGTCTGCTTGCATTATTTTACCATCACTGTAATTTCTCTTATGACAAAATCATATCATAAGCCCATTGTCATGTATGAAAGTCAATTATGTGATGTGAATATTGCCATACATCACAAAATGACCACAGGAATGCTTACACAATGTGTAGCCCCCTCCGGTAGATAGATACGTCACAAGGCGTTCTTTGTATGTACAGACATTTATTTAGCGTATGCTAAATGCCGTGAGAACTGAATAAAAACATAAAAGACAATATACATTCAGTACAATATTCTCATAGAGAACAATAATGAAGAACAACACAGGTTACAAATAAACAAACACAAATGTAACAAATATACCTCATTGGCCGCATCCACTTTGGGGGGAATAAACGGGGGAAATCTTTCAGTATCAGTACATTGGCTTTGACTGATATCAAGGGCTGGAAAACAGCAAATCTACATGTGGCAGCAGCAATGCATTTTAGCTGTTGCACGCTGAAGCTCTCTCTCAGAATGAACTGTCTCTGCCCTGCTCTGCTAATTATGAGGATCCAAAACACCCTTGCTCAATCAGCAGATCAGGCTTCCACTGCTCAGAGGTTTAAGTGACCTTAGTCAATCAATCAAACATAAATTACCTCAAAACACATTGAAAACAAAGTAGAAACACATAGAAACATGAAATTGACATGAAACAAAAAACATTATGAACTTTAACTTATGTACTTTTATAAATGAACTTTTAATTCTGTAGGCAGCTTTTAATCTTGATGACAGCTACACTCCCACCGAAATCACCTGGATTTCTTTAACAAACTTTCACATTTTATAATCATCCTTTTAATGTAGAGTGTCATGTAGTGTGCTATGAACACTAGTGTATGGAGTGCATGAGAGGTAGAGGTTGCTTAGTCTGCTTCGTCGGCTTCAAGCAGGGTAACCGTCTTATGGATAGGCCTCTCCAAGTAGATTGGCTTGTTGAGTCTCTTTCCTTGGCCATCCAGTGCTGAACTTCCAATCAGCAATTGCAGCTTCCTCACACATCCATCTTCACCAGGGTGCACATCCGTGACCTTGGCTAGTTTCCACTCATTTCGTGGTGCAGTGTCGTCTTTCACAATCACTATATCGTTGATCCTTGCATTTCTGCGGGTCTTATCCATGCTTATCTCCTTCTTGGGTTGAAGACTCTGGATTTCATCAGAGGTTGCTCTCTGGACAATACCTATGATGGTAAGTTCAGCATCCTTTCTCTCTTCGAGACTTGTGGCTTCATTGGTTCTTGACGTCAAACCTTTAAGCTCCTTGACACAACGCACGAGTCTTGCAATGGATTTGACTAAACTTGTCCAGCTGGAGAACTTCAGGAAACGATCAGGCAGTGAAACGTCTGTTGCCAAGGTCTTATGTACGATGGTCTTACGAACTTCTGGGTCTTCAACTGCTATGTCTCCCACCTTAACATCTCTGCTGGGAAGCTCGTCACACCAGAGGAAATCTGGACCAGTAAACCAGTTGGAGGCAATGAGGTCCTTCATTTCTTCAGCTGGAACCTTTTCAGCATCTCCACGAGTGATTGTTCCACTCATGAAGGCAATGTAGTCTTTATGGTACTGCTTGTCTTTCTCGAATCTCCTTTTCAGACACTTGAGGCGGTGATTTGCACACACTCTATTGTCTGGTAGACTCGGTCTGTCTTCCTTACACGGCAACGGCATTTCACAGTGACCGTTTGCCTTGATCTTGATTCCATCTTCCATCGTTGCGATGAAGCGCAGATCCTCTTGGGAGAAATGAGCATCCTCTGCCGTTCTCTCATTGAAGTCTGATTCAAGCACCCGTATCACGTCTGGTGGAGTGACAACTTCTCTGACTTGTGTTCGGCAGATGTATCGGACTTCACTTGTTTGATTAGCATGCGAGTGAAGATTTGGTGTCACTTCTTTGACAACAATCCTGTGGCTGCTTCCAATTACATCGCCATAGTCGACACAGGGATTGACACAGCCGACTATACTCCAGCCGAGGTCTGTTCTTTGGGCAAAAGGCTCATTGTCTTTGCCTGACACCACTTCTCTGGGTAGCAGGGCATGGGAACAATTATAGCCAATAAGCAGACCAATGTCGCAATCGATTAATGGTGCGATCTCTTCAGCAAGGTACTCCAGGTGAGACCATGCTCTGGCAGTCTTGGGTGTAGGAATATGACCGAGATTGGCAGGAATGAACTCTCTTGTATAAGTGACTGGGAGAGGGATTTTCTTAGATGAGTAAAACCCCCTGACTTGTAGCCCAGTTAACTTCTGACTTGGAATGATCGTGTTCTTGGATGACAATGTAGACAGCTTTAGCTGCACCGGAACCTTCTGTGTGTCCAGAGTGTCAGCTTTCTCTTGCAAGATGAAGGTGGTATCACTTTGGTTGTCCAGAAGTGCATATACAAGAACTTCATTCTCTGGTCTACTTGTGGTGGATAACCATACTGGAACAACTGTGGAAGTGCAAGCATTGCTCCTATCCTGCACTACACGGTGTGATGTTGCTTCACTTGCCGTTTCATCTGTATTGTCCTTTGACCTTTCTTTGTCCCTTGAGTGCTTCTCACTCTCCTTTTGTTCATCATCCTTCTGATATTTCCTTCCGTCGTCTTTGGTACGGTCTTCGTGTAAACAGGTAGGGTGCTTCCTTTTACATGTGTCACAGACACTCTTGTTGTCACAATTTTTAGACTGGTGACCTGATTTCATGCATCCAAAGCATAATCTGTTGGTCAGCACAAACTTGACTCGTTCTGCGACTGAATTGGCCATGAACTTTCGACATGTGTGAATGCCATGGTTTGACTTCTCACAAAAGACACACTCTTTAGCATCTGGTTTATCTTCAGATGTGCTTGTAGTTGCTAGTACCTTTGCACCAATACTTCGTGTCTTGGTGTCTTTGTCCTTTGGTGGTGTCCTTGACTTCTCGACATCACTCAACTTCAGAGCGTAAAGAGAGGTCACTGGATTACAGGCTATCTTGGCTTCCTTTGTGACAAATTTTACAAATTTCCCGAAGCTAGGGAATTCCTGCCACTCTTCCAGATTCTCAACGACCTTTCTGTTCCAACTGGCTGTCAGCCAATCAGGAAGCTTGGTAAGTATTCGTTGGTTTTCAGCGCAGTCATTTAAGACTTCTAGGCCTTTAATCTGTGACATCGCTGATTGACAGCCTTGCAGGAAGTCTGCGAACTCTCTCAGTTCCATGCTGTCTCTGGGTCCTATCTTCGGCCATGCGGTAAGTTTATCTCTGAAGGCTTTGGCTATCACAAATGAGCTTCCATATCTCTCTTCAAGTATGTCCCATGCTGAATGATAGGCTGCTTCTGTGCCTAACAGAAAATAACCTTCTATGGCTTTCTTTGCCGGTCCGCCGACGTACTTGCGAAGATAGTATACTTTTTCATTTACTGGAATGTTCTTTCTGCCTATCAACGTTTGAAATGACATCTTCCAGTCTTTGTACCTTAGTGGGTCTCCACTGAAAACTGACGGCTCTGGTACAGGGAGTCGGCTTGCATTGATGGACTCGGCAATTGCTCTGGCGATTGCTGTAGCGCTATCCTCTTGCTGAGCACTAGCAGCAGGTTGGCTTGTGACTGCTTGTGTCATCTGCTGGGCATTAGTAGCAGGCTGGCCCCTTGTGGTTGCTTGGGTTATCATAGCCGATTGTGCTTGTGAGACATGTTGTGGTGATGCCACATATTGCACAGGCAGACGCTTTGACTTAAGTGTGGGTTTCAGTTTCATAGATTTGCTGTCTTCAAGCAACTCCGATATGTCGTCATCTGAGCCCACTTCTTGTTCATACACTTGTAGTCGTGCCTTTGCAGCATTCATCTTTTTGACTGCATCTAAGCGCTCTAATTGCCTGCGCTTCTCTTCTAAAGCACTTTGCCTTGCAGCATTTTCCACTTCTTGCTGTGCAAGCCTTTGCCTGTTCTCAGCTTCAAGGGTTTCAAGCTGTTGCTTCTCATAGTCCATTACATTTAGGACATCTAAAGTGGCTTGATTTGCAGCTAGATCCGCTGCAGCTTCTTGTTTCTTTGCAGCGGACAGGTTTGAGTGCCTTGATCTTGTGGTTGGTCTACTTGTAGACACTGAAAGTTGGCTGGCACTGAATGTGAACTTCGAGCTAGACTCACTCAAAGCATCTTGATTTCTGTTCTTAAAAGCACGCGTCAGGATCTCTGACACCGCTACACAAGTGTCGACACGACGGCGGGTCTGGCTTTCAGGGGTAATGTGTCGGCGTAAGTCAACATAAGCTTGTGTTACATCTTTCTCAGCACAGCTGACCTTGGTCACAACGCTTTCCAATATGTCATTGGATAGAGCTCCATTGAATGCTTTCTTAGCCTCCTTGGCAAGAGCTTTCCAATTTTCATAGGAAGTTGTGAAGTGATGCTGCATATTTCTTATTCTGTCATCTTCGAGGTTTTGACCCTTTTCAGTAAGCTTTCGGGTTCTCCGGCTTCTTCGCGGTTTATCTGCATCATCTTCACTCTCTTCTGACACATTGTCGGCCCCTTTTAGTACCTCAATTCCCGATTGTGTGTTAGTGTCTAAAGGTGCATTATCAGTACTGCTAGACTGGTGCACTAACGCATCAACTGTAATGGTAACGTTTAAATCTGTTTTACTGGCTTCGTGCTCAGACATCTTTAGAATTGTTTAAAAATTGACTGTAAGCTATCCTAAATTAGTAGCCTGTAGCCTTTAAAGCTTAAACAAAACAAAAAACAACAGTTAAATTAACTGGCTTAACCTAAAATAATACTACGATTTTGGAATGTAACACTTGCAAATTAACTTGGATTTTAGTTTGACATAATTGTTTTAGAAAAACCTTAAATGTATCAAACACCCTTAATGAAATTGTTTCACTTGCAAATAATTACCATAAGTATTTTTAACCAAGTATATATTTTTAGACTGACTTAAGTATCATAAATTATGTATAATATACACATGAACTTTAAATTAAATTACCCAATGAAATGGATAACACTTGTTTTAACACTAGTAAACTTATATCACTCTTGGTTGCAATATAGTCACTTCAATTCTTTAGGAGTAAACCACTTAAGATTAAATCAGAAAATGTATAACACCAAAATATTTTCACCCTTAGACTTTAAGTGTCGTTTACACTTGAAACTTGCTTAAAATTAAATGACTGTAGTGAAATCAACAACAACTTGAACATAGAAAGACATGTGCAAAATACTAGAAATGTCCCTTTAAGCAATTTTATAGAGTCCCTTTAAAGCAGTGAGTAGGTTACTCCACTCAACATTTAACTTATTTTAAATGTGTTACTTCTTGTTGGCTTAACCACCCAAAGCTCTCGAACTCCACTTGCTGGGAACCCAAAGTAGTCACAGTCTTATCTGTTGCTGGAAGTCACTGCAGGTGAACCATGGAAACTTGCTTGCAGCACGGTCGACGGTAGGCACAGACAGGCCCCTTCACCTCGTGTCGAGCAGGCTGAGTTCTCACTGTAGCCCCCTCCGGTAGATAGATACGTCACAAGGCGTTCTTTGTATGTACAGACATTTATTTAGCGTATGCTAAATGCCGTGAGAACTGAATAAAAACATAAAAGACAATATACATTCAGTACAATATTCTCATAGAGAACAATAATGAAGAACAACACAGGTTACAAATAAACAAACACAAATGTAACAAATATACCTCATTGGCCGCATCCACTTTGGGGGGAATAAACGGGGGAAATCTTTCAGTATCAGTACATTGGCTTTGACTGATATCAAGGGCTGGAAAACAGCAAATCTACATGTGGCAGCAGCAATGCATTTTAGCTGTTGCACGCTGAAGCTCTCTCTCAGAATGAACTGTCTCTGCCCTGCTCTGCTAATTATGAGGATCCAAAACACCCTTGCTCAATCAGCAGATCAGGCTTCCACTGCTCAGAGGTTTAAGTGACCTTAGTCAATCAATCAAACATAAATTACCTCAAAACACATTGAAAACAAAGTAGAAACACATAGAAACATGAAATTGACATGAAACAAAAAACATTATGAACTTTAACTTATGTACTTTTATAAATGAACTTTTAATTCTGTAGGCAGCTTTTAATCTTGATGACAGCTACACAATGGGAGTACCGCAGGTTTCACAGGTACGGAATCTCTGCCCTCTAAACAAGGTGTTGAATTGTCTTTTAGGATTAAGCTGTAGTCTCCCACGAGCACCCAAGGCTGACTCTGCCATTGAAGGAGAAAATTGGGTCACCAAATAAAAAAACGCAGAAATAAAAGACAAGTGGAATGTCTTAAGAAGAAAATGGATCCGTAAAGTGGACCGGCTCCTGTTTGTTTTCCCATGCAGGAGAGCTACAGTATAGAAATATTGAAACCAACCAGGTGATTACTCAGAGGGTCTTTTTATGCTCAAGATAAGATGTAGTGCTAGCCCTGAGGTATAGCCTCAGTCCCAGGCTTACTCATCTGTGAAGAGAAATCAAGCCCTGAGGGGGGATCCAAGTCTCACTTGTGTAACCAGCTTCCAATGCCTCCTGTAACACATGGAATGTGTTGGACTGCCGTGGGGCTGTTGTCATGTCTCTGCTCCACGGAATTGTTTGGCAAACATCAAATGTAGGGAGTGGATACTTCTTCTTAGGGACATCATAACTGACCATTGGAAAATGACAGATCATGAAATATTCTGTGGTATTTTTTGCACAGTAGTTGAGTTTTCTATTATTAGTGACACTAAATTCAATTTATATGACAATGACAAGTTACCTGTTGCTCTTGACAAAGAAGGGCTCATTAGTTTTCCCAACTGGGGAGAAACTGGAAGAAGGCAGAAGCTTTTTTGTTGCCTTGTTAGGATAGTGGTATTCTTTAGAAGTCCCAGTTTCCATAGATCTAGTTTCTAAGAATTTTGTCAATGTTTTCAATGCAACCTGAAGAAAAAAATATTTGTTATTATTTATTTGTTTGTAACTTTCAACCTGGTGTCCCTATTTCGGTAGATGAACATTCAAAAACCAAGCAGCTATACAAAATGTGTTCTGAATCTGCGATGCAACACATGAGTTTGTAGATTGACTCTTTTTAACTATGGCTTAACTGGTAAATAAATAATTGAAACATTAACTGACATATATTGAAAATATTGTATTTTATTATTATTATTATAAATACCTGTTTTTGCTCTTGATAGGACTGGTTTTCACTCTTTACAGGACTGGCTCTTGACAGAATTGATCTTGGTCTAGAAAAATGCAAACTGCCAGTTATCCAACTCTAAGGAAAACTGATGTAGTATAGTATACAGTAAGTTCCATTCATTCCTTTGCCCCTACCTGTATATAAGAAGTGTAGGTTTATGGCTGCAGTATTTGATGGAGTCATGGGCTTCGATATGTAGCATCCCTGTAGCCTTTTCTCCATTGATCTCCAATATGACATCACCGGGTCGTAAATTAGCTTGCTCAGCACTACTGGACACATTCACCTACAAAATGAGAACGTTAGCATTCAAGAGGTTGAGTGTTTTTATACACTGCATATAGGTTGTTTTTTACCTTGGAAATAGTCAGAGGCCTCCTGAATTCCTTGCCACCAGACAGACGAAAGCCCCATGGTGGATGTCCATCAAGTGTCACCAGTGATGTCATCTGAATAAATGACATCACCTCCAGAAACAATGGTGCACTGTGCAGGACTGATCTTATAATTTCTACCTGTATGTTAGGCTTCCTTTTTTCCTCGATTATCCACTGCAAGTAGTAACAGCAACTGCACTGAATGAATGTAGTCGGGTCTTCATGCACTTGTAAGATATGGAACCTCCACCCAAAACGTCTGTACATCATGTTCTCTATGCTGTAGATTTTATCTGGAGATCTAAATTAGGTAGAGTAAGTGAATATGGGGTCACAGCAACTAAAATGTATACCCATTACAGTAAAAGGCAAGACTGTCTGTCTATTCCCAGAATCACATTTTAATTTTGCCCACTAAGTTCACAAGAAATGGGATCAACAGCAGGAACAATCATTTTATTAAAATAATCTCTATTCATATTTACACATTTGCACAGCAGATTTGACCAGAAACATGCAATTATTTAGATTTTTATTATTATTCTTACAAAGATATTAGGTGAGACTAAAATGTTATATTGTGGTAAAATATGGTACAAATTGTACAATAATAATACAGTCAATGGCCATTATTAACAAGTACAATATAATAATGATAGTTAAGTACTCTAATTTACATTTACATTTATGAACTTTGGATCATACGACAGTAGCTGCTATCTGCAGGCACTGTGCTCTTCACTGCATCTTAAACGTCAGCTTGCATATGTAATCGGACAGCGGCAAAGTGGGCAGTTTCCAAACTGGGCTGTGACGTGGCTGACACAATGAGAACAGAGACACCGATGGCCGCATGGAAGAGTCTCACACGCAGTTGCAGAGCGACATACCACACACTCCTCATGGGATTGTGTGCCTGGAGGAAGTGAAATCAGTACACTGTCAAATCTGAATGACACTAGCACAGATGTTCACATATTCTTTCCCATTGTTCTGTTGATATAGTAAGGTTGCCCTCTGTTTCCCATATTTCTTTAATATTCAGAGTATTATCTCCTTTCATGTTTTGCAGAACTTCATATGAATTTTAAACTATCTTTAGATAAGTAGAGTCTGCATATGCATTTTGGAAAATCTTAATGATCTCTACTCCTGTTGTATCTTCTCTTCTTAATAGTTTTCTATTTATAAAGTCTCTGATTTGTAGGTACCTAAAAAGGTCCCAATTCTGCAAATTAAATTTGTATTTCAGGTCCTGGAAGCTCACATTACCCTGTTTTAAAAGAGTACAGTATGCAGAGAGGCCATTCCCAATCCAACCTCTAAACCTCATGTCATGTGTACTAGGTCTGAAGTCTGGATCATATGCAAACCATTTGAGAATTCCAGTTTTGTCCTTCAGCTTATATCTCCTAATTATTTCACTCCACACCTTCAATGAACCCGTTATCATCACATTCTGAGGGTTGGTACCTTACAGTCTATGGTTGGTACACACATTCATTGGTATTCCTCAGTTCATGTTGTATACAACATACAATAGTATATACAATGTATACTAACCAGTGCAAGGAATGTGAGTTGAAGGGTCCTTGAAGTCTTGAGGGCTACAGCAGACATCACCTCTGTCCACACACATGCAACTGTCTCCATCGGATGCAGGTGGGGGTGGGGGAACTGGACAAGATCTTTGCTTCTTTTTCTTCAAAATCCCTTTCTTTTCTGTCCCTGTGGAACACAGAACAAACAATTAATTTAAGTGATATAGTCATATTTCTGTCACAATCTTTTTATTTGATACACCACTTAAACCTTATCCCTATTCATTGACCGTGGTCTCCCCAGTGGTCTAGACTTGGCCGTCTCCTTTTTGAGCGGTGCACACCACTCCAATACCGCTCCAATGACTAACTTTGTGTGTATGTATGAATACGAGGCCTTCACACATGAGCACCATAACTACTGCATAACAACAAACGTATATAGTCTTGAGTTTTCAGTATACAGTATCGGGTACAGATACTGTACAGGGTCGTTGTGATGTAGTTGTAGGACGTGAAGGCAGCTACACACGCACGCACCTCTGCACACGAAAGTTAACAAATAGCTCTACAAATGCAATGTAGAGCTGCTATTTAATGTTCACCCCAGAGTAGGGGTGCTTGCACTTAACAGAAAAAGTTCTCTTGATATTATTTACTTACTTAAAAGCAGTACTGCTCGTGTCTGTCCATAGACATCTATCATGGCCCAGAGAGGCTTCTTCA
Source organism: Protomyctophum bolini (assembly GCF_963924005.1). NCBI lineage: Eukaryota > Metazoa > Chordata > Actinopteri > Myctophiformes > Myctophidae > Protomyctophum > Protomyctophum bolini. Next base: position 28,755,708 of record NC_137883.1, read on the forward strand.
CATCCACCCCCTGTAGAAGCCGATATTTTAGACCATCTGGACCTTTGTACATCATCACCCCTTGAGAAGTCACCCAGAAACACAGCTCTGCCCCTGGCCTTGTGTGGCTACTTGGCAGTGCACAAGCCCAGTAGCCTTGAGTCCCGATAAATGTAGGAATGCCTAGGACATAGGGAAGGTTAGGGAACGATGGGGGAGGTATTGAAGTAAAGCCCAACCGCAGGGCTCCATTCCAGTGCTGGTCACAGCGCTCCACACGCAAATGGACCCGCTCCTCAAGGATGACCGGACGGGTACTAAAGGCCAAGCCATTTCGGAAAGTCTCACGATTTCTCTCCACATATCGGTTATTAATTCTCAGAGCCAACTGATCTCCAAGGGCTTCTCTGTGGAAGCTCATTGGACCCAGGCAGTGCTGATGTCCACAGTTGAAGCTTGCATTGGACTCTTGTGGAAAAAAGGGAGAAGCTAATATTGGTTACATTTTCCAGCATAAATCAATACATTTTTATTGGTAAATGTAATGTGCAGTATACATTACTGTATAGTGTATACAAAGTAAGAATCCAAAATAAAGTCATATACTCACATCACATATAGGATGTCTAGCTGCAGTGACGTTTATAACCAAAATGATAATAATCGATTTACCGTATAATAATAGTTAAATCAATTTCTTTTACAGTACTTTTATGATTCTGTGTAGTGAAAACTATTCTGACATTTCTGTCTTCTTTAGTGCCATCTATTCATTGTTGTTTATTTAATTTTAATTATGGGCCTTACAGCATGTAGGCTGTTGTATTCGCCTCTGCCTTCGTGATATTTTTATTTTTTATTTTTTCTCTATTCTCTCATAACTTGAGCTCTCAAGTTAATAATTCAATTTTATTTTTTTCACTCTCAATGGCCACTCTCGGGGGCTCCTTAGAGAAGAAATGTAGTAGAAATAATTTCACCTCCTCTATTACAATCGTTAATCGTGTCTTGTAAGTTGATTCTGATTCATTGTTCAAGGTGGGGTTTTTTTATTTCCAGTTTCATCATGACATCCTCTGTCCGTCCTTCAGTTATATGGCTTAGAAGACAGTGAGTCTGATAGAAAAGTTGCGGGAAAGTTGCGGGCTATATTGCAAGTTTGCACTAATTACAGTATCGGCTTCAAATACATTTCAAGATTTCCAGTAAATGCACAATTAATATTTAGATTATTAATAATAATAATATTTATTGAATCTATTACACCCTCATAACACTCCTAGCAAATCCTCACCACTTAACAATGCCTCTATTTAGTTTAACCCTCTAGCACCCAGAGTTGCTTTTTAGCAACACATTTAATTTAATTAATTACTAAATTATTATATTTTTTTTCTGTTCTTTTTTCACCTAAACGTCATCAGTGATGTTCATTGCAATGCCATTTCAATGCCATTGGTCATGATATTTGCATATAAACACCCCCCACAGAGGCTGAAATTCACACAAATAAAAAATGTCTGGACTCTGTGCGATTTTGAACAAGACTTTTGACCTTTACCCTAATAAGAGTAGGTAAAATAATTGCAATATATGTTTTTTTGTGATCATTAGAATGTCTAGAACATGTTTTATTCATTATTGTGAAAGATATCCCCCAAATGTAAATTATTAATTTATTATATTATTATATAATTATTATAAAATTTTCATCAAACTTTTTTTATTTATTTATTTTAACATATTTTTTAGTGTCAGTCCTAGTAGTAGAAAGTAGTAGTAAGGTTGAAATCTATTTTTTGCAAGTAGAAATTAATGCGGGTGTAAGGCTATATTATTGACCTTTATTTACGTAATCAGGGAACACCATTGAGAGCATGCTCTCTTTTGCAAGGATGCCCCGAGTACAACATGATCACAACATTAAAAAAATAAAATAAACAAACAAATACAAACAGCAAAAAAACGTCAAGTAATTTTCAAACCACCTTTGTTAACTCTTCAGCTAAATGTGAAAAATGCGTACCTTTTCCGATTGCCGTCCCCATACTTTGCTTAGTCTCTTCTTCAGTTAGGCTATGCTCAAGGAATGTAAGCTGATGCTACTGTATTGTGCAGATAATGATAGCAATGATGTGCAACCACATGCAGTTTAGCCCAACCCCTTGCAGTCTGAAATTATTATCTCCTTGTGTATAGCCTAGTTTTGATTTAAAACAAGCAAATATAGAAATAGCCAAATAAATAGTATCTAGTTAAATAAGCTGTGAAATAATTCTCAAATTCAAACTTAAACTTGAAATGCACACCATACTTTAAGTACTTCCTAAAGCACCGTTATACGTGCATTTATCATTTATACGTGCATTTATCAACACACAGGTTTTAGGTCAAAACTGTACAAATGTCTTAAATTAGTGCTATTTTACATTAGGAGGGTTGGTAATTAATGACTACTTGACTATAGGATAAATTATTGTCTGACCCTTTTGGAATTAATTAAAAATGATCACTAAATACAAAATAATTAAGAGGTGGACCCTATATGTTTGTCACAATTTGTTTAAACTGAGATATTTTTACTCTCACAATTTGCTTTAATGTGTCACATTTCTCACCTTCTTTTTTTAAGTCATAAAAAGCACGCTGCATCAGCAAAGTTAATCTGTGCTGTTAATATGTAACTCGCATTACAAACACATAGGCAACAGCCGATTTGTACACGGGAATAGATTCTGAGTCGTTTCACAAGCTGTAATTCACCCAACTACTTATGTTACCACCATGAATATCATACCATATTGTCAGTCTGAACATAATGCTTAAAGGTGCTATAGTGATATTACTTTGTTAAAATGAGTGTTAGCTTTATAGTAAACATAGTTATAGCCTTCAGTAATAGATATATCCCTGCCTCTCCAGCTCAGATTGTATTTCTTTTAGGTAAGGATACATCCAGTAAGGAGAGATTGATTGAAGATACATACAGGATAAAAGTGAAATTAGAAGTGATGAAACAAATACACAAGCAGACAAAATTGGAACTTGAACACAAGCTGTTAAATGTTCTTGGGGTTCTCTCTCCTGATAGGATGCCAACTTGAAGATTTATCTAACTAGAAATGCACCAATCTCTATTCTCTGTGTGTACGTGTGTACGTACTGTACGTCTGAAATCCACTCGAGAACCGTTCGCCAGGCCCACCGACTTCAAATTCCCCACAGGGAGTGCAGTGCCCGTTGTCGTGTCAGTCTGACCCATGCACGGTTGTCCAGAACCTCCACAAAAGGCTGCCCGGGCTCTGGACAGGGCCCCTGCCCAGTGTCCATATATGGAGCTGGCCTGTTCTGACATCATTCTGACGTCTGCATAGACTCCATATTTGGACATGCCTGACAAAGAAGTCCATATGGGCATAAAAGGGACACAGACATAATATCTGGGTGGGGCGAACTAGAGACGTGGAGACCCTACAAACACTCTGTAGCAATGATGATCAGAATAGATCAAGCTTCAACCCTTTAACTATAATAATTTCATTTTAACCAAAGAATATCACTTACAGCTTTACGTTATCAACACTGCAGAGATAATCCTAATGCAATCATTTCTAATAACAAAGGAACCATAAGGTTCAATGTTTTTCTTTTTTCTACCTCAAACCCTAACCGCAAGCACAGGAGCAGCGCATGTTCGACCGTTGTTTGTTCATGTCAGCCCGTTGGTGTGTCTAATCTGCATGTGCATCCCTATTTTACTTCTACATTCCTTGAACTGGATTCATTAATGTGTTATTGTCCAACTATATTACAAGAATTATTGGGCCAAGAAAAACAGTAACAATAATGTTGACTGTTAATTATTAATTTTAATCACAAAAACACACATTAAACAGGTGGGATTCAGCAGTTTTGTTTATCAGTTCTCAAGTCCAGTAAAGGAAGGAAAAAAAAGTGCTACCAACAATTTCAGTTGATGACACTAACACAAAATGTTTTGCTCCTGTGAAGAAGTAATGACATGTCCATAATTATACATATTATTACCTAAAATGAAAATGTTGTGTTTAACCTATAGGGCTAGTCAGACCAGAAAGGATGGCAATGCTTGTCCGCTCATCAGTCTGTACATCTAACACTACTAAATGTAATATTTCAGTCATGGAAGGGGCGAGGGAGAGGCCTCAATATCAGTGCACAGGAATGACAAATTCAATTTTGATTCATGCCAAAGACACTGGAGTTTATCCAGGTGTGCAGGAACCAATACAAAGAGCCGAAAACACAAGCTTTGACAGTTCACAGGCTTGCTGTGTATGCAAGCAACACACCTCCACATCTTTGGGAAAAGCCCCATCATTCACCAGGGGAGTTCCATGTTAAGTTAATATTAACTTAAAGTGTTATAAATAAGGTTATGGGTATGGGATAAACAGATTATTAACCAGCATTATGTGCCCTCACATCCAACCCTTGGCAGGATTGCATCAAGTGCGTTGATGCACTTTGGCAACGATGAAGTATTCTATATACAGTATAAAGTAATCTATATTTATTCACACAAAATGCGTACAACTTTCACTTCACTTGCAGACTTGAGTCTGTGAACAAACAGAAATGTGCATAAACAATAAAAACATTTTAGTTTCATGTTTCCTGTTTCTCACAGTCACAGCATCAATGACCCTCCAGTGATTGTAACCAATGGCCCATGTTTACAATAACCACAAACAATGTTTGTATGAATGAATGTATAATTAGAAGTAATATTAATTTGATGTATCAAAACTGATGACATTCATTGTATGTGTGTGCATGGTGCTGCATGGCCTAAACAGCATTTTGGTCAGACCCTGTAAAACATTACATTATTTCATTCATAGTGCTTAGTAAAAACATGTAAGCATAATTCCTGAAGTCTGTAATATCTATTTGAATGACCAAAAATGACAGAACAAGAATATGTTGAGTAGTCACCATATTTTGTATTTGTCCATAGTTCTCTTTCCCTTCATTGAATCTGAGCTGCTTTCACATCCTCATCTTCTTCAAGCTTGTCTTCAATTTGGTCCTCCTGTTCACCTACTAGAACTTTGCTGTACAGCTTCTGCTGATCTTCCTTGAATGTTTCTTTCACCTTAGCCCGTTTCAACCCTCCATCCCTGAAATCACATGGGTGAAAAAGAACATGGCTATCATCATGACATGGAGAACAACAAGACAGCAGATGCAATGTGTCATGAGTTAGAGTTGTTATGAGAGAGAGAAAGCGATCCTTGTTCACCAGTTCATCATATCAAGGATGTAAAGAACTTGTCCACCAAATATGGTTATTGGTTACTGCGAATATTATATATTTTTCACTTATTTTTTATTGAGAAAAAAGACAATGACAGGAAAGAAAAATGGACAAGAAAAAAACAGTACAAAAAGAACAAACAAAAGCAAGAGACGAGAAAACAAAACAAAAAAGGCTGCATTTTTCATATATTACAGGTTACATTCATTGAATTCCTCCCATGAATGTTAGTTTTCCCATGACATACAATTTCTCAGTAATGTCCATCCAATGTTATTGTCTTGGTGGGTACCAGTGTTGTGTGATCGCTTTCTTACTTGTTGCTAAGAGGATCTTGATTAAATAGTGGACAACAGTGATGGTTCACAGAATGGCTGTGTGATGTGCAGCCAGACTGTTTTCAGCCAACTCCCTGTACCATTTGGTTTGCAGTGGCAGTTACTTGTTGACAGTATAGTTAATCTGGGTTTTTTAAGATATATTTTGGGGCTATTTGCCTTTATTGATAGATATATATAGGTTGACAAGAAACAGGGAGAGAGATGGGGGGGGGGGGAGACACGCAGCAAAGATCGTCGGGGGATTGGGAATCGAACCGGCAGTAATGTAGATTAAAACACATCTCATAGTGCACACATAATCCTTAACCCTAACCCAGCAGATCTATATATTAATTGTTAATGTGGGAAATATACTCCTTTTTTACATTTTACATTTACATTTACTCGATCTCTGTTATGACAGAGATCGACTCACCAAAGGAGGTCAACTAATCCTCCCTGTTCAGCAATGGCTGCCTTCACTCTGTTGGCAAACTGCACTGCATCCTCTCCTTCCTGTACAGGGAACAAAAAGAAAGAAATCCCACTTGTGTGAAGTGAGGCCGGGGCACTCTTATCATCATACTAACATACATCACATACATCCATCATCATACATCACATTACGTGCTCAGCCAATCAAATCATCACATTCCGTGCTACAAACACATTCCGTGCTCAAACAGACATACAGACAAAGCTGTGCATAGGAGGGGTTACTGCCCGGGTTAAGACACAAAGCTCTATCCTATCTGTGAGCAGTCTCATTGTCAACAACAGTCTATGCTTAACTTTACCCACACACAAATTCTGTGTATCTGAAGGGAGGGAGGGGGGTTCACCTTTCTGTTCATAGGTGGTAGGTACCAGACACTGCAGACAATGGCCCAGCTACTCATCATCCTCAACAGGTAGTTCACCATGCCAAACTTACTGCTGTTCCAGAATGCATCCCCAAACCGTGGGTCATACTGCAAGATGGAAACAACCTCAAACCAAAGAACAGAGGGTATAGAGGTTCCACAGAACCATAAATAGGAAACGTTTGCACACCATCATGTATGCCTGACAAAGGTTGAAACGGTAGGGCATTAAAGCTTTGAAAGTTTGCAAGCAACAACAGTGTGTGGTTATTCTAGCAGTTCGGTTTCCTCACGGGCCAAAATGCCAAAATGATAATTCCACGTCCTACCTTTATTGCCACTGGGTAGACAGTGCAGCCAATTTCAAAGCTCCCTTTTTTAAACATCATTACGGATGTATTATTGACGCAAGTACCTATTGACAATACAGAAAGTGTTACCCAATTAACAACAAACAAACAACCAGAGCGTTCAAACAAACATGCATCTCTATTGGCTGATTATATGGCTTTCAACCCTATTATGAATCACATGACATGGAAGGTACAATGCGTGTCATTACTAACCCTCAGGGAAAATGAGGATAGGCTTTTTGGTTTTGTCAGCTACATGATCACCAAGTCTAAAATGAGAAAGAAAGTCCAATATTAAATAAAGAATGGCTACTGTATGCTTTCACATTTGACGATCTGGCATAAAAGTCTAAATAAAGTGAGTATATGTAAAAGAAGGCAGCGGAAATGACAAAGACGCCATGTTACCTTTTCACCACAAGGTGTCTATCTTTGACTTCCGATCTTTCAAACCAGATGTGGGGAGAGGATTTGACCATGGCTCTCTGTAGAATGCCCATCAGCCCTCCATGAATTTGTCCAACCTGTTGGAAAGCAAAATTCACCTCAATAACAGGTTGAAGAAACATGTCTCAATTTATAATTCCAATCTAGGTGTATGGAGCTTAGATTGCTCTTATCAGAACATATGTTTCGAATAGGTTCCATAAGCATCAGCCAACCGTCAATGGGGAGTTAGGGAAGTGTGAAGAAGTACAGTACAGTATGTGCTACAGTGTAAGTCTAACAATAACAACAAACCTGGAATCTATTCAAATACCCTACATAATATCTAAATAACATAACTATGTACCTAAATAGTGAACCAGAAGGAAGACCCAAAGATTAAAAAACAATCACACTCGTGTAGGCATGTAACGATTCACTCAACTCACGATACGATTCGTATCACGATATGAGGTTCACGATACGATTTTTCACGATATAAAAAAATATATATATTATTATAAAGAAATATTACCGTTTTTTAAATTTTATATAATTTATCTTCCCCCCTGAGATTTCTTATTTAACTACATTGCAAAAGTTACTTTTGACAGTGCAGAAACATAATTGCCTTCCTTGTTGAGCATAAACGACCATCATCACCTGGGCACAGTCACAGACACACACAGCTCCCCTCTACAGTGCTCTACTACTGAAAGTGACTATAATTTCTCTCCAAAAGCGATATAGGATATATCGTTACATGCCTATACACTCGTGTGAAGTGAAGGACACCCACTGTATTTATATCGGCCACATGATGTCTGCATTAATTGCCCCTCCAAAAGACTGCTATAAAGGGTAAAGGGAGGGTAGAATGATACCCTAGCTACGGTGGAGGAGGATTCCAAACTGAGCTGCTCATATCATTAATCTTTCCAATCAAAGTGAAACAGCCCATCACTTAGCCTACTAACCCTCATAGCCACATAAATCACACCAGATGATTGGACAGAAATACAAACACACCCAATGTTACACATGCTGTACACCTAGGCATGCATATGCACATAAAGACCCTATACTGTACATACCATAGCGTAGCAGGAGTCATTGGCCAATATGATAATATCAATGGGAGTAGTATGATTGGCCACACAGATGCCTCCATTCTTTGGTTTGTTTTCTCTGGGAACAGAACAACAGGCTCATTAAAGACACATACTGTACACATTACAGTAGGTGGAGGTTGGTCCATAGCCATGTAGAACCATGGCTGACCCCTTTTGTGCCACATCATAAAAGAATGAAGGGTACCATGTTAGGATTTCATGTCATATATTGGTGACATCAGTCTTGCCCTAATATGGAGGGATGGGCCGCAGCCTGTAACTTAAAACACATGTTGTCTAAACTAAGATTCATTGTGACACTGCATTACTGATACGGTATTCTGCAGAATGGTACGATTTTTGTACGTGTGGTGATATCGGTTATTTGTCTCAGGTTTGCGGTGAAGCACAAGCCATATCAACACTGGTGAATGTCAGGGGAATAGCCGACGGCCGTAACCAAAATAGCTTGGTAGCTATTAGCCTTCAAACCACAACATCACCCACACTGCATCTTTGTCTCATAAAAAATAACCAACAGAGTGAGCGTGCTGTCATGTGGCCATTCACCATGTTCAACGCACACACAAAGACGGTAGCAGAAGTTTATGGCTTTTTTAACACGAATGAAACCGCTGGACTGAGGTTTGATCAAGTAATAAAACAACGAGAGAAATACGGACCTAACGAATTACCAGCTGAGGAGGGAAAATCTCTTTGGGAACTGATGATTGAACAGTTTGAAGATTTACTTGTGAGGATCCTTCTTCTTGCTGCTTGTATATCCTTTGTACTGGCCTGGTTTGAAGAAGGAGAGAAGACCATCACAGCATTCGTAGAACCTTTTGTCATCCTGCTGATTCTCATAGCGAATGCCATTGTGGGGGTTTGGCAGGAGAGAAATGCAGAAGACGCTATTGAAGCACTCAAGGAGTATGAGCCAGAGATTGCGAAGGTGTACCGCGAGGGCAGAAAGAGTGTCCAGAAGATCAAAGCAAGGGACATTGTGCCTGGGGACATCGTTGAGGTAGCTGTTGGTGATAAAGTGCCAGCAGACATCCGGCTTACATCTATCAAGTCTACTACACTGAGAGTTGACCAATCAATTCTTACAGGAGAGTCAGTGTCTGTGATCAAACACACAGACCCCGTACCAGACCCTCGAGCCGTCAACCAGGACAAGAAGAACATGCTCTTCTCTGGCACCAACATTGCGGCAGGCAAAGCTGTAGGCGTTGTGGTGGCCACAGGGGTCAACACAGAGATAGGAAAGATCCGTGAAGAGATTGCATCTACAGAACAAGAGCGCACACCCCTGCAGAAGAAACTGGATGAGTTTGGTAAGCAGCTTTCTACAGTTATTTCAATGATCTGCATTGCCGTATGGATCATCAACATCGGCCATTTCAACGATCCTGTCCATGGTGGCTCTTGGACACGTGGGGCCATCTACTACTTCAAGATTGCTGTGGCTCTGGCTGTGGCTGCCATCCCAGAGGGTCTGCCTGCTGTCATCACCACCTGCCTTGCTTTGGGAACACGCCGCATGGCAAAGAAGAATGCCGTCGTCCGCAGCTTGCCCTCTGTGGAGACCCTAGGCTGCACCTCTGTCATCTGCTCTGACAAGACTGGCACACTGACCACCAATCAGATGTCTGTCTCTAGGATGTTCATAATCCACCAGGTTACTGGTGATAGCTGCACTCTAAAGGGATTCACTGTAACTGGCTCTACATATGCCCCTGATGGACAAGTGTTCCATGAAGGTTACCCAGTGAAGTGTTCTCAATACGATGCCTTAGTGGAGCTGGCCTCTATCTGTGCTCTCTGCAATGACTCCTCACTGGACTACAATGAGACCAAAGGTGTGTATGAGAAAGTTGGTGAGGCCACAGAGACGGCACTCACCTGTCTGGTGGAGAAAATGAACGTCTTCGATACTGATGTTAAATACCTGTCCAGGATTGAGAGGGCCAATGCCTGTAATTCTGTAATCAAGCAGCAGATGAAAAAGGATTTTACTCTGGAATTTTCCAGAGAGAGGAAATCCATGTCTGTGTACTGTACACTAAACAACGATCACTACTCCATTGGCAAGATGTTTGTCAAGGGTGCCCCAGAGGGAGTTATTGACAGGTGCACTCACATCCGTGTGGGTGGGAACAAGGTACCAATGACCCCTGGCATTAGGGGAAAGGTGATGTCAATGATCAGGGAGTATGGAACAGGCACGGACAACCTACGCTGCCTGGCCCTGGCCACACAGGACAAACCCATGAGAAAAGAAGAAATGGTGTTGGAGGACTCGGCCCGCTTCATTGAATACGAGACTGATCTGACCTTTGTTGGCTGCGTGGGCATGCTGGATCCTCCTAGGGCAGAAGTGGCATCTTCTATCAAACTGTGTCAGCTAGCAGGCATCAGAGTGATCATGATCACTGGAGACAACAAGGGTATGGCTGTGGGGATATGCAGACGAACTGGCATCTTTGGAGAACACGATGATGTCTCAAGCATGGCCTTCACTGGCCGTGAGTTTGATGACCTGTCTCCCACTGCACAAAGAGAAGCTGTGCTTAAAGCCCGCTGCTTTGCCCGTGTTGAGCCCTCTCATAAGTCAAAGATTGTGGAGATCCTACAGTCCTATGGCGAGATAACTGCTATGACTGGTGACGGAGTTAACGATGCTCCTGCGTTGAAGAAAGCGGAGATAGGCATTGCTATGGGTTCAGGCACTGCTGTTGCCAAGTCTGCCTCTGAAATGGTGCTGGCAGATGATAATTTTGCCACCATTGTAGCTGCCGTGGAGGAAGGACGAGCCATCTACAACAACATGAAACAGTTCATCCGATACCTCATCTCCTCAAATATAGGAGAGGTTGTCTGTATCTTTCTGACTGCAGCACTGGGTTTCCCTGAGGCCTTGATCCCAGTTCAGCTGCTGTGGGTAAACCTGGTGACTGATGGTCTACCCGCCACAGCCCTGGGCTTCAACCCCCCTGATCTGGACATCATGAATAAGCCACCACGCAACGCCCGCGAGCCTCTCATCTCTGGATGGCTCTTTTTCAGATATCTGGTAATTGGATGCTATGTGGGTGCTGCTACTGTTGGTGCGGCTGCCTGGTGGTTTGTTGCTGCTAAGGATGGTCCCAGAGTCACCTTTTACCAACTGAGCCATTTCCTGCAGTGTGGCCCAGAGAATCCAGACTTTGAGGGTCTGGATTGTGCTGTGTTTCAGTCTCCATATCCAATGACCATAGCCCTGTCTGTCTTGGTTACTATTGAGATGTGTAATGCACTCAACAGTGTGTCAGAGAACCAGTCGCTGCTGCGAATGCCTCCGTGGAAGAACGTGTGGCTGCTAGGAGCCATCTGTCTCTCCATGTCCCTTCACTTCCTCATCCTCTACGTGGAGCCTCTGTCTGTCGTCTTCCAGATCACACCTCTGAACCTGACCCAGTGGCTGGTGGTGCTGAAGATCTCGCTGCCTGTCATTCTTCTGGATGAGATGCTGAAGTTTGCCGCCAGGAACTTCCTGGAGCGTGTAAAAGAGCCGGAGAAGAGTGCCAGAAACAAAAGCTGGTCCTTGTCTGCATGCACGGAGGGAGTCTCCTGGCCCTTTGTGGCCATTTCCGTCTCCCTGTTTCTCTGGCTCTACAGCATAGACACTAACATGGTCGACATGTTCTGGTCTTCTTGACTGACTGAAGTGCTGACTAATCCCCCGCCCCCTTTCTACTCAGGCTGCCTTCCTACGTGTACATACTGTAGCTATCGTGTGTGTGTATTAGTGTGCCTGCCAAGTGTGCACAAGTTTAACACATGAAATATAAAAATATAATTAACAATATATTTTTTTTTGTGACTTGAGGCTTTTTAGTGGTAGTTTAGCAGTGCATTGAACAGAGGTAACACTGTTTTGCAACTTTTTTTTTAAAGCCGAAGGTGTAGTTGCGATTTTATTTTTGTCCATACTGTATTATGTTTGTGTATGTGGCAAATCTTGCATATTGGGCTGAACTCGATCAACATGTTGAAGTGTGTTGATGCCTGACCCTGACCCTAACCGAAAAAAAGAAAAAAAAGAAAAACACTACGGTTATTGCAACATTTGCCAGATAAAGCTGCATGTGGGCGACCACTTAAATCATAGCACAACAGGGTGAGACTGCACAAAAGAGTCATAATGCTTATGGTTTGGTTGCATGTTGCACTCAATCAACTTCTTCATGCCAGATACTGCACTGGTGAGTTTATTTGTGACAGCAACTACAGTATATTACTGACACAAACATAGACTCAGACTCACTCAGAAAACAGACTCACTGTACGTCCAGGGACGTACAGTGCCTCTGTTCAGCATAATGAGATCTACTAGCGAGAGAGTGTGTGTAATCCGACACCACGGTTTTACAACACTAGCCTCTTTTTTGTAATGGGTGATAATGCATTTGTGCTCCAACTGTATCGTACCTGTTGTGATAGGTAATGATGGCTGAGAGTGCTCTAACAAAGATGCGGTAACACATGAGATGAACCTTCTCACTTAGGTGTGTCCTCAACCTGTTGATATAGAAGGCATCATCGATTAGCTATTTGTGCTGTTATAATGGTCACACAGCTAAATATTCTAAAGCCATTCAACAGCAACCTTATCACATCAGCAAAAATAAAATGAGTGTGCTTTGGCATTTGATCTAATTTCTACCCTGAGAAGCTAAATGTACTGTACAATATGTGTCAAATCGGGTTAAATCATAATTGTAATCCTAACTGTTATTTTGAGGGAAACTTACTCTCCACTTGGTAGAAATCCCACCACTGTAGTCAGGATTAGAAGCAGACCAATCCCAGTGACAGCAAGTGTTACTCTGCAGAAGATATAATGTGTCTCAGCTTGAAATTGTCCAAGCACAGTTCAAAAGTGCATCTCTATTCCACAAAGTAATACCAAACTGTCTGGAAATTCAGGCAGCGATTGCCGCAGCATCTAAAACTGGGTTTAACCGGATGAACCCTGCCGTCCCTATTCTGGGGGTGTGAACATTAGGGAAAGAATTCTAAAGGAGTTTGTGTGGAGGGGAATAAAATGCTGTGTGTGTGTGTGTGTCTGTGTGTGTGTGTGTGTGTGTGTGTGTGTGTGTGTGTGTGTGTGTGTGTGTGTGCGCGCCCCCCTGATACACTGTATTTTCTTTACATCTGGACGTTGAATAGGGTCGAGTTGTTACAGTATAACTCTGAAAAGTGTACAGTTTAATTAATTGGTTTATTGTGTATTTACTGTGCAGTGTGCACTACACGCGCCCTGTGATGATAATGTCTCCCCCTCCTCCATTCTGCTGACAGTCTGAGTCCCTGTGCTCAGCAGTGCTCTGACCTCAGAGGCAGCAGGAAGCCGTAGCGGATAAGGACGCCGAGGCCCCAAAGGACACTGAGCCTCAAGCTGATGTGGCGAAAGTTGTAGTTGCTGCGTGTCAGCAGGTTCCAGCTTTCCAGTTCCTGGGCAGAAAAGCGCTTTGTAACCTCGTCGTCCACGATGCTCTCCACGCCTCTCGTGCAGAAGTAGAGGCTGTCCGCCACCTCGAACTCTGGCTCTGAGCCCACGGTGCTGCCGGGGCCCCGTAGCTCCTGGATCTCTTGTTCCAAAGATGATGGCAGTTCTTTGATACCTTGCAGAGGATAAGGGGGAAGTATACTGTAGTAGATTAAATCACATAAAAAACAGACGTACTGTACACGCGAGAAAGAGGATAGAGAGACTTAATTTGATTACATACAACTTATACAAGTGTTAATTTACCATAACTATAAGGTTTATAGAGCTGTCGATTCTGCTCCTTTGCGCCCCTCTCCATTCTTACTGTTGCCCACTAAATAATAAATGAAAAAATTAATCAAGTATAAATTATAAGTATATGCCTTTGTATCCGTGTTTCAGCATGGGAGCTGTGCTAACTGATCATTGAAATAAGGTTGCATATGGTCCTATCAGCTGTAGAGTCTAGTGATATTAGCTGAATACCCCTGCAGTTAGTTACTAAGCTCAAACGTACAAAGAGGATACAGAGTAAAATCCTCAGTGTTCATTTACATTGTACCATTTGGTTCTGTAAGGGTCCAACAGTCCATTTGTAAATGGTTACAAATTAATACTGTACATTAACAACACCAAGGATATTATTTTATACCAACGTGCTGTACAGTGTGCACTGTATACCTGTAGCATCATCTCTGTAAAGGGGAATGGTTCGGAGAGTGTTTCCTCTATAAAAATAGAAGAATGGAACACACTACCTTGCCTTACAGAGTACAGAGTACAGACATACACAGATTTACTGGATCAGAGAGTACCTTGGATCTAAAATATCCTGATTTATTACCGCCAATTTCACTATTTCATTTGTGTTTTTGTACCGTCCTAGTGATGCGATGCATTAAAGAGCTCACCTCAAAGACCTTGAGAAGTGTCTTCATGTAGAGACTGCGGAAACCAAAAGACACCCCAAGAATGGCTGGTACGATGATGAATACCAGCAGAACAGTGAACCACACAGTGATGGAGATGCCAAGATATATGCATAGTTGGTTGTCAACAGGAAACATAAACCAAGGCATACTGACAGCAGTTGAACCACAGAAGAGTGGAGAAGACTGGGTATCTTAAACAAGCCAAGTCCAATTCCAGCACTTCAGAGCAGCTCCTCCTTCCTCCGCCCTTAAGGGGTTCTGTCTGTGCTGCATGAAACATTTACTCAGGTCTGTGTCCTCTTGAAACATTTACTTCACTGGAGAATCAAGTTTAACTCAGGTCTGTGTGTCTGCAGGGGACAAAGAAAAACGTGAAAAAGGCACAGCCACAACAAAGAAAACAGAGGCTTCATCTGTTAACCAGTAATTCTGGTTGATTTGGACATTTGTGACAGCCACTGATCAAAATTAGTTTACACACTACTGGTAAAAGAAGAGCTGTTAAAATGCTCTTTTTTCCTTTCTATTTATTTGTATACACACATCTCTATACAACAAAAAAATTAACATGATCAATATTTCCCACAACTAGTATAGGTAGTTTAGGTAGTCAGCTGACTACTAGTTACATAGGTATAGTCAGACAGAAATGCAGATTTTACCACATGAACTGCATGTAGGCCTAATGTTAATTGCAGCTATAATGGTGAACTTGCACTCATATGCTGTGTTAACGTTAGCCTATACTCTAACAGATAGAAACAGTCACTGAAATTAAATGTAGTGTACTGTTATAATCATGAGTTGCCCATGTACTAAGTCTATATACTTGAACTTGAGATACAGTGTACTTGATATGTATTGTGTGCTGCCTGTACTGTAGCCTACTTTATGGATAGGCTACGAGAGACATCTCAGAGCCAGCAAGGTCAGCCCTGTTGCATTATCATGTCACGTTTCTATGTCTCATATCTTATTGTCACGTCATTATGATCCAGCACTATATGTTCCCTGTGCCGAGAACGGTTCTTATAGTTGAACCAACCTTACAATGTTGAGGTCTGAGAGGGAATGCACCAATGCACAGTACGTTCATCATGTTAAAAATGTATATCCACATTTGTTGAATGTGCTAGCACATTGCATTCAATATTGTGTCCAATCACAAAAAAAATGCCTTTACATTAGCCTACACATGATTCCCAATCGGAGCTAGGTAATACATTGGTCAAGTTAGTTTACTCTTTTAACCGTGTAGCTACTCACCTCATCATACGATCGAAGCACCATCACCAGGAACCATGCAGTTTACTTTAGATTAGCCATTGCACAGACAGCCTGCTTACATTAAGTAGTAGAGAAGTTACCGTTAGAATTAGCTGTGAGGTTAATCCTCTGGAAAACATGTCACAGCAGACAGCTTCCCTGAGAGAGAGAAACCTAAGGAGGTTGACACTTGACACACACACACACACACACACACACACACACACACACACACACACACACACACACACACACACACACACACATTTTTCACAGTGTTTCCTTTCCACCTTTATTATTTATTCTGCTACAAATTGCTTTGTTTGTTGCATGCATAGTTCCACACAGTTAAGACAAGTACAATAGCAAAGTACCATATAACATTTCACTTTAGCAGAATATAATATAAGTATAGCTACCCCCAGATCTGTCAAATTCACCTCCGTTTTGTCAGGTCTCTAAAACATACACTTACTATACTAAGATTGTTTTTCTGTGTTCTTTTGTATCAAAGTTTTCAAAAGGTACAGTAGGCTGCGTAAGTATTGCCTTGTAATGTCTCATAAGAGAATGTAAAGCCTGAAGGCAAATGGTGATTTCACATTGTAGGGTTATGGAGGTGTGACTGTCTCTGAATTCAGTTTGAGTTATGTTTATTCAAACTAAAGTGAAAATATGAAAATTCTTATCTTTAGACAAAAATACAATACAAATATATTTAATTAAGTTCTCTCTCAAAATATTTCTTATGATACCTGTCCTAAGAGACCTCTCTCACACAGTCACATAATTTTAAAGGATATTAAATAACTTTTTTATGAAAACCAATTAAATAAAATGAAAAGAATACACCCACAGAGCTGTTAAAAAGGTGTGGAATAAAATTATTGCTTTCTCCCAAAAAAAAAAAAAGATTATAATGGTGAAATAATGATTTTAATATTTGTGACCAAATTTGACTGAGGGACTGCCATTGGATTTCTTTGAAAGCAGTGAATCATAGCTTCATATTGGTTGTTCAGTTTGACCCACCAGTTTTGGAGATATGGCTTATAGAGTAATGTCTTGCAGAAAACAGGCTTGAAATAAAAGGTTCACTTCTGTGGTCTCTAACATTACATCTAGCATGTTTAAGCCTTTATTATATATTTACATGCCGATTTCAGCCATGCTCTAGTATGAGAAGTCTGCCTGTGCTATTAACTCATTTTGGAGAAGAAAAAAAAAGTATTTGCGCGATGGCAGGCTCTCAGTCAAATCTGGTCACATTTGTGTCAGCCTGGCAAATCTGCAGAATAAATAAGCTGACCATTATCCGCATGTGTCAGCTATTGGGTAAGATATTTTCTTTCCCTAAATACTGTATATTCTTGGAAGGCAGCCATCACGTTGCTACAGTATGTTGCAAACCACATGATTGCTACCTTATTATAATGATGGAGAAATGGCAAGCCTTATGGAATAGAGTTGTTGTAAAAGTGCAACATCAAGTCACTGAATGTTTTCTGTTGCTCCTACAAATAAGGTAGTGCAATGTGGTGGAGATTACTATCTGATGAATACACTCAAATATACTATATATTTTCTCAGTGTTCATGCGGAATATAATATGAATCAGTAAATCATAAGTAAACACGCCTATTGCAATAAACAAAATGACCAACTTAAATACCAATGGAGGACCGTCTTCAAGAAGCTCCACATACAGCTTTTAGGTGTGCTTAAAATTACATAAATATAACTCTAAAGATTATCTCTGATTATAAATTAAGAGGTGCGTCAGTGCTACATTACACATACTTCAATAAACATATAGCCTTGCTCTTGTCAAATTGTAACACACATAATAGCTTAAGACATTAAAAAAAAATCTAAACAATTGTGTGCCCAAAACACAAATACACAATACATATTTGACATGATCACATGAGCTAATAACATATAACTATATTCTAAGGAGTCCTCAGCATAAGAAAGTTAATGCTGAATGAAGGAGATGCTGGCATACTACTATACATATAGTGACAAAGATAATGTCTTGCTATAGTCATTAACATAAAGGGCATTTACTTTATATGCCCTCTACCTAAACAGTCAACAACCACACCCACAGTATACATGTTATCATTCATCATCACTTAATGAAAAGGAACAATGAAAACATGAGGTGAGTTCTTTTATGTTGAACTCTAAAGACTGATTTATACGTTGTCGTACGACAATGTAACGCATCAACAATGGAGTATAAATTAAGTTCGAAAGACAGCAGCATATAATCATTAGTTGCTCTTGGCTGTGATTGTCAGCCTTTGTGTGTCAGTGTGGCAGTTGTAGGGCAAGGGTTTGATATGTTTTGTCCATTGTTCAAAGGTTCAAGATCAGCTGTCCATCCTTTTCTTTACTTGACTTTATTATGCCCTTTAGAACTTGCCTAAGCATGGCCAATCTTCCTGGGGTCCATTACCTCCTTCTCCGGGAAATAAACCAATGATCAGCTATGCTGTCAGGAACTCATCGAGACATCATCCTCACGAATTCTGTGAATTAAGAAAGAAAGAATAGATGTGTTGTTTTACATGGCCTAAAAAACTACAACTACTCGTTGTGAGCTTGTATCTGCTATTCTAGACAAATAGATTTGCTTTAGAGGGAAATAATGTGAAAGAATGTGTGTGTAATGTGAAACAGGCAGCTTTAATATTAAGATTTGCAACACTGGCTGCTCGGCAGGCAGTGTAGCAGTATTTTCCTTGTTCTGTTGGTGACATAATCCTTTGGTGTAGAGATAATCTGACAGACAGACCTAGCTATTCCCTTCATCGTTTCACCTCACTCAGTATGCTGTCAGGATATCAGCCAGCATCATGTCATGTTGGGCTTTTCCTTACACTTGTAATGTGCGTGCGTGCGTACGTACGTGTGTGTGTGCATGGATGCGCAGTCAGAGAGGTATTTAAAGCAGAATGAAGCCTGCCTAGGCAGATTTTGTGCTGTTTTCCTGTACAGGTTAAAAGCTACATACGGGTAAAAGCAGGACAGGCAGGCTATATACAGTAGTACACTGTGATGTAAACCAGTGTTTTCCACGCCAAGGACCCCCAAATTGACACTCATTAGCCCGCGGACCCCCATTTGAAAATATATGCCAAGGACCCCCAAGAGAAGATTTGTACGGCTCTAACAGTGATTTTCATTTCAAGGGCCCCTGTTTTGACCTGAATTAGGCTACGGTCCCCCATTTAATGGCATTTCTATCTCTGTGACCCCAATTTATATTGTAAAATCAATGTTAATTTAACTCTGAGAGTGTACAATTGGAACCAAATGGACCCGTTAGGGTCCCCTTTCAATTTGTTCCCCTCTCTGAGTTACAGAAACGTAATGGTCCATTTGGTTCCAAACTATCATTTACCCCCTGGAACTCCCTCAGGGACCCTCCAGCGAATATACTTATTATTATCATTAGCACACCTAATTATTTCATAATTAGGTGTGCTAATTGCAACCTTTAACAATACTGTCAACTAACTGTCAGTCAATGTTACCTCACCTTCAAAGTCTACATGCCCGTCACCATTAAGGTCAATGTCCCGTAATATGTCCTCCAGATCTCTGTGGCCAACCTACCGAAGAAAACATTGGACTGTTCACACATTTGTACTATTTACTACACCAGAGAGACAAAACACTAGACAGATTAGATTTTTGATGGGTAGACCGTAGGATAACGTCTTTTCGATATGACCTTACCTGTTGTCCTAACAGTTTTTTCATTGCCTCCCTGAGCTCTGCTGTGCTGATTTGACCATCACCATTTGTGTCAAACTGAGACAGAGGGAAGCGGAGAGAGAAATAACTGCAACAATATTACAGTACCTACAATGGTATACATCAGTGATTCTCAATGTTTTAATTTCAAGGACCCCCAGTTTTCTTTTATCCTCAATTGGGACCCCAATCTGCACGAGCCAAAAATAGCCGTTCTACAAACTCTTCTACAAACGAGCTTGTATATCTGCTATTTTTGGTGAGCGACACCGGCATCATAAGACACAAGTTAAGAATTACTCACACCTACGTATGTTGTTGATAATTACCACAGCAACCAAAGCTGATGTCTGAATACACACATTTATCTGATCACTTGCCAATAACAGTGTGGACAGTCAGTCCTAAAGGTCGTATTTGAGAAACAAAATGGATTTATCTGAAGAAACAAAAGCTAGTCTACCTCTGAGTAACTTGACCAAATTATGGTATGGCTATCCAATGATTATATGTAATGTATATAGAGCGTCGCAGTCCCGCCCCCTTTCATGACGACGACTAAGCCAACTCGAGTTGTGACAAATCATGACAATAAACACAATATTTTGGACCAAACGAATAATTACAAAGAAGAAAAACAAGAAAAAAAGTGTTGTAACCTGCCGTTTTCTTCTTCTTTCTAATTATTTGTTCGGCCCGAGAAATTGTGTTTGTTGTCATGATTTCTCACAACTCGAGTTGGCTTTGTACAAGGCTTAAAAGGTCTTTAAATAAATACTTTTTGAAATGTCTATGAGGAAAATGAACAATCATTTCCTGGGCCCTGGTAGGGGGCGGGACTGCGACGCTCAATTGTCAGCCTATGTCAGGAAGACCTGGCCCTTAATTGTGTTCACTCCTCCTTGCATTCCTAAATCATTAGTCATTAGTCAATAACTCACCTGCTGTCTGTTGCTCTAATTAGTTTGAGGGTGTATATTCGAGTTAGTTTCAACATCACCATTTGTCAGTTTGTCATAGTAATGCCGGTCTTCTGTTCCAGCCTGAACCACCACCCACTTACCTGTTTGCTCCTGGACTGAGAAGTTGACTGCCTCTGTTTTGGATTAACCTTTTGCCTTGCCCCTGCCTTGTTTTGCTGTTTGATGACATACTCTACGGTATGGTATTGACTTTTGTTCTGATTTTGGAATCTTAAGTAAAGACTGAGTTAACTTTCATTCTGCCTCTTGCCTGCTGTTTTCTGCATTTGAGTCCTTCTGATAATTCTGACATGTATTTAATGCAGGGGTACATAATATATCACAAAATCCATATAAGAAAAAAGAGAAAGAGAAGAGAAAAATATAATAATGCTAGAAAGATCACCTCCTTGAAAGCATCCCGCAGCTCCTTGACTCCAATCATGTCTGCCGTTTCAGCCAGAAGTTTTGGCCCCATCAACTCGACAAAGTCTTCAAAGTCAACATGCCCTCCCACTATGACGGAGAGAAGGAAAAGTTCACAGTAAGTTCAGTAATGTAAGGTCTATTAATTTGGTTGTGTACACTCCCTTGAATCCCATTTGGATGAGGTACTGAGATGTTTGTTATCCCATGCGGTAGGTTTGAGTCCAGATGGATATGTGCATCAATGCTATTGGCCTTGAGATTTCGGTTTTGTGTATTGATTATGTGCACGCTTGTTTGAGTTTGCCAATAAGAAGTGGAAGTGCAAATGGTCATGCTGACAAAGTAGCACTTAACACACAAACAAGATTACTCACAGTTCATGTTGATCTGCTGACTCAATTCTATGAGTTCCATCTCAGTCGGCATGTAGCCCATGGTTCTCATGCAGTTTCCGAGGTCTTTGCAGCCAATAAATCCATCCTTGTCTTTGTCAAACTCTCTAAATGCTTCACGTAGTTCTGAGGTGAGGAGAACAAAGGTGTGTATGAGAGAGTGGTTGCTCCATAACAAATATCTCTGTATTTAGCAATTTTGGGATTCTCTTATTTAAGATTGTGTGTGTGTGTGTGTGTGTGTGTGTGTGTGTGTGTGTGTGTGTGTGTGTGTGTGTGTGTGTGTGTGTGTGTGTGTGTGTGTGTGTGTGTGTGTGTGTGTGTGTGTGTGTGTGTGTGTGTGTCGGCAACAGCAGCAGAATTGATTAATCCCCATGTTTGTGCCGAATCTGGGGGGATTCGGGGAACGAGATCAGTGGAGCTCCCTCTGGTTTTGTGCCTGTGGGCGGTTCTCACTCTAGATAAATGGTATGACGGGTCCCTTGAGTATCTTGAAAACCAGGCCCATTTCAAGTTGCTGTATTCTGTCCTCCGTCCTGAGCCATCCCACCCTAGCATAATGAGTAGGGGCTAGGTGAGTCCTACGTGTGAGGTCTAGCAGTAGTCTGATTAGTTTGTTTTGCATTAATTGATACATTGTCCTTGTGCCAAATATCATACACTTAGTTTTACTTAAATGTGTCATTTGCCATTTTCCCCCCCTACATTTGCGAAGTATTTCTTAAAATAATTTGCAATTTTCATTGAATTATTTTAGTTATATTGTCTTTTATAAAGTAGTTTGGATAGTCTGCTTTTGAAGTAGCCTACTCTTTCTAATTATGTTATTTAATGCCCTCATATTCGTATATTAGTTTTCTTTCTGCGAGATACTGTCTGTTCATATACTAATCTCTCTATAACCTTCAAAATGGAACATAGAATGGAAACAGGGCGGTAGATCTCGGGGTGTAATTTGCGTCCCTTTCTGGCAAGTTTGAAATCTTGTGGGACGTGACACTGACTGATGGAGAGAAATTTGCTATGAGCAAGCGGTGGCTGTGTCTCTGAGAAATCTGGAGGGGATATTGTCGTGGCTTTGTTTGGTTGCAGGGCACTCAGCTTTTTAAACACGTCAGTTGTCACTGTGAAGTTTAAAGTCATCTTTGCAATCGTACACATAGGTCTTTGTAGAATGCTTGGATGTGCTTTACACCATATTACGCTTAATATAACATACCATCCATTTCTTCTGGCCTCAACTGTCGGTCCTGTGAAGGATCATAAGACACGGTTAGGATTCAAACAGCTGAAAGCAGCTCACAGACACCAATCTCCATGATACAGTAAAGCAACATAGAACATAACTAGAAAGGTGTGCTCAGGAGAGTGAAAATCTCCACCAGGAGGCATGTTTTCATCACAGAAAAAAACCCAAGTAAAGGCCTATTCATAGTCTGGATTTTCGGTGGTGAGGTGACCACCGCTCCGGTGGTGAGCTGACCACCGGAGCTGAAATAACGTTGAGCGGTGGTGAGTAAAAACAGAGAGAAGGGCTGGAGCGGTGGTTTGCTCTTCACCGCGGCTCGTGACATCATCTTGTAGTTCGGTGGTCACCTAACCACCGAAAATCCAGACTATGTATGAGCCTTTACAATGTAGCAGTGGTGGACGTTATTTTGTTCCACAAATCGAATGTCATGTTTTTCCCCACATAGAGATGTCTGTGACTGTATGTACAGTATATATACTGTATTCTGTGGACATGGTAAAATCATATATACTATATTTAATAAATACCTGTTTTACTGTTTTATTTACTTTATTAATATTGTTTCTTCAGAGAATCAAATGTTTTATGGTCATGAATGGGCTTTTGATCTGTGGAACCACAAAATGGCCACCACTGCTATGCCCACATTGCAATATGAGTGTATGATGCTCCCAGCTCCAATATAATCCAGTATATTCCGACACATAATTCTGAGCAGATGTACAAAGTCTTGAGTCAATTATGTTTGTATTCACTAGTCAATCAAAAGTTGTGATTCATTTATTTATTCACGCTACACAAATTCACAATTGATTGTACATAAAACCGAAAAGTAATTTACTGTAGGATGATATGAACACAGCTATATCTGAAGGCGAGGTGACAGACAATGACAGAATAGTCTCAGGAAAGAGACCAGTATGATGACAATCCCCATGAGAGGCAGAGTAAGAGAAAAGAGAGAGATTGGTCGCCATGACATATTTTATGTAGGGTTGTCTGGATCAAATGACCCAAATGTTATTTTCAGATACAGCATGATTAGATTTTGTGCCAGCTTTGCAGATCAACACTCTCACTCTGTGAAAGGGACTAAGACTTACTTAACTGAGTTGAATGTGCACACATTCATTATTCTCACTAATTCACATTAATATTCTCATGTGTCGGTGTGGGTTTTGTGGTACTGTATGTTGCCACGTTTATACAGTACATTTGACAGTACAGTGCATTTTGGTGTTAATCTAACATTGGCTTGCACCAGTGAACAGAATTTGTACTGCTCAACATATACAGTATGTCTGCGATTGGTTAGTTTTGATCCGTAGCCTGAACTTATACATTGGCTTGCCCTACAATTAAATATTAAACAGACGATTGTCGTTGATGTTGGAGAATTTAGGTCCTTTGCTCGCATTAATAGTACAGTATACAAATATACTGACCTGCCTAGTATTATGCAAGAGGGCCTACTGCAGACAAACACAGACGCACAGAGCCGGACCATCTCCTCTCCTGGAGGAGATGGTCATTAGATACTGGCATTTAGATGAAATAGTAGCAACAAATGAGATAAGACAAAAATACTGCCACGTTGTTGTTAAATAAAGTGTGTGTGTGTGTGTGTGTGTGTGTGTGTGTGTGTGTGTGTGTGTGTGTGTGTGTGCTTGCATTTAAAGTATTTTCACAGAAGTTTGATGCCATGGTTTAGGGTCCCGGGGAGGAAGGAATTCTAAGTAGTTTATGTACTTATTCAGTGTCATTGACTCAGACAAACTTCATTCTCCATCTCCACCCCCACATCCCTCAACAACAACCTTTTGAGAGCCCTTCATCGGAATGGGCAGCACAGTGGTGCATGGTGTCACAATGTCCTTTGTTTCTTCGGTTACGAGGTCCAGTCAGAGACATGAGAGACTAATTGCCAGAAGGACAGACGCATTTCTTGCCATCACCATAAAAGCCTATTTTATACTTTGTTGTGCAATGGTGTTGCTTGACATAAATAACAGATGTTCAATGCAATGCATTGTGTTTGCACTTGAAGATCAGTTATTTACGCAAATTACACATTTTAGTAGGGCAACTACATGCATGAATGCACATCATGCATGCATACACGCACACAAACTGACACACGCATCAGAGGAATTCTAGACAAATTAACAACAAATTCCCTATATACTGTACAGTACTGTATCATTTTCTCAGTATCAAGATATATCTTGTCATAGGACCCTATTGTCTGATCTTGTATCAGATGGGAGAAAGACAATTAATTGTGCACATACAGTAAGGAAAGGTACTATGTTTACCCAGGGTAACTGGACTAAGCTCAAGAACTTCACAGCTCTTACTTTTATTGCATGTACTGTATGCCTACCCTATAATCTCGGCCAGTGGTGGAAAGTATCTAAGTAGTATAAGTATAATTTTGAGGTATTTATACTTTATTTCCAATTTCCAATACTTTTACTTCTACTCCACTACATCTCGGATCCAAATATTGTACCACTACTTTATTTTTTTAAACTTTAGTTACTAGTTATTTTGTAGATTTTGACTATTGTTACAAAACATACATTAACCACTTCAACCCGTACATTTCGGCCATTTGAAAAGAGCACACAATGTGTCGCATCGCGACGCATTGTGAGCTTGTAGATTTTTCAGATGATTTTTATACATTTGAAAACTTAAAATGGGACATTCTGCATAATGAGTACATTTTGATGCCAATACTTTTGTACCTGTTCACTCAAGTACATTTTGAATTCCGGACTTTTACTTGTATTTCTATATTGCAGTATTGAATTATTTTACGTAAGTGAAAAATGGGAGTTTTCTTTCCACCACCGATCTTGGCATGCACATGTTATTGTCTGGACTTACGTACAGCCTGACCAGCGAGGCCCTTGCGTAGAAAGATGCATGCAGGCCCCAGTACGGTGAGCATGTCTGGTCCACTCTGGGCCAGGGCCACTAGAGGCTCAAGATAGGCCCCCCCAGAGCCCCCCTCCTCACAGGACTGCACTGCTTTGTAGCTCCTCTTCTGGTCCTTGAGCCACATCCGTGGTGGGGGGTGTCAGACACGGGTGCAGGAGCAGAGACAGGGGTATAGAGACCATGACTCAGTCAGTGTGTGGGTCAACAACAAAGGACCAAGCATGGAGTGTGTGGAGATCAGAGGTAAAGTCACTGTCAGGAACATGCCTGTCAGTCACAGTGCGTAGTGGAGAGGTGTCGGGGTCGGGATGTGTGAGTCACAATGAAATTATTCACCCTCGCATTCAGGCGGGGGTACGGTAGATTTTGTGGTGAGTAGTCTCTCGAGTGGTTAGAAATTGATGCCATTGCTGCAACTGTCTCCGTAGAGTACATTACTATCACGCAGAGTGGAAACACAGAACTCTGCCACACTTTTATATTATCTTGCTTACATAAAGAAAAAATATTTATATATTTTTACATTTTTACATCGAAGTATGTAAGCAGTTTTTCTTGTTTGAATCTATAGAAGACAGTGGCTATGGTTATGGCAATATTGGGGCAGCAGTGTCTCAGGAGGTAAAGTGTATACATTCATATAAATACACCATTTAACCTAGATCAGAAAGCACAAAGCATGGTGAGTTTTGCTTTTGTTTGATACTTATGTTATGATGTAGATCATCCAGAGACCACTGCTATTGAATATCAAAAAGCCTTTCTGGTTTTCAAAAGGTAACGATTTGCCTACAGTGTATAGTCTACAGCAGCTGGTTGTTAGTGGGCAAAAGGACAGTTAATAGGAATTGTCCAGATGATATAGGACCAGAATGATTCAGCCAGCCATTACATTATAACTGACAATGAACAGCCTTCATTATACAGAGAGCTACAGGTTAATTAAAAAAGGAGGGAGATGTCATTGCCATTGGACTCATCTATAAAGTCAAATGAGGTCATCATAATTATTGCTCTCTCAAATACCACAAATGTTTTCATTGTCAGGAAAGGTATAATCAGAGGCTGAAACAGACCTCAGTCTCTACCAGACCGTCATTCTGCTTGTGGACAGCTAATCTCCGGCACTGTTGGGCCGATCGCAGCAAAACTGTGCACGCACGCACACACTCCCTGGATGCATGCCAGAGCATTTTTCATATTCCATTCTGATTGTCTCGATAGCCTCGGTACGCATGCTTTTATTTTCGTTCACATTCGGCTAGGCTGAGGATGAAATGGCACATGAAAATGTTCAAATCAGCCTCATGGTGGAGTTATTATAACAGGCCGATTCATGTTTTTACCTACAGTATAACTGCACCGAATTGTGTAAAACTTTGTATGTCCACTCCCTCCAGGCCAAGGAAAACCTTGACTGACTTTTATAGCGCCTCCAGGAGACCGACTTATGTAAAAGAAAAATATTACTTTTAGCCAAAATTCACTCAAATCGGTACACATGATCTCTATAGTCATGTGATCGAGACAGATCGGTTTGATTTTTCATATTCCATCCTTATTGGTGCATTCCGAACATTGCTGGCACACAGTACTTTTTCTAGTTTAAATTTATTTTAGATGGAAAACAATCCGTAGAAAAACTACGAGCCCAAATTGCCCAATAGACGTTTTTAGCCCAATCTCGGGGACATACACACACACACACACACACACACACACACACACACACACACACACACACACACACACACACACACACACACACACAGGCTAATCTGACCAAGTGAGGCATGGACCATTGCTTTCTGGGGATACAGCAAATCATCATGCCAGCTAAATACTATGAGGCTACGCACGCACTACAACTTATATAACAAGACAAATATATATCAAGCCGGGGTGGATTCAAGCAAGAACCTCTCAAACATTAAATATACTCCATGGCATCAACCATCAAGAGTTTCACGTCATATTTTACTTACATATTACGGGATGTGGATGCAGCTGCTTACAGCCTCTTTGCTCCTGTACAAGAGCGCGTTCAAGCATGCACTGATATGCTCAAATTTGTGAGCTACCTTGTGAGCTACCATAAACACATAATAATCCTCTGTTAGCAAATTGTGAATTGGATGCAACAGCAAAATGTGGCAAAAGACTTCTCTCCTCCATGGTAAAATTGCTATAATTCCTAAAAAATCAAGACAAGGATATAGACTGTAGCGAGGTAAATTCCAATTCAGATATTTCGCAAGCCATGGTTGGAAAAGACCAGTCAAATAGTTGGGACAGATAGTGATTAGACAAACATGCACAAACATCCAAGTGAGTCAGGATGACCACAACCAGAACGAAGAACCTTACCTTCTTGGAGAAATGTTTAACAGAGTTTCCCATAGTAAAGTCCTTCTTGTATTATCTGTTTTCTCTAACCCTGTCTGTATTAGTATGCCTGTGTGTGAGTGCACGTGTATGCATGTGTATTTGCATATGCATACAGTATGTTTCCAGGCATGCATGGGGTAAAGAGTGAGTAGATGGGAAAGGAAAAGACAGTTCAGTGGGTCACTGACTAAAATAAGAGGACATTTGAAGACAGATAGGGAGGGGAAATGACATAGAGGAGAGATTAGGTGAGGGAATGAGTAAAGGCAGTACAGGAATTATAGAAATCATAGGGAGAAGGGTACTGACTACTGAGAGTGAGGGAAGGACACTCAAAGTCAAGGGTATACAAGGAAAGAAAAAATTAAGGTAAGAAAAAGTAAAGAGAATGGGAATACAATTAGGTAAACAAAGAGTGAAGGGACGATCAGCAAAAAACGATAACAGAGGAACATAAGAGAGGAAACATGCATGTGGTCAAAGCAATACGCAGCAAGACGCAAGTGCCCCAAGTAGAAATGGTAAGATTGCTTATTCATTCGCTCTCCATCCTCTCTGCTTCAATTCTCTCTCTCTCTCTCCCCCCCTAGTTTCCTCTGTGAGGCTGTCAAATCCACTCTTTCCTTCTCTCTCTCTCTCTCTCTCTCTCTCTCTCTCTCTCTCTCTCTCTCTCTCGCACATTTTAGACCATCTATGAAGGGAGAATGTGACAAAGAGGCTCGTTTGGTCAAGCATATTACCTTCCCCTGAGCAAGAGACACAGTGGAGACACTAATCCAAACACGCACACACACACACACACACACACACACACACACACACACACACACACACACACACACACACACACACACACACACACACACACACACACACACACATATACACTTGATTAAACATACACGGATGTGAGGCTCTAGAGCTAAAAATATAACTCTCTCTCTCTCTCCCTCTCCAATACTCCCCACAAACCCCCCTGGCACTGTAAAATCCTGAGTGTTCATTTGAAGCTACTTATTTTAATGGATAAATGTTTTAATAATTCGAATGGTATAGTTAGTATATGCATAGCATTGCAATACAATCTTATAAAACTAACTAGCACGTCTGCAGTGGTTAGAGGTGTGGTCCTCTTAATTCCATTGATCAATGGTGTCGGGTAGGGTAGGACACCAGGACAGGTTGTTAATAAAGATATTAGAAGCAGCTTGGATTGGAATGGACTCTAGATAGATAGTTACCACATACGCTGTTATCTTTATTGTAAATCAGTTGCGATTACCTCTCTCTGTCGGGAGAGTGAGACAGCTGATATAAAACTTACAAACGGTAGCTAAACTGTTAAATTAAGCACTAAGGATCTTGCTGGGAGGCATCTCTCTGTGCCCGTATGCCATTACTGGAGCTTTCAAACATGGATAGAAAAGTAAGTGCATGTCAAATGTGGAACTTCAACGGCTTGAATTCAGATGATCAAAGTCAAAATATGCAAAGGCTGAATAAGAAGTGGGTTATGCACTGCATCACTAATGCTTAATTCATGCTCAGATGTGCTGCCACTCGCCGAAAATAGCAGATCTACAAGCCCACAACATGTCACAGGTTCAACACGTTGTGAGTTTGCAGATCAGCACTTTATTTTTTGGTGCACGACACCTTTGTGCAGCAAAGTGTAAATTGGGTTTAAGATTACAAAAATGTACATGGATGGAGTCACACACGTGCACGCACACACACACGCGCACACACACACACACACACACACACACACACACACACACACACACACACACACACACACAACAAGGTGTGAGGTCAGTGTCTTTCTGTAAATACAGCAGTCGTGTAATAACTAGAATTTCGCGCCCGTAATAATAATGCAATTTATACCATATACTGTACATACATAATTCTTCCGTCTATCACCACATAGTCAAATTGGCAGTATTAATTCAACTCCTTTATTTTATATTTTTTATGGAGGGACAGACCGTATGCTGACAGGAAATGAGGAGAGAGATGGGGGGGGGGGTGACATGCAGTAAAGGCTGTCGGGATCGGGAGTCGAACCCGCGGCACACTGCCAGACTTGGATTACCAGCCAAGGTGCCTGGACCGCTGAGCCATGGCCCAGGCCAATTCAACTCTGAGTGTGACAATTTACCCAAATGGATCCTTACGGGTTAAAATAACACTGATGATTTAGCTTGTGCTTTCATGTTCCACACGTTCTATGTTCCCCGCTTTCACTAACCCCAACCCTAAGGTAAGGAACATAGAACCCGGCGAACAAAGGGACGACCCCGTCCAAACATCTCACACCTCCCGTCATTCTCCATCCTCTAAATCCACATCATCATTTCCTTTCCCTGCTTGACCTCGTTTGTCTGTTCTGTCTCGTTTTAACATGCACTCCCTAACATCCATTACACCAAAGCCGTCTTCTGTGGCACTTTAATTCAAATTGTCTTTGTTTTTTGTCTTTGCTGAATCATTCAGACCTCTCACCAGAGGCTCATTGTGAACTTCACAACACATCAGACATCAGACTCGGGAGCAGTCAGCTCTCATAATGTCAGCCCAGGGAGGATGCTGGCATGCAATCTCCCCCCCCCCCCCCCCCCCTTCTCTCTCGCCTTGCTCTGCCTCATGCACGCACTACATAAATAAATAGTTTATACTACAGTACACAGGATATGTATCACTTTTTTGAATGAAATTGAGATTATTGAGGTTATTGTATGAGAGTATCATTCCAATGGTCATACATATGTGTGTATTGTATTATTATAACTGTATGCGTATTTATGGCATTGCTACTGACACATGCTGGCAGAAATGCAAAACAGTCACAGTTGAATATGCAAGGAAGGCAGCTAATTCTACGAGGAAATATTAATAATTGCTTTCGCTGTTTAATGAAGATTTTGAGGTCAAAGATAATCCTGTGTGATCCTCTTCCATCAAGTGCGTTAAATGAGCTGTGAGATGTGGGAGGGGTACACGCAGGATCATTATAGTAACAGCTCGGATGCCGCTATCATGCTTTCTCTTCTCCAACCACTCAAACATGCAAGGATTCTTCATCGCAGGGCTGCAACTTCCTATAATTCTTTGTAGAGATTATTCTATTGATAGCTTTTTAGATTAATCTAATAATCCAAAAGAGTGTTACTGCAGCCTCACTCCCAATCTTCCGCCGTAGTCTTTAACCCACCGTATCAGACTCCATCATGGCCCGTAGCACCTACCCTATACCCCCTTAGATAGCACTTTGTGTAGACTTGGATAGCATTTGATACAGACGTATACAGTAGCATGTTATGTAGACAGCACTAGAATTGCATTGTATGTAGTCACAGCACTTTATTGCGAACGCAGTGAGCACTTACTATGAGACCTAGCAGATCATGTCTGTCCGTGTGTCCGTGTGTCTGTCCCGCTTTTGTGCCCATATATGGAGCTGAGTGATTTGACTCAGCCATAACCATATAAGGAGTCCCCAAAGCAGCTATACGTCCAAATATGGAGTGTGTTGCATCAATCACAAACAAATCACTCCATATATGGGCACAAAAGCGGGACAGACAGTTGCGTTCGCTTCCCGCGTTTGCGCGTCTTACTGGTATTATATATACAAGCATAGTATAGTATATATGTATAGTTTATATATATATAGTTTCATTATATAGATATTCCACTGTTACGTTCTTAGCTTACACATTTTTCATGATAACTACTTTTTATGTATGTGATGTATTGCCATTGCTTTTTGTTCTTGCTTAATGCAAGTCGCTTTGGATTAAGAGTTTTCAGAAAATGGAGAAAAAATGTGAAACATGGCATGTGAAAAAATACTGCCTCGTCAAAGTTGGTGGTACGGTGATTTTATACATTGTCAGATACTTGAATGTATCCTTATATTATCATCACTTTACCCCAAAACAGCTCAAGTGGAGTTAGGAGGTTTTTGACCAATGTGGAGATGAAAAGTCTCCGAAGTTGGAGTTAGGAGGTTTAGTCAGAAGTGCTTTTTAATACTTTTCATTGGTTTAATTTTGTAAAACCCATTCTGGTACTGCGCCTTAGCTGGGGACCAGATACATGAACAAGCGAAAGGTAAACGGTTTCGAGTCGACCAATGGGCTCGACTGACGAGCTTACGCACAAGCTTGTGCACAGGGTTGCACACCAAGGTGACATTACTGCGCAATGTGCACATGCGAGTCGCCGCGGACGAGCCCCGCGACGTCACCGTTAAGAAACACTGAAGAAGTGGTAACAAGCAGTAAAAAGGGAGCATGCCCTGGCATGATCAACTACATAGTGAATAGGCAGGAATTTCCGCTTACCACTCAAGTTATTTTTATACCTCTATGAAGTAGGTCGTGAGTGGCTTATATTGTCGGTATCAGCGGGAGTCTGTCCCCGTTACAATTCTCTAGACCCCTGGTCTAGAGAATTGGTCTGATGGCCACACCTACCATCAGCTTCCAGTACGACTTGCCACACGCAAGCCGTGCTAATCATACGCTGAGTTGGCGGTGCCCGCGATTGAACCCATGTACTATGAGCTACCCGGTCATCTAGTACCTGTAGTCTGTGTGCCTTTTATTCCCATATATGGAGATCTGTGTCAGGTATGTCCAAATATGGAGTCCAGGCCAGTCTATGGCATCAGTATTATGATGTCATATTGATGATATCAGGTTACTCCATATGGGGATTATCTATATTTTCAGGAGATACACTGATCTGACCGGCTTAGTCCCACAACGCCACTCCCTCGGGTCCCCTGTGATGCGCACGTCAACAGGTCGACAGGTCCCCTGTGAAATGCACGTCAACAGGTCGACAGGTCCCCTGTGAAATGCACGTCAACAGGTCGACGGGTCCCCTGTGAAATGCACGTCAACAGGTCGACAGGTCCCCTGTGAAATGCACGTCAACAGGTCGACGGGTCCCCTGTGAAATGCACGTCAACAGGTCGACAGGTCCCCTGTGAAATGCACGTCAACAGGTCGACAGGTCCCCTGTGAAATGCACGTCAACAGGTCGACAGGTCCCCTGTGAAATGCACGTCAACAGGTCGACGGGTCCCCTGTGAAATGCACGTCAATGGGTCGGGCGGTTCTTGAGATATGCGTGGCATTTAGTGCGACGGAAGGTCGCAAAACAATTCCTATAAGATACTTGAATGTATCCTTAACTATGGTTAACTATGGAATCGCACATTTCCTGTCAGTTGGTGTGTCGGGCACACCTGATGGTGTCACATCATGTGACATCATCAGGGATGGAGATGTGGAGACCCTGATGTCATAGTAAATGCGATCTGCTGTCATCAATATTGGCCAGCAAATGCAGCAACTCTACATCTAACCATTTTGAGTGTTTGTGTAAACACAAACATTGCGTAACACAAACATCGAAAACGAAGGTGAGGACGTAAATTCTGATTGGCCGGAATGAGATGATGTATGATGATGTACGTACGATGATAAGAGCGCCCCTCACTTCACACGGGTGTGATTTTCTTTTTAGTTCCCGTGAGATTTCCCCATTTAAAGATTATGATAATTGATAATATAGGATATATGATAATATAGGATGTATCTAATCTTTGTAATCTCTCTCTTTCTTACACTGCCCTTTATTCTGGGGCCGTGCGAGTACTAACACGGTCTTTTTCCGGTCACCCTTACTGATTAAAAGGCGTCCATGCATTGACATTAGCTACTGTACGTCATGAATGATGTATGAGATAAGTACACCTGCACCCGTTTATGTGGTCTGATGCCAATGGTGTGCGAGGGGCAGGTGCCATGCCAATTGGGATTCTATATTTCAATGCTTTACAGTCATCAGCTGTGTTGTGTTGTCAGTTAACCCAGAAAGAAAAGAAAAAAAAACCTTTGTAAATACTTTGAGATCTCTCTCTCTCTCTCTCTCTTAGGTACATTTTTTTTTGTTTATAACCCACCCTGTAATTTCATTATTATTGTTTCATTTCATTCACCAGTTTTTTAGTTTTTCTAAAGATACGTTTTTTAGATACCAGATACGGACCTCTGAGCGGTTTCGTGGTCAAGAACAAATCCTCAGAGAATATCACTCACTCTCTTTAATGATGGCTCTGTCCTACAGTATCTCCTCTATCCTCCTCACTACAAGGTTATATAAAGACGCAAAGGACATCTACAGTGTGTACAGTACACACGCACTCACATTGAAGTCATAAAGAATGAACAATTATTGTTGCGCAACTGTCAATCTACATTGTGTGTGAGACTGTGAGTATCCTTTCTGTGACTTCACTTCAGATTACGTGTGTGTGTGTGTGTGTGTGTGTGTGTGTGTGGATTACAGGTTAAAATTAGAGTTCAAACAAAATCTACAAGCTCTCGAATTTTGGAGCATACTTTTCTCATTTCTACCATCATAAACTTACTATAGATGTCCTTTCCTTCTTTAGGCTAATTTGTAGGAGTAAGGATAGAGGAGTTAGGATAGAGGAGTTAGGAGTTAGGACAGTCACAGAGCATATTAAGGACCTGAGATGCAGCCACGTGCACGTTGTGCAGGCACGCACGTGCACACGCATCACTGTAATCAGATTTTCCCTTCCAGTGATGTATCAGTTTTCATGTTAAAGGCATAGAATGTGTTGTCTACAACAACAAAACCCTCTCCTTGCTCCTTTTTCACACAGATCTATTTTTGCCATCCATACATTGTGCTGTGCCATCTGACATCAGGTCAGTCTGAGAAAGGGAGAGTGGATGGTTGAGAGTTTTAGAGAAAAAGGTGAGGTGAGTTAGCACAAATCTCAGCTGCCTGCTTAGAGCTTACAAACTGTAAAAGTACATAATACGGGTGAGAGTAGAGACTAAAGAGTTGATGGATGTGTTTTGGGTCTGAAGGGTCTCTCTCTCTCTCTCTCTCTCTCTCTCTCTCTCTCTCTCTCTCTCTCTCTCTCTCTGCCTCTGTGTTAGAATTCCCATGGCTACTAAATAGTGCTTGCTCCCTCTGCTGGTTAATGCATAATTCCAATCCTTTTATCTACAGGAGGCTGATTAAATCCTTCTGAATCCTAACAGTTTTCTGAAAAACCTATGTTTCAGTGGTGCTCAACCTTCTCATGTCAAGGACCCCCAGAATTATCTGTATTTGGCCGTGGACCCCCATCTGAAAATATGTTGTTCCAGGGACCTCCCAAGTTCAACCTGAAACAATATATATTCAAAGATTTGCGCCACATTGTCACAATTTTTCAAAAATAGCAGATGTACAAACTCATAGCGTGGCACTCGGTACCGCACTATGAGCTTGTAGATCTGCTATTTTTCAATATATGATTTGTTTTTCTAGCCCAAGGGCCCCTACTACTGTAAATCCGGCGCTGACAAAGACACATGGGTGTGAAGATCTTTCACTAGAGGCATATGTCTAAATTCTGGCAATTATCAGGCCTCACTCATGCCTTTTAAATTGGTGCCGGGGAGATGTTTGCACCGGAATCTGTGCTTTTCACGAATTGTCCAACTTGCTTTGTCAGTTACAGTACTACATCCAAAGGATTCAAAACTATGCATTCTCTATTCTTCAAGGTGTTTGCCATTAACTCAGGCCTCACTCATGCCTTTTAAATTGGTGCCGGGGAGATGTTTGCACCGGAATCTGTGCTTTTCACCAATTTTCCAACTTGCTTTGTCGGCTACAGTACTATATCCAAAGGATTTGAATATTTTTACCAACACAAAAAAAAAACGTCTCCTCTCCTCCAGCCTCTTATAATCAGGTCTTTGGGCAAGCTATTTTTAGACCTCCCTGGCAGCCAATGAATTCTGTAGGGATTGCATACAGCAGACCTTGAAGTTATATAAGAAAATATGAAAAAAAAATTGTGTGAGTATTATCTCACTCTGCAGTCAGCACTGTACAGTTAGGATATCTTTTCAAAGACGACTTATGGCTTCTCAGTCTGAGTATGTGGGCACATCATCTAAAATGAAGTGCAGCTCCTTAATATGACAGCTAGCAGACCTGTGCATTAAACTCAGTCTCTTTCTCCTTTCTTTCACCCATCTGTCTCATTTTCTCTCTTTCTCACATGCACGGCGCACAGTGCGCACACACACACACACACACACACACACACACACACACACACACACACACACACACACACACACACACACACACACACACCCTCTAATTCACATGCCCTTCATAATCCATCTGTTACCTTGCCAGTCCAATAGCCATGAGTGCATTCAAATACATTTATTTCAAATTCATACCTCTCATAAAAACATTTGTACAGTCTTATGACATCACAGAAAATAGGAAGCAGTCACAGTAGCCTACTTGAATTTAACTATACAGTGCCCGGTTCATACCTTGTTGCGTGCCGTTTTAGGCGTGCAACACCGTGGCGTGCAACTATAAATCAGGCCTAACTAAGGCGCAGTTGTGACACATTTTCTGCTTCAGTTTCACACCGCTGACCATTTACCAACCACGCTATGCTTAAACTAGAGATTATACTCTGTCATATAGTTGGTATGGAAGAAATGGCACATCTGCCATTTTTCATTATGCGACATCGTCGTCGTAAAAATCTGGCGTAGCTGCTGTAGAAGGTGATTAGAAGAGCACTCAGTACAATCACCAATTTACTCTATGGCCACTTCCGCCAATAGTTCATTATCAACCTTTCAGTTCACTGTTGCTCCTGCTTCTGCCCCATTATTATCTCCGCCAGGCCGGGTGGCCATGCAGTGTCACCCTGAAAATAGCGCATAGTAGCACGACCGTAACAAAGCATAAATCAGGGTTAAAAAAACTTGAGTGATGATCTGGCCTGAATTGAGTCTAGTTATTCCTGGGCCCTGGCACATATTATTAGCACATGGGGAGCAGTAATTGTCTTCTCCTGGGCTTTTACACATCCTCACCAACACTGAGGAAGAATTTCAGTGACACAGAAGAAACACAGAGGAAATATACAGTAGGTAGTCTACTGGTAGTCTAATACAAAAGACAAAACTATAGTGCTTGCCTTGAGGTGAATTGTTAGTACAGGTCGTGAAGGTGATTGATGCAGGAAGGAAGAGACGGGAACCATGGACCCTCACTCACCACAGTACCCTTTCACCTGCAGTCTGTTCTCCAATAGTCAGAGTGCTCATTTCATTTCATTCTTTCTACTGTGTGTGTGTGTGTGTGTGTGTGTGTGTGTGTGTGTGTGTGTGTGTGTGTGTGTGTGTGTGTGTGTGTGTGTGTGTGTGTGTGTGTGTGTGTGTGTGTGTGTGTGTGTGTGTGTGTGTGTGTGTGTGTGTGTGTGTGTGTGTGTGTGTGTGTGTGTGTGCGTGCGCACATCTGTGCGTGTGTTATGATGTGATGTTTTATGCCTGCAAAGTTTTCCACTGAGCTGAAAGATGATATCCCTGCCATTACTCAGGTTACAGGGATGAGGACGGTGGCCTTCTTCATATCGATGCACATGACCCATCCTGTAGCCCCCCTCCATCAAACTAATGGTTATCAGATAGGCTACTACATATTTGGTCTGAAAACATACATTCATTTTTAATCTGCTCAGTAGGGTGAATGGGTGTGTGTCATCACGCTTGGCCTAAGCCATTTATACTTTGTCGTACAATGGAGCTTAAATTCAGCATTCCCTCTCCTCTCACTTTTCCTTTCCACGACCACTTGTCTCTCATGTATTATGTATAAACGCCAGTGATATGGATCATTTGCCTCTGAACTTTTGAGTATTCACAATCACCATAGGCAATAGGCAACGCATCTTTAACAAACAAATTAAACAAGTGCCATTCCAGAGCACTTGGATTTCATATGAGCTTGTGGAAAAACCAATGCCACATTCTCACTGATCAAAGATATTGATTCTTTAAAAAGTACAGGCGATTGGACTACATTTTCCATGCAAAGGTGTCATGATAACCAAACTCATCCCTTTGTAAGCTAGACTTGTATGTCAAAAACTATTTTGTGAAAGAGGTAGCTATACCTGCTTTCTAAATGGGATACATTTATATAAATGGGTTTATCTCTAGACTGAAGCCACTTTAATTTTAACTAGTTCTTGCGATAACTCAATTGACTTGTTTATTTGTTATTAACAATGCATAGTTATTTTTGGCATATAATCTGTAGACACTGCACTACAAAACACCCACACTTGTAGCCTATTCATGTAGCATGATGCATCAATGAACCTATGAAATGCTAGAGTTTGAGTTTTGTTGGATGTTATTCATGAAATGGTTCAAGGCTAATTTGTCTAAACATTTTCTACTCTAAATAATTCTTTAGACCTACAACTTAACTTGAATTTTTAATCTTAATTTGGAAACATTTAAATATTGTATTCTTAACTAGTTTATTTTTAGTCAGCAACTCATATGTATCTTACCTGCCCATAAACTGACTTGACTATTGGGTGAAGGCTGGAGTCATTTTCAGCCGAGGTTGTTTTGCTCAGTCTTTTGGAGCTGCGGGTGGATGTGGACTGGACGACGGGACTGCTTCTCGAAGGTGCATCAGAATTTAGACTCGAAGATGACCCGACATATATTTTCTCCTTGGATTCAAAGAAGAAAGCAGTGTCGTCGTCGTCCACGTGTTTTGGATACGAAGGAGTTGGTGATGGTGAGGTGTCCTGGAAAGAGATGCATCGATGCGGTGCTGGCACCCGCTCACCTCTGGAGGAATCGTGATGGTGATGCCTGGGCTTGGAGGCTTTGCTGCGCTGGCTCCGATCCATCCTGTATCTCGCGTCCTCTTGGCCATAAGTATAACCATCATCGACGACAGGGCTTGTCTGTCGGTGGGACTGGTTCTTGTGTGCCCGATTCTCACCTCCATTTCGAGAGCCGCTGTGCCTTGGCTGACAAAGAGGTCTGCGGGCACTTGCCTCGCAGTCATCGGTCCAGCACGTGTCCTCGGTTAAACTACCTTCAGCACGGGTGGAATGATGATGATGGTGACTCCGGTGACTGCGGTGACTGGTACGCGAGTCCTGTTCCGAGTGCGCAGACCTGCGGCTTACCGAGGATCTCAGCAGGGAAGTGGTAGATTCGCTTTTTGGGAGAGAAGAGCTCATTGTGGCTCTCGGACGCGGTTCTCTGCAGTTGTCAAGCCTGCAGCTGTCTGGAGGTCGTCTAAGGAAAGTAGCCTAGCTATAGTTCACCACACGTGTATAAGGTGTTCTGCAGCAGGGTGCAAACTGCAAAGGCAGCCTCCTTCCTCCTTGATCAGAGGCAGAGCACAGATGAGATGACCAACACTCTGCAGCGTATTCTAACACCCAGTGATAACTAACACTAGAACAGAAGTACCCACCTAGCCAATCAGCGTGAAGATAATGAAGTTCGCACCCACCTGCCCGTCATTATAGCAAACGAGAGATTGTTTAATGAGCAAATGATTTGTATTTTGTACAAATCATATTATATATAGGTTTGGACTTATTCCTATTTCCTGCAGGTCCAAAAATGAAGTGGACAATCCGACACTTTTAATACACATAATACATATTGACTACAACGCTGCAGCGTATATAAGTTAACTTATAGCCTTTTGTCCGACGTCACTGGAGAAGATTTGTCAGAGTCAGACACAGGCCGTCAGGCCCTGTTTGTGTTACGGTTGTTAGACAAATGTGCTGACGCTATTTTAAAGAAAAGGGAGAGAGGCAAGGGTTGATTTAACCTTTGTTCTACTCCTGAATAGGATTTCTGATGCAGATCCTTTCCATACTCAAGAATATCAGAAAGAAATAGCAGAATATCTGTTGCAACATGTACTGTATGAAGATAGAAATTAATAAGTGATATGGTTCGTTGTGTCCTCAGGTCCTTGAGTCACTTTCCTAATGACTTCCCTACTTTTTCCTTTTCTTAACTTGAACGATCAATATTTAGTAATAGTAGGCTACTACTGTTGGTAGGCCCTATACCTACATACTACCCGCACATTTAAGGCCCCTCCACGTGTCATGTCGCGTGCATGCGTGCGTCACGTGAACTTAACTTTCAGTAACATCAGCACCCTCCCTGCAGCCACTCCCAGTGGATGAGGCACGTGCCCCCTCTTTCAACACTGTGTGTGTGTGTGTGTGTGTGTGTGTGTGTGTGTGTGTGTGTCTGTGTGTGTGTGTGTGAGAGAGGTGAACTGAACCCATGTGTCCACTGTAAGGCACTAAGGCTGCATGGGAGGTCGAGCGCTGTCCATGGTGCTGAAGGTTAAGTAAACGCACACACACCTTGTTTAATTGAAAATGTTCCGTTAAATTACCACTCAGGATTATACTCTGGACTGTGCTGTATACGTCCGGCCTTCATTCCATCTGCAAGGCAAGCCCACAGTGTTGAATCTGAGAGCAGATGCCCCATGAGATGTGAGGCACACGCGTGTAATTTGAATACATACTAACACAAACTGATCTGAAAAGTGAACAGCTTTTCTTTCCATTCTCAGGGGAGTTTGTGTTCTCTGACATCTGTGTCTCTCTCTCTCCTCTGCTCCAGGGGCGGCCAAGTACAGTATACCCCCCACCCCCACCACCATCCACATACACACTCACAGTCTTAGCAGACTATACTTTAAAAGTTATTTTTATACCGTATGATGTTCAGACCTCTTTCATGTTCCATTATTTATGTAACCATACCCTACAGCCCTCTCGCTATTTGGGCATAAAGGTTTTCCTCTTTCATAGCGAGGGGGCTTCGAACCACTTTAACCATGGAGTCCCTGTTTTGGGCATGTCATTATAGGCAGAGATTGTCAGAAATTGATGAAAGATTTTCATTTTCATTTTCATGAAGCATTGTGAGCAGTAATTGGTCCAACAACAACACATCTCAACCTCCCTATATACTGACTTTAGTGACGCTATATGGTCTTTCGTGTGTGTGTGTGTGTGTGTGTGTGTGTGTGTGTGTACATTTCCACTTGCACACAAGATATCTCAAAATCAAACTGGCATATTGCCATGAAACATTGATTGCCCCCATGATGCTGCCTCTGGTAAAATAATAAAACTCATAATCAGATGGAACACCTGCACATCAAACACAACATTGATTAGATCTCCCTATTCTTGTGTTCTCTTTCCAACTTTAACATTTACACATGGTCAATAAACTATAATACAATGTGCTATTTGTAAAATATGCATTTTAAAACACGGTTTCCTTCTGCATGGTGTTGTTGTACAGCATGCCTGTGTTCACGTGTCTTCTGATGTCTCCTCACCCCACCCCCAAACACACATCTCTCCATCTGTACACATTGGGCTACAGCAGGGGACGAAATGAGCCCCAGGGTCCAATGTGGCCCATTTGAAATCCACTGAGATAGAGAGAATAAAACAGCAGGATGTTAAGTAATCGGCCTACAATTAAACGGCATGTATTTTAAAGACATGATCATCCCGGAGCTTGACCTACATGGAGTATAAATTATTTACGGGTAACTTAATTGCCGGTATGTGTTATTCAGGGGACACTGAGTTTCAACACGGGTCAATCTGTTAAAATGTAAAAATGTATAATGGGTTATTCATTCTCAAAGGCGTTGATAAAATTGCATTTCATCAACACTTGAAAGCTGCAATGTTGTTTTATGTCTTAACCGAGATATAGACGCAGGTTTCCTGCATGGGAGACCAAACATCTAAAGCTCAGCCAAGAGCTGAAGTAGATAATGTTAGTGCTATTGGGAGAGAGGTGCTAGTTGTAGAAGTGGAGACACGAGACGAGAGAGCCACACACCTCATCCCTCAACCCTGCTTGCACTGGGAGACTGGGAGCTAGAGCGCTGTCCATGGGTGCTTAAAGTTAGTGTCAGCCACAAAGTATTGACCAAAACATTTCCTTTCAGCTATGACCACTTTCACACGCTTTACTTTTACTTTTACTTACACTTACAGGCATGAGCTGTGATTGGTCTATTTTTAGAAAACAGACAGCTCTGTTGTACAGTAGATGGCTTGGCCAAAATGGCCAATACAAGCAAAACAAGAGGGAGAGAGGGTCAATAAACTGAAATAATACACTGTAGCGAGGGGGTACACATTAAATATCAGGGATCAATAAACAAATTAATGCCTGCTTAAGTAGACAATAAAGTCCAGATTGTTCATTGATCTGGACGGCTTACAGGACAGACACAGAGTTAATTTAGCAATCCAGACTTCGCTGTCTTGTGAGTAAGATGCTTAATGCTATGATGTGTAGCTTTGAAGCTTTTCGTCAGCGAAGCAGTGAAGCTTTTCGTCAAGTGCTTCACATGCAGGAAATAGAAACAAAAACAACAAGCTAAATAAAACATAATAGTAAAGAGCAGAAAACGTATACAATTGATCTCAAAGCAAACAGCAAAATAGCGATACCCACATAGAAAAAAAACAAAAACATCATGAAACATCTGGAAATGCCCGTGCAAATAGTAGTGTTTTGAGTTTGTTTTTAAAAATGTCTACAGAAACTGCTGATCTCAGGGCCTGAGGAAGATCGTTCCACAGTGTGGGCGCTACAACCTGAAAGGCTCTGTCACCTTTTGTTTTGAGTCTAGTGCTGGGGACAATTAAAAGACCCTGATCCGCAGACCTTAGGGCCATCTCTGGCACATAACGCTGGACAAGGTCAGTTAAATATTTCGGAGCCTGACCATATAAAGTTCTATAGGTGAGCACCAGGACCTTAAAATGAACCCTGAAATGTACAGGAAGCCAGTGTAATTGGGCTAGTAATTAGGTGCTTTCATGCAACACTGAATAGATTGGATGTTGAGCCCCTCCCTCTCTCCTCATGAATTATACATGGTAAGTCAAAACAACACAAACACGTGTGCGTGGCTGCGTGTGTGTGTGTGTGTGTGTGTGTGTGTGTGTGTGTGTGTGTGTGTGTGCGCTGATTATGCAACATTAAGGCACCTTTTAAGTTGTACTTTTGAGGTTTAAAAACCAAACAGCAAGAACTAAACAAAGCAAAGATAGACTCTTCGCAAAATGTGTTCTTACTGAACTGAAAGGAAAACATAGGTCCAATAAGATTGTTAATACTTATTAATGAAGTTAATTGAGGGAGGTTACATTTATTGAGTTTTTCCATTTTCAATCATCCATATAGGGATGAGTAAATTGTGCATCCCTGCCGCAGACAATGCAATACAGTTGCTAGCCATACGGATGCATCCTTTACTGAATACAGCCTGGGATTGTGTTTATACTTTATACAATCAATATATTATCTCAAATATTGACCACCTGACTACTGTATATCTCCAACCTAATCTTAAACCCCGTCATAAACTCTGTCCCTTGGCACAGTTTGGTATTACTACAAAATTAATGAGCAAGATAAATGATTAACCACATGACAGCCTGGGGCCACAAGGTGACGACGGGAACTAAATGATCTTCTTTATCTGACTAGTCAACAACCTTGCCCCAACCTGTGGGCCGAGACCAACTGGTGGGCTGTGGGGATATTGCGTGTGGGCCCACAAATAATCGGCAAAACACCAAGATTCTTTTTTTTTTAAGATTTATTTATTGATAATGCAGATATCATTTACAACAATGAATTACAGAATCATGATTTTTTTTATTTTTTTTAAACAAGACAAAAAAAACA
Source organism: Protomyctophum bolini (assembly GCF_963924005.1). Taxonomy (NCBI): domain Eukaryota; kingdom Metazoa; phylum Chordata; class Actinopteri; order Myctophiformes; family Myctophidae; genus Protomyctophum; species Protomyctophum bolini. The sequence continues at coordinate 28,799,611 of NC_137883.1, forward strand.
GTAAAAACAAACCCCCCCCACCCACCCACTGGCCTGTGTGTGTGTGTGTGTGTGTGTGTCTGTGTGTTAGGCTGTGCAACAGTGGTGAACAAAGGTTACAACGCTATTTTCGTGCTCGGACACATTTTCGTGCTCAGACACAGGGACCCAGGGACACACACACATAGCTGTCTATAGGAGTGGTTGCACCACTCAAAATAAGTATAATGTTTGTTATCCGCTCCTTAACTGGCAAAATAGTTTTATACTGTGTATGTACAGTAGTGGCAGATGTATACTATAATTATAATAACTATACCTATACAGTATGTATGTACAGTATACTCTATGTATGAACTTCCCCCTCAACTGTTACAAGGGGGTAGATTCCTCTTAGTTATTTGTGAACTCTGCCCTTTGAAAGCTGTTTGATTCCCTCCTCCGTCATTTGGAAGCTGTCTCTTTTTGTTTCTTTTCAACATGATTTTTTGAACCAAAGATACATCCCTTGGGCCATTATACCGCATGAAGCTATACTGTACATCACAGTACAGTATATTGCACCAATAGCACTTGGAGCACTGACTAGGGTCATAGTGTGAACTCATAGTGAACTCATATAGTTGTCCAGCTGGGGCTGTATTTGCAATCTGCAATGGGTTTAGACTGAGACCTTGTTAAATTAATCTCTCTGATATAGAAATATTATAATTTGCCCATATAAACAGTGTCCCGTTTACAATGTACAATCATTGGCATAATCATGCAGGGAGGTATAGGCTCAAGATCAAATGGAGGATAGAAATAGAGCTCAAAATATACAGCATGCAGAAACTTGGGTTTCTTTTAAATTCTTGCTTAATTGGATGTATTGAAGGAAATGGTACTGTAGCCTACAGTATTATTATTTTAACATTACCATTGAAAAACAAGCATGAAAACCTCTTCACAATCACAATACATGTATGCAAGCAAGCAGTAAAGGCTGACGTTTACAGGACTTGAATGAATAGGAGTAGTGGGAGATGTTATGGCACAAGGAGGGCAACATATTATATAACAATCCACCTAGTATATAGTGTGTCTCTTGTAAGATGTGCTCCTGTGGCATCTCCTCCTTCCTGCAAATAAATCCAGGTCATGTGTCTCTAAACAAAGCCCATCGCAGCTTTAATTAACATAATTATGTGTTACACCTACAGCTAAATCTGAAGGTTACAGTGTAGTTCACGTGGAGTCTATTTCTGCATTGTGTTGTGCTGTGCTGTGCTGTGCTGTGCTGTGCTGTGTCTGGTGTCCAGGTATATCTTAATCCTGCTGCTACAATGCTCTGTGAAACCTGAGTTATACTTAGTTGTGCATTGTCTTGCAAAACTAACAGATCTACAAGCTACAGTACTTTAAATTCCATTCTGGAAAGGTTGTTAGTTGTTTGTTTGTTGTCTATTGGTGTACTATTCTATGTCTGCCTAGGACCTCTGCTTGGATTCATGGTGAGTGGAATGAGCTGGGGGTGAGCTGCATGTGGACGCAAGCCGTGTATATCCACGGCTTCGTGACAATTACCTAAACATGAGAGAGATGTGCCATATATGCGCATGCATGATGATTCCATTCACACCTCTCTCTCTCTCTGCACCCTCCCTCTCTCTCTCTCTCTCTCTCCTCACTTGACCATGACCATGAAATGGAAAGCAAAATACAGCACGATATAGTTTCACATGCCACGCATAGACTTGTTGGTGTAGGCTACTGCAGCGCAATGGCATTTGGCCTGGGTCCTTATTGGTAGGGACCTAGCAAATTACTTGCTTTATACCGCTGCAGCGGCTGCACATTGTCAGTGCGGAGAGCGCTCTCCGTGGTGCTGAAACCCTTTTTCCTGTTGTATTCCACTATTCCAGGAATTTCCAGAATTGTATAACGTGTGAGAGATGGGATCTGTCACGGGGCAGCCCCTGCCCTTATCAAGGACCTTGCAAATAGACCACACAGTTAAGTCAACTTGATCAATTGACAAACAGCTGGACTGGAAGTAACGGTTTTATATATATTGTACACATGACATTTTTAGTAATTAACACAATGGTTGAAAGAGTTTTAAATGTTTATTTGTATTTATTTACATTGAAGTTGCATTGGTATGTCTGTCACCTGTCTCCCCTCTGCAGTGCTGGCACTCCTCTCTAGATTGGAGGGTGCCAAGCCGTGTATATCCATGGCTTCCGTGACAACATGAGAGAGATTATGTGCACGCACGATCATGATTCCATTCACACCTCTCTCTCTCTCTCTCTCTCTTTCTCTCTCTCTCTGCACCCTCTCTCTCTCTCTCTCTCTCTCTCTCTCTCTCTCTGCACCCTCTCTCTCTCTCTCTCTCTCTCTCTCCTCACATGACCATGACCATGAAATGGAAAGCAAAATACAGCACGATATAGTTTCACATGCCACGCTGCCACGCATAGACTTGTTGGTGTAGGCTACTGCGCAATGGCATTTGGCCTGGGTCCTTATTGGTATAGGTTAATATCCACAGTTTCTCTGTAGCGGTCCGCAATTAACCTATATATTGTTCAAGCTTCACACTCCAATATTTGAATAAAGGTTGTACACATCAGTGAAATTAACCTCATTCATCCCTAATTGAGAGTATAGGCCTAGCAAGCGCACCACAGATCATATAGGCTGCATGGCTAACAGGGCTTGGGCACTATACCCTCCTTGTGCAATTCCACTCGGTGTCGAGTGGAAGCACAACCGATTGTTTTAATTAAAAGTGGTATATATTCTGTGAAATGTTTATCGTCATTCCGTGTATCTACAAGCTCCAAGTGTTGCGTCCATGCACATGCAGCGCGTTGTGAGCTTGCAGATCGTCGGTGCCCCACTCACCATGAATCCAAGCAGAGGTCCTCACAAGGTAAAACACTGCCAGTGCTCAGCGAAATGGCCCGTTGCAAAGCTAAGTTGAGAAATTGTGCGATATTCAGATAATCTTCAACCGATTGTCATCATGCAACACATTCCGGCCAATCACTTTTGGCGTCCTCACTTTGCTGTCCTCAATTTCTATCCTCACTTTTTACGTCAATCAAATCATCACTGTGGGGTACACACACGCACACACAGCTGGGCATAGGAGAGGCTTGCGCCCCTCAAAAAGAGGGGGGGGGGGTTTACAGGGGCCAGTTTCGAATTGCAGCCGCCCGTAAGGGCTCTTTGAGGCCGGTTTTGAAGGACTCTAGGGATTCACATTTCTTAATGGCTGTTGGTAGGGCATTCCACATTGTGGTGGCAAAGGAGGTAAATTATTAACCCCTTGTTTTAGCCGAATCTGGGTTGAACATGTTTTGTGGAACTCCCTCTGGTGATCGTGGACTTCGTTAAGATTAAGGTATTACAGTATTTTGACAGGTATCTTAGTGGTGTAGCAAATCAGGTCCATTGCAAGTTGTTGTAATGTGTCGTCAACTTTAAGCCATTCCAACCTATCAAAATGAGCAGGGGTGAGGTGGGTTCTGGGAGTAAGGCCAAGTAGTAGCCTGACCAGTTTGTTTTGGGATGTTTGGAGCCTTGTTTTATATGGCTTTTGAGGTGCTGTGGTACCATGAGGTATACATGCATAGTGGAAGAAACCTTGTATGACCTCCTGTTGGGGTCTTCAAAGTATTTTTGCAATTGATTTAGGGCGGTCCAAACCCTGGCAAATAGAATTTCCTTCACCAATGTGTTTGTAAAGGATTTCTAAAATGCTAAGAGCCCTAGGGGAACCCTTGACAGCAGCTGGAAATTGGGGTACCCAGTACTACCCACAAGTTACAACCTTGTGCGGAGAAAATCTAAATGTTTGATTCTGCTTTAAAGCATGCAAGGGTTGGGGTCAAACTAAGGGGTTTTCATTAAAAAATATATTTAAATCCATTGCAAGCACTTGTGTTCCACCAAACTATATAGCTTTTGATCAATGCTCTGTTATGTTTCAGGCTGAAACAGTTCCTCAATTTAGGTTGCATATCATGTGTATAGCTGAAACTTTCAGCTATACACATGATATGCGACCTAAATTGAGGAACCATCCTTGTCAGGCTTCTGTCATCACAAAACAGACAGTCTCATGCTCTACTGCAGGCAATCATTCTCAAACATGTTTTACCAGTGCCACTTGACGTGTTTTCAGCTGAGAAAACGCATAGGAACACAGCTAATCCAATACATTATTTTGTGTTTTGATGTGTTGTAATATGCTGCAGGGAGGCTCAGCAGTAGATGGCGCCATTGCAGCACTTATAATGTGCATCTATAAGGGATAACTGGATAAAACAGTTGGTTCAAAAGGGGTTTGGGAACCCCCTGCTCTGCAAGACTCTGACTGACTCTGTACCTCTAAAGGGCACTGTCAATTCAATTCAAAGGGCTTTATTGGCATGAGAAAACATACGTTTACATTGCCAAAGCAGAAAGAACAATACAACAATACAGCAATACAATCAAAACTAAAATGATGTACATTTGAAGGTCAGAATCTACATAGACGTCTGTTATAGACTCTGTCTGCATCATGTGAATGTATGGGACTCATCTGCAACTGCAACAGCAACATACCGGTAAAAACACAGAACTGTCAGAACAGCTGGTGTCCTGCCTGGTGCTGTCGCAGCCGCATTCTCAACTGGTGAGCAGCCCGGCAACTGGTGGGCCGTAAGGATATTGCAAGTGGGCCCCCAATTATAAATATAATATATATTCATTTTTAATACATATTATTTTTTTCAAATTATTAAAAAGCATTTCAAAATGGGTGATGAAGCATTTCATTATTTTGTGCAATTACAAAATATGTTTGTCGATTGACGCCCCTTTAAAAACTCATGAAGAGGTTGACAAAGAAAGAAGGCTTTTTCACATTTATTGATGGGACAGTGAGTCAGTGAGAGAGACAGACAGGAAACAGGGCGAGGAATTCAGGTTTTCGGGAAATCAAACAATGTCGGGCATAAATTATACTGTATGAACCACGTGGCCATCGGTGCACCCCCATCAGCCAAATGTCTCATTCATGTATCTATTCACCCACACCGTATAGATCTACAGTATCTTCTCAAATCATCAAAGAGCACAATACCCTGAGTTCTGCAGGCTCTCCCTCCTCGTTATACAGAAGCCAGACCACAAAGGAGTTTAGGAAAAGTGCCTGTGACACCCAGCAGATGGAGAGGGAGACTTGCATTTGTGACTCCCACAGACCTGCATGGGGATCTTTTGAGATTCTAATGTGCTTCCATGAGCTGCCAGGGAAAGATGAAATGGATGTAATGCATTTATAAATGGATTATAAACAGCTACCTTAAGCCTTAAGGTACCTGTCCTGTTTATAATCTGTTTTCAAATGCATAGGCCTGTCTGTTTAAAAGAGACATTGGTCTTTGAGATTATGGTTGTTGAGAGTAACTTATTTTATGTAAAGTAAATGGTCTGCAACACCTTTATCAAATCAGCTTTACAATGTGTTTTACATTCACCTGTTCACACACACATTCATACACACATGGATGGCAGAGGAAAACCTACTGAACCGCGAACCACGGTTCCCAAACAACTCTACCTCCCTGCAAATTAGTACTTTTACTGCAACGAGACAGGTGACAATATCCCAGTGAACATATTTTTGTTTGTGTTGTGCATTGTTATTTCTGCTCAGTTGTGTCATGAGCCTTCTGTTTCTGTTGGCTTTGTTAAGTATGTCACTCTCTGTGGATGTTTTCTTTTCCAGTGCGTTATTCTGTAATAAGAACAAGATATTTCTGAGCATAGGTGACATTTTGAAGTTCCCTAAGCTGGCAGAAACCATGGAAACCATAGCAGAACGGGGGGGCAGATGTCTTCTACACTGGGAAGACAGGACTATACTTGCATCCAAGACATTAAAGCGGCAGGTGGTTGAGATATCAACATGGCACTATAGATTTTTTTTGGGGGGGGGCTGTGTGGGTAAAAATATGACAGAATGGGATCAGTTATTTCCAGGTATGTTGAATCTCCTATAGGTCTAGGAGAGAATAGATAGCAGTTTGCATGTTACCTCTAGTCCTCCTGAGTTCTGCTAGGTGGGAGTGTGACATTGAAGGTTCCCATCGCTTACCAGGTATCCATAGAGGAAGCATGTACCATCCCTTGAGAAAATATCATACACACCACCTCCAGCTCTTCCTGGGAGTACCTTGCTCTCCTTCGTTCTCACTATCATGAAAGGTATCTTTTACAGTGGCTAATATTCATTAGCCATTATTATTCTGCTAGTCATGGTGAATGAGACCACTGGTATAATGTTACTTTTTGTGACTATACTCTAGCATGACTTTCAATGACTGTCAATGAAATGTGAATGCTTTGTTTTATTTCGTTTTAAATCCAGCACTGCCCCAAAAACTACTTGAAGTTTGGCTTTGATAAGGTCTGTGTTTTTATTTTCACCGTCTGTCAATGGTACATGACTAACATGGATGTTTGTTATTTATCTAGAGTAGACCCCAAATGCAGAACCCCGATCAGACAGATGGGACAGACAGATTGGTAATTGATTGACGAAGATATATTGGATTCACGATGCTAATGAAAGTTAGTCAGAACAAACAAATGCCACCAAAAGGCTTAAATTGGCTGGAGGCTATCTCATGCTTACAGTAGAATATTGCATTAAAGCAGTGGTAACCAACCTTTTCAAGCCCAAGAGCCCATTTTATTCCCAATTGTAAGCCAAGATCTACCACTAAAACGTGTTAGAAAAAACACTTGTTTTTTTGCTATTTCTGACAGGCTCAATGCATGTGCACACATCCACACAAAGACTAAAGCTTAAATTAGAATAAATACTTATAGTAAGTTATATTATCAATGTCAAATAATATTAAGACAAATTAGAAATAATTAGTATTAGAAATATTTTGTTTCTCATTTCAATGAATATTCACATTGGCAGATGTTCAAATGACATAGGCATAACTTGACCATATATATTTGCACAGATATGGTGACATACTCTCAGGGTCAGCCCACCTTTAATGAGACTGCTGTGACTGCACTTTATCTGCAAGCGTTTTGAAATCTGGTTCATATTTAGTGATTGCCAGTCTGAGGGTGTCATTAAGATGTGAGTCAGTCATACGAGTTCTAAACTTGGATTTTATTATTTTAATTTGTGAAAAGGCCATTTCACATAAGTACGTGGAACCAAAGTAGGCATGTAGCTTCAGTGCACACGACACAATCAGGGGATACTTCTCTGCTCACAAGAGACCAAAATTCCTTCTCTTTAGCTCTGACCTGCAGGTGACAGTCACTTACTAATCCAATAATCTCCATTTAAATATCTGAAGTTAATGCAAACACATCCTGCATTTTATCGGACAGCAGTTCAATGACAGTAGGCTCAGTAAAGAGGAAAGGGTTTGATACAAAAGCAGCTACTTGACTCATGCGTTGTACTTCAACAACTTTTCATATTTCATATTTATCATATTTTTTGCTCTATGTGTGCATGTGTACAGAATTCAAACTGTAGCATTGATTATTGTCACGGACAGAAGTCATTCTTTCCCTTTGCATATGCCCTGGAGTGCACTCGCCTATTAGTTTGCATTGCAGACTGGTATATTCAGTATATGTTTCTCATTTTTATATTTTTGTTGTTGCTGCGCAGCAGTTGAGGAGAACGCAACTATGCATTCCTTTAAGCAACACAACTTCTGCAGCTGCATCCATATGTTTAGAATTTGCATCAATGATCAAATCCCAATAATAAAAAACATTATAACAACGAACAACGAAAACTGAAGGAGCAGCGGCGCTATCGGCTAGTAGTCCCACCTCAAGTGTCTGCAGCCTGTCACGAGCCCCGTAATGAACTGATACGCGGGACGCACGTTGTTCCGTATTTTAATGTCGGGTCGGAGAATAAATACAGTATGAATGACGGCGGGATTTATTTGACAACTCTGTCCTGCTTTCTTCACGAGAAGAGAAGAGCGCTCACAGCTGCTAATATGGTAGCAGCCCTGTGGCTGACCTGTCAGTTCTCTTTACAGCATGAGATGTGAACCTGGGTCTGGGAAGCTCAGAGCTGCAGCCATTGGCTCATGATACGAGCACACGACCAATGGGACAGATCATTCAGTGTTGCTAAGATACCACCTCCCCACCACACACGCACACACACACCCTTGGACGATGGGGTCTATTCTCAAACTCAGAGCCACAGCGCTCTGCTCAAAATTAATTTGCATGTGACGAGCGGCACTGACATTATTCCAATGGGTCTGACGCGATCGACTGGAAACGTTCCCGCGAGCTACCGGTAGCTCGCGAACCCCCGGTTGGTTACCCCTGCATTAAAGGAATAGAGTAGTTCACTAAAGTGACTAATTGTCTATCAATTATACACACCCCATGAAGCATTGAATTCATTGAGATTGTGTTTGTTTTTGTCACATTCCTAAACCAATAATTTGATGACCGGGTCATCGGTCAGTAGGAGACTCAATTGATCATTCATCATCATCATCTTCCAACCCAAAGCACCAGACTGCACTTAAGGTGTTGGGCTGCTGTAATAGGACTAAAGAGGCCATCCATTTATACTGAACCCTGCAGTCTGGACTGTATGTATAGACCTGAGAGCAGATTCTATAAAACGTCTTCTACATCCAGGTTTCAGGTTTCTGAAAAATGTATCAACGGTGCACTGGTGTGTCAAGGACCTCCAGAATTATCTGTAATTAGCTGCCGACCCCCATCTGAAAATATGTAGTTCCAGGGATGCCCCCAGAAGCAAAGATTTGAGTTAAAAAGCTCTGAAATAATATTCAAAGATTTGCGTGCCGTGCTACGAGCTTGTAGATCTGCTATTTTTCAATAGCTAAAGTATATCAAAATGCTTCAAACACCAAAAGGGGTTCCCGTCCTGTCTGCCAGACCGAATCAGCCAAAAAATTGCCTGCCTACCACACGACAGTGTGATTTGAGTCTGGGTTATTAGCCAGGCTATGGGTTAACCACATCAACACTGTTATTATCGAAACCTTTCAATAATGTTAAAAATAGCGACAATAGCTTAAGTTTAAAATAGGGAGTAAGTGGTTAACAATGTGCCTCACCACCAGCAATGACAACATAGTTCAGTATATAGCATTTAATACTGTATCATGAGCTATATTAGCTGAAAGGGGCAGAAGGGAAAGGCCACAGGGTAACACAATTAGTTGGGTTCATTCTGCAATCCCACCCTTTAGTTTTTCAGATATCTTGTATGTAAGTGGAAATTTTGGCCTAATTGATGGGTTTATCCTCCAGGGAGCATGAAGGTCCACGGCAAGTTTCATAGCAATAGTCATTTGTGACATAGGCCTACTGTACAGTATGTTGTTTAATTGGGAGTACAATAGGTATTAGGTAGTCTAATGTTTTAAAATTAAGATAGAGAACTGATACTATGTACTGCAGCTTCTGTCAATGAAATGTGAATGCTGTTTTCATAATGTCAAATGTATTGAGGTCATTCTGCAGTTTTCACAGTCTGATATGAAGAAGAAAGGAATTATGTGTCCTGTGGCACTGAGTGAGTAAGAGTAAACTTCAAATCAGATTTTTATTGGTTGGGAATTACAAAAGAAAACAAAAGAAAACATACTAAAACATGCCTTTAATTTTTGCCCAAGTCATGATTAATTGAATGTATTTTGCAAACTTCTATACACGTTGCAGTTGAGTCAACTTGTCATATTTAGTTTAACTTTAAGCCATAATGGTTCTCAAAGTGGGGTCTGTCTGCCTTCAAGGGTTCCTTGTGGGTTCCAAATGGACCTTTACAGAACTGTAACTATGGAATTGTACAAATGGAACCAAATGGATCCATAAGGGTCCATTTATTTGGTTCCATTTGCGCACACTCACAGTTCTGGCGATCCTTGAAAAATAATTTAATTTAATTTAGTTTAATTTTCCAAATTAGGGGAATACTGAGATGAGCAATAATTATCATCATGACTTTTTGTATGCCATATATCACACAATGTATGGAGCATGAGAAATGTCTTTGATTGAGACATTGGGAACAGTAGGCCTACTGTATAAGCTGGGTTCCAGCCATGTGGTTTATGAATTAGTAATGTGAATACTGAGGTATTTTCCTCCAAGGCAAAGATGTGAATTATGAAAACATGCAAAAACATGCAAATTGTGCTCTACTGTACATTATGTGAAACACTGCTGCCTTTGCTATATAGTCCATGACAAAAGTGTTCAACTGGATGGGTTACATCTTCATATTTTTAGTTTCTTGGAAACAATTGCAATCACACGTAATCAAACGGCATCTACAAATGTATTTTCTTTCAGAATACAGACATTCAGATGAAAAGATCCTTTCCCAGTCTCGTGGTACTACAAGTTCTCTTGAATGAAGGGAGTATAATCTAAACCTTTAAAGACAGGAGCTTTCCAATGTTGTCAGATTCTCGCAGCTTAATGTGCACCTGTCGTCCTGTGTTGACAGTCACATTATAGTCACTAAAAGCTGAAGTTAGTCACATGACTGAATTAGCACTGTCATGCACTGCAGGTGTTTATACCCATGGAGATGCTGACCTTTGAGCGTGCCTTTTGAAATGGTAAAGGAAAGGGTAGACCAACACACGTGAGCACATCATAGTACAGACAGTATCATCCTACTGTAGATGGAAGATCATATGACTACATTTAATTTCCAATGTTGTGCTTAATCTGGCCTTAAAGGGATATGCTTAATTTCAGCATATGTGTACATTTGTCTGCAGTGCTTCAACTAACCACAACTTTCTTTTCCTCAAAAGGTTGTGTAAATGCTCAAACCTCCAATTTAACTACTACTAAAGTGGATAAGATTAATAGCAGTATTTTGCCAGATCGTTATATGTCAATAAGGAGCTTTGCTTGTTTACAGTTCTAAACAATATGGACAGTGGAAAACAGCCTAGATGCATGACTTCAGCTTGTGTAATGTTATCTGAAACTTTAATTGCTATAAAGAAGTTCAATATCATATTTTAACCATTGTCCAGAACAGAAAGAAAAAGAAAGTCATCCTGGCACCACTCGGGAAAATATGTTTGAATAAATTGTAGAATATATGTGTACTAAATGAATTATCTACAGTAAAATATTTAAATAAACACAATGTACAGATAGTTTAGCTGCACTAACAGTTCACCATGACCACTATCACTGTGACATCCCTATTTTGAGCATGTATAAATAATAATAATAATTTCTATGCAACTTTCTTTTCTTAAGATAGCAGATAACAAGTTCTACATGTTGTGAGCTTGTACACTGACTATTTTCAAATAGCCAAAGTATAATTCAGCCCTAAGTGTTTAATTGGTCTATCACTTATTGATAGGCATGTAACGATCGATTGCAATTAAATTGCAATTTGAATTGTGATGCAAACAGCAGATGGAGTGTAAAAAAGCGGATATTTGTAAGAGAATTGATTAAAAAAAATAGTTTTCAGTCATTTCCTACTGCATTGAATAAAATAGAATAGAAACTGCAGATAAAAGAAGACAATTAAAAGAGAACCTGGTGGAGCGGAAAGGAACTGGTCGGAAAAACGTGTTCCTTCCACACAATTCGTCCGGCCAGGGCAAAAAAAGCACCTTTTTTCATATTCTTTATTTATTTATTTTTAATCCATATTTTGAAAATTCCAATAATCTGGTGTGCAGGTGATGACATGCACATGACATGCATAATATAATTAAAATTTATTTTATTTATAATGGGCTACTTGGCAACGAGAGCCAAAACTGGTGACCATCAGGTGGTGCTGAAAGAGTTAAGAGAGAAAGTCAATGCTTGATTTGTGTAAGAAGGGAAAGAAAAAAAAATATCTGGAAAAAATATGTGTTTAAAAAATTGTGAAAAATCGCATCGTGAACCTATTATCGTGATTTGAACCATATCGTGAGTTGAGTGAATCGTTACATGCCTACTTATTGATGATAATCCAGTGGTTCTCAAAGTGGGAAGTGAGACCCCCAGGGGTCCAAATGGATCCAAATAGGTGTCCAAATAGGTCTGTAACTCTGAGAGTGTACGAATGGAACCAAGTGGACCCTTATACAGGCCCATTTACGCTCAGAGTTACAGAGATCCTTAATGTGTGAGAACCGCTGCTGTGGATGAATAAATAATATGACGCTGATATCATCTCAGTACCCAGCAGCGTGAGACCACTTCCTAGGGTCTGACCATGCATGGAGTCGGTCACCATGGCGTACAATAGCTTGCACCACTGCTCCTGTAGCCTTCAGCAGTTCTGTCTCATGGTTCTTCTCTGCTAAGCCTTCCAGAACCGCCTGTAAATTAAAACCGTACATTGGTACTCAAGCCCAAGTACACATTTAAAGAGCCCATCTACAACTTAAACATCTAGAAAATATAGCTTGTAATGTGTTACGCATATACTGTAGAAAGTAAGTATTCATCATATTAAAATATAGTTAAGATTTAATACATATGTTTTGGACATGCCCAATTAACACTACATGATTACTGGAAAGCTGTGATTGATACGCTGTCTAGTATCTAGGGCTCTTGAGCAACCACTGGACCATCCCCTTACTGTATATTGCACTATATTTGGCACTGTGCCGCCGGAGGTGTCACTAAGTGATATCAAAGGTACTGTTTTGGCTTCTGTACACTGTTGGCCAGACGGTTGATACTTTTCAAATGGAAGGAACCCTGTCCTCCCACTTATACTCTCATTGGGTCAGAGAGGTTATGCAGTTCATCAAATTCGAAAAGATAATTAAGTTATTCCCTCCAATAATCCATATTGAATTTCTATACAGCCTGGCAGCCTTTCACTTCATTTGCGGAGAACATGGAAGCAGAAAGTGTAACCCTGTAGTAGTGCAATCTATTCTCTTTTCTTTTCTATTTTCTTCTTCTTTCTTTTCCTTTGTGTTTTTTATTTATTTATAATTTTAGCTAGGTATTCTACTCATACATACTGTGTATGTTTTGTCCTTGAGATTGGGCACTGCTTTCAGAGATATATAATGTGTGTCAGGAATCAACATATTTTGTATCGAAACTACCAGTATGTAGATTTTGTGGCGTCGTCGATGAACCTACTTTGTCAAAATCAGGCTCTCCTAACGTGGTGTTAGGACTCAGCTGGTTGTGGATCCTTGGATCTGACACTGCCTTCTTCACATCATAGTCGAAGAACAGGGCATTTAGAATCACCTGCAGCACAACACACAGTTCAGCTGAGGATGATCTGTAGTCAAACTCAGTGGAACTATGCTGTGAGCGTCAATCTATCAGCTCTTTGAACAGCTTGTTTATTGACTCACCTGAATAATAGCGGTGGTAATCTTTGTCCCCCCTGAGCCTCCAACAACCATCTTAACTATTTTGGTATCTTGGTCAAAGAGGATGGTTGGACACATGGAAGACATGGGTCTCTTTCCTGGGAATGGCAAAAAGGAATGCAGTCACAATTATTTTTCCCTAAGACATAGAATCAAACCGTAGATTACATGAATGTGTGACATTATAAAAGTATGTCAATGTCTTCAGAACAACTTATGGTAATAGAATTCAGACAATCATTATTGTTTCCATTTCCATTAGTTGTGAGCTTGTAGATCTGGTATTTTCAGCACACGACAGTATCATATGATGAAGTACAAATCAGCTTTTAACTATAGCCCTGCTGTTTAAGTAACATACACAAGGTAGTGCACAATACTGAATGTGCCAGTAAGCATAGTTTTTTCGAAGTCTCTTCCTTTGTCTGAACTTGACATACCAGTACCTGTAGTTACCTCACAAGATCTGAGTTCTGCCTGAACTCTATATATAGTTTTCCAGTACAGCATTACTTTCTGCTGCATTATCATTGAACAGAAAGGTGAACTAGCAATGCCTGATAAAACAACAGGAGTCCCTGACATGATGGCTGTAGGTTAATGGATGCTATTGGAGATTAGAGAAAAATGTCCTAAAAATGATTGTCTTGTACCCACGTTTTTTTGTGTGCTAATGTCTCATATAACCTATACCAGCGGTAGGGTTAGGGTAGTCAAAACATCAAAATGTGTGATTGTCTGATTGAATATATATATTTTGCCACTCACAAATATTTTGGACCACTTATAAATATCCAAGTACAGTGTAATATTCTTTTTCCATTTATTTACCGGTAATTACGTAATCCAAGTAGTCACGTTACGAATCCCATTATAAAATAATCGTTGATCCAGTGAACCACATATTAGACCTCAACCTGTATGACAAGTTTATAGTATCCAAAATAAACATTGCAATCCATCACATTACGGCCCTTAATTAATTGGGATACGCCAATCTTAGCCAATCAGGATGGAGTCTGAGAAATCTGAAAGACCTGTTTCGTTGAATGGCTCTAGAGAGACTGTGTACCAATTTGCGTGATGTTTGGACAAAATCTGTAGGTGTACTGTCCAAAAACTAGTTTTGCAGAAAGCGGCCTCCTGGTGGCACTATAACAGGCCGTGCTGAAAATTTCGTTGGCATCCAGGGAGTGTGTGTGCAAAATTTGGCATCGACCGGGTTAACGGACGGAGTGCAAAACATACTCTCTCCCAATGCCTTCGGCCTGGTGGAGACAATAAAGCAGTCAAAGAGGATATTTGTGAAGAAACACCAAAACAGAGTTGGGAAGACAGTATAGCCTACATCTACACCACATTTCTCTGTATAAGACATAGACAAGGACTAGAGTTCAGTTTTTTTTAATTACTGCAAGTCTCAAATTGCTAGATTAGCTAAAATATAGCCTAAAAAAGAAATCCCAAAAGTCCCAGATCGCCAAAGCCTTGTCACTTTGAGCCATATATTTTGGAGATGTCAAGCATTAAATCACATTATTGAATCCTCCTTGCATGTGTGAGAAATACTTGATCCTAATCCTCTCACATCCATTTTTGATGTGGTAAAGTCAGAGGAGAGCTTATCTGTTGACCAAAAAAAACTTGCTATTGTATTTGCATATCTTTTGACCCGCACTCTTTTATTCTTCTCATCTTGAAAACAATAAAGCCTCGTTCACTTAAACAACGGGTCAGACCATGACATGTTGTGAGCTTGTAGATTCAGCTACCACATCTTTGCTGAATGTGTTGTTCACCCCACAATAGGGATGCTAGGGGTTCATTTGGTTAAACCCTACTCTCAAGTCTCGATATCAAGTATGATTTCAATTTGAGACTGAGAGAATATTATAAACCCCTAAATTAAACAAATAATTCATTTGTGACTTAACAAGATGGCCCACTTTCAGATGTTTCAAACCTGGTTTGATGAAGTTACTAGGTGAAGGGGGCACTCCAAAGCCATTGGTGATGAAAGGAGAGCTGAAGTCATCCATCTCATTATTAAGGAGAATTCCTGTATTCCTGGACATTACTTTGGAGCCCATACTGAAAGAAAAAGAAAAGAAGAAATAATATAAATAGGTATTGTTTATGTACAGTGTGGGGGCTATTATTAAGTCAATTTAAATCTACAAATCATAACTGCCAAACCAAGTCTGCTGTAATTGCACTAATGTCCCGCAATAAATATGGTGGTGCTTGTATAGCGTCCAATCCAGGGTGGCAGATGTTCTAGATGTAGTTATATATTGTATTAATACTCTACCATCCAGATTGGTGTTTAGTTAAAGTAATTTTATTCATTAAAAGTCCTGAATTGTAGCTTTAACTGTGAAAATTAAAAAAACAGCTCTGTACGAATCTTCACTACAGTGAACACTGTTTACATTCATTCTACCCTTTGGATCCCCTTGAAAAAGAGATATAACATCACAAGAGCATGTTTTTTAGTGAAAAATGGGATGCATAATGTCACATTAATTCAGTTATTTTTGGCAAACAATTTTTGTTATTGTACTGTACTTTTGGCAATTAAGCTGCAATCGTGCGGTCTATAAATTAAACCTTATGTTTCTAATAAAAACATTTTTTTTTCTTTTCTATAATAACAATTAATTAAGTGTTTAAGTGTTTATTGCCAACGTCATACAAGTGGTTGATTGTGCTGGTGGCTGCCACAGCACTGCCATCCTCTGCTACAACTGAAAGGTGTGCAGTCCCATGGTTTTCGGGCATGTAGAACTCTGGCTCATAGTAGTTCATGTGATGGGTCGTGTCGTCTGTAATCTTTTCACGGAGTTGATTGGCATAGGAAGCGGAGGTCATATTCTGGATGAGCTGTGGAGAAGAAACAAGCCCACGGAGAACACAATTTTATATTCAGAGCAGTCTAATTATATTTACAGGCTGAGGCTGATGTATTTGTGTTGAAATATTAATCAACCAGACCTCTGTGATGTTGAGGAACTTCGGATCTCCGAGCAAGGTCCTCTTTGCGTAACCAAAACGGAAGGCCTCAACAATACGATGGTATGTTAACACCTTTTCCTCAAGGGTTGACATACTGTCTGAGTTAAAGTTGTACCCTGTGAAATAAAATATTTCATCATAAAAGTCATCACTGACTCTGCCCCTATTAACAACCTGCAGGTCTACAGTCTGGGTGTCTGACCACAAGGTGGTCTCAATAGCCTTGACATTTCTGCTGCCCGAAGCAGCAGCAGATTTGCTGCCCGAAGCAGCAAATGGTTTTCCGAAACTGGAAAAACATTGATCCAGCCACCATGACCATGGATCTTCAGAACATCTCCCTCCCAGTCTCTGCATCAATGGATGAAATAGTAAAGCCCTATAACACATCCTTGAGCAGTGTTTTTGACCTCCATGCCCCTGTCAAGACACGTGAGGTCAGATTTTGACGCTCCACCCCATGGTTCACAGAGGAACTGCGGAAAATGAAAAGAACTGGGCGGGTTCTGGAACGATGTCGCTTCAAGCACTCACTGTGCATAAGCAGATTTTCCGTGAGCATCAAAAGGCACATTCCAAATCCCTTAAAGATGCTCAGTCTCAGTTCTACTCCGACCTAATCAATAAAAACCCTGGCAACTCTAAACAGTTTTTCAACTGAGGAGCAATGTAAGCAATGCAATGTAACCACACTTTGCAATTTTTCTAAATTGCGACCTTTCTAGTTACTTTAGGTTTCCCATCTCTGAGACATGCAGACACTGTCACCGTATGGGAAGTATGTGCTGGTGCCTGATAGATGGACAAAAATGTCTTGTTTCCCAGGAATCTTTACCCATGCAATCTGTTGCCATGACAGACAATTTACATTTTAAATGCAACCATAATTTTCTTTTAACGAATGTACAGTACATATAAGACTCAGTCTTCCCCCTCAATCCCAAGGATACTGCCAGTGTAATTCTCCACATTTGGATCCTCAGATGTAATTTATCAATGTCAAAACAGACTAATGAAAAGAATAGCCTTAAATGTTCATGTACTGAATTGTATAACATGCCATCTGTCATCCTCTTAAGTTGATTGATTACCCGCAATAGTCTTGGAACGAAATCAATAACAGCAAAACCTAGAGCCTACGAACTGCATGGCCTCCCCAGTCTTTGACTATTTATAGTACGGAAATGTATAGCGAGTTACTACTGTATGACAGCAGTTTGTGTATGAATCCACACAAATCATGCACAATGTTGGATGGAGTTCAGTTCAGATGCACTAATCTGGCTGCTAGTATGCATTAATTAATTAACATGGTGATGGTGTATGCTTCCTTTGGCCAAATGGAAAGAGATTAGGCCTACTGTATAACAAACATGTTTCACAAGAACAATGTTGTGTAACTAAGAAATTTCCCCCCATGAAAAAGATTGTATACATTACGACCCAACTTTCAAGCTCTTCTTAAATTTCAGTATTACTTCACCAGGAACTTGAGGCCTTCGTGGCCTTCTGTTAATGTAGGCGCTTGGGTGGCGTAGTGGTAAAGCGCCTGCCCACCACCACGGAGTGGTGTGGGTTCGAATCCACTTAGAGGCTTTGTCGCACATAATCCTATGGGCTGGGGCAGCACAACAGGGAGTAAAACAAAGGCTCTACTACGTCCTCCCGGTGGAGGCTCCTCACTGGCATTTGAGTCCGTATGATACAAATACAGATCTATAGAGTTGGACAACTATATAGGAGCTCTGGAACACAGATATCAGGCTAAAAAAGTCGTACTCAGAGGGAAAAGGGGCATTGTTTATTGGTCTGTAATATTGTTAAGGGGCCCCGATTGAGGAGCATTATGTGATTATGTGTCCCGAATGAGAAGAAAGTACAATGACCAATAGAACAATCTTGTGTGGTTCTTAATTAATCGGCATCAGCTAGTACACTGATTCCCAAACATTGGGTTGGGACCTATGTGTGGGTCATTTTTATGGGTGCCTTTATTTTTTGGTTTCCTACATTTTGTTTTCAATTATTATTTCAAAACATTTTCAGAAAACATTCACAAAAAAAGGAAAAATGTTCATGAATTCAAAACAAATTCAAAGCGTTGTGAACCTGTAGATCTGCTATTTTCACTAGTTTGGGTCTTGTGGAGACATATCAAATCATGGGTCACGGGCTAAAAAGTTCGGGAACCTACAGAACTACTAGCAGACCATATTTCCACACTGTGAGAGTAATTGTCTCCAAGCCTTACCCGCCAGGATGTGCATGATCAGGGAAAGAACTGGACCACTAGCTGGAGCACTGGGGGCTGCGATGGTGTACTTTCCCACATTCACCCTTAAGGGGCTTTCATCCAAGACAGCGCTGTAATCCCTCAGATCTTCCATCATAATAATACCACCTGAAAAACATACATTGTACGGCATAGCTGGTCATGGTGATGAAATAGTAATGGTAATTAATGGTAAGAGGAGCACAAAGACAAAAAGGCGGCTATAGACTTGTGGTCTATTTAAAGCAATTTCGGCAAATATATATAGATAAGCACACACATGCACACATGCAAGCAAGTATGCACGCACGCACGCACGCGCGCTCGCACACACACACACACACACACACACACACACACACACACACACACTGTGAATGTTGTGTGTATTTATTTTGTTCTGAATAGAAAGAACTTTACTATCATGTAAAATAGTTACATTATCATCTAGTTCCGCATGTGAACAAAAGGTTCATGGAAAGAAAAAAGTCAGCTTGAGAAGGAATACTACGGTACCTGCTGCCTGAATATCCCTCACAAGGTTCTGGGCTACTTGTCCTGTGTAGAACACGTCAGGGCCCTCCTCGGCTATTCTCCTATAGGTCTCTGCCAGCTTTGGAAATGTGATGGTGTCATTTTCTTTTAAAACATCGCCATTGTCCCCGCAAAACACCTCGCTGAAATAAGCAGAAACATTTTCTGAGTGAGACTGGAAACAGACCTCTGTGATCTAATTGCAATCATTGCTATAGAGTTGTGTGACAGGGGGGTCTCCCCCTCTCTCCAACTCTTAGTCAGGATACCAATTTGCTCCAGTCCGGAGAGAGAACTTAGCCTATAATATTGAAGCTGAAAAATGATCTTTGTGGGGTTCTCTCTCGTAATTCTCTCTCTCAAGCTGAAAATATATTTTCTGTAAGTTTACTAAAGAGCTGGAGAGATGGGCAGATGACTGTTAATGAACAAACATAGATCAGAAAAACAACAAAAAAAACATAGTTTTTCTCCCTATTGTTTAAACAGAATCATTTACACCCCATTTAATAATAATAATGCTATACTAACCATAAAGCTGTATCATTGATGATGGTTTTCCTTTGACTAGATATAGCTTTGGCCAGTGCCCGGCCTAAAGGAAAGCCCTCTTGTGCAAGTTTAATGCTTGGCTCGAACAAATCTTTCCATGGCAGTTTGCCGTGACGTTTGTGTGCCATCTCGTATCCTCGAATCTCCCCTGGTACAGCAATGGACAACGGTCCTACCAAATACAAAGGATGATAAAGAGAGGGTCACTTCCTTCAAGATACTGTAGCATAACACGGCTTAAGATATGTCTTTATCTTTACTGATTAATAGCTCTTAGTAGATAGTAAGTGACTCTCTCCGCACAAGGTTATATCGTAAATGCAATATAACAGCTTTCTCCGAAGTGTTTCAGTGAGTTATGTAATTGGTTATATATTACCTCTCTGGGATAAATCGGTGCTGTTCCCCATCATGTTTTGTGTTGCATTTTGGGGTGCTGTCTCCCTAGCATCAATGGTTTCTACCTTTCCTGGAAAGAAGGCGATGGCATTCCACAGTTAAACTTCTGATGCAACAGTAACAATTACCATTCAGATGTAACAGTAACGATGATCAGACTGTCAAAAGCATACTAGTCCTGTCCTGTGTGATTATGCACAGTAGTGAAGCCATATAAAATCACACCCATGTGAAGTGACGGGCGCTCTTATCATCATACGTCCTCATACATCATCTCATTCTGAACCAATGGCAACATCTCCCACCCAATCACGCCGGCCAATCACAATTTGCGCCCTCACTTTTGTCTATAAAACAAACTAAACTAAATGGGAACTGTCTCAAGAGTTAACAATATGTAACTTTATTTGGCCACAAAAGATCACGGGATCTATTGAATGTGAAGGAGGAGGTGACAAATTCACATTGAACCAATGACACACAGTATGTTGTTCGTTCAGACACATGGAAAACAACTACTGTGGCCAGATGTAATTCCCTGGGGTCTAGTAGGACTATAGTAAATAATAATAAAGAAATCGCCGTAAAAATCTGTAATAAGAATGAATATAGCCACTTGTTCGAATGCCCCATGTCAAAAATAGCTAAAATCTCTAAAACAAAAGAAAGCTGAAAATGAAAAAGATTTAACACTCATCTTTTACTTTCTCTAATAACAATCTAAAACATGAACCTTGGTTAAAAAAAAAAAGTCCTTTAAGTGTGAAGAGGAAAGTTGCATAGTGCAGCTATAAATGTACATTGGCTGGGTTTCCCAAACGCATATGGTGTAAGACTTGTAGTGCTGCACATGCTCAGATGCTCCTCTAGCCTGTGAACATAGACATTTCGTGCATAGATGTGCCACGTAATGGTATAGGCTGGTATGGTAGGCCTCAGGCCTGGCACATATATGCACAAAATGTCTATGTTGACACAGGCTTCTGTGTGCAGCCTAGAGGTAGTAGAGGAGCATCTGAGCATGTGCAGCACTACAAGTCTTACACCATATGCATTTGGGAAACCCCGCCAATCATGATTTAATTGTGTAGATGGGTTTGTTCACTTTGTTATGAGTTGTACCGGTTGTTGCATCGTAGATTGTGATGAAGAGCCCTCCTCCGATGCCCATGCTGTGAGCGTTCACGAGCCCAACACACAGTAATGCAGCTATAGAAGCATCGACTGCAGATCCTCCTTTCTGCAGGGTTTCACTGACATTATTTCATTCACATTGACATGATAGACAAGGAGAAAGAAAGGGGGGGGGGGGCGATTTAGCATATTTTATCAGAACTTTAGGCCTACATGATGCTGATAGTGTCTTGCAGTGAGTTATAAACGCTAAATGATTAATGGTTCAAAATGCATTTATATGGACTTTGATCTCCCTTGGTTATCACTTGCAATAACCAATAATAACGCATGCGTGCGTGCGTGTGTGGTGATAGACGGGAGAATTATGTATGTACAGTAGGCATGCCACGGTATGAGATTTTACAGTACGGTACGGTGCCGGTATTGATAATCTATACCTCGGTATTCCACGGTATTTATATATATTTTTAAAAAGCCCCCCCCCCCCACCTATGTCTAGACTACTACCCCCACCTCCTTATAAGCCCTTCTTTGTTCCCCAACCTGCAGGCCTACATATCTTATTTTTTTATTTTTACCTTTTATGATCATTTGAATTTTGTTATTTGTCATGATTATGAATTGATTGAAAGTCCTTGCTGTCTTGTTTCGATTCGGTCCTGGGCCAGGGACGAATGGAACAAGACAGCAAGAACTTTTTTCAGTGATCCCTTGACACAACTGCTTTATTTACAGAAATACACTGACTTCACTCACCTTGTCGTGTGTGTGTGTGTGTGTGTGTGTGTGTGTGTGTGTGTGTGTGTGTGTGTGTGTGTGTGTGTGTGTGTGTGTGTGTGGAGTTTGATCACAATGACACGAATGTCAATTCACTACAAGATATTCCAAATACCCCAGATATTGTGTTCATCAATGAAATTAGAAAAAACTGTCACTATATTTGAAATAGGCTGCCCATTTGATTTGTATATGGACACTTGTTTTACATCCAAACAAATGAAATATCAACTTCTGGTGGAACGTATTATGGCCTTGGGATATAACGGTCAACTTATTGTCCTTGTATTTGGAAGTCTGGGCCATATCCATAAACTTGTGCTCAGGGGTCTGCAATTGGGTGGATTGCAAAAATGAAATGCAAAAAAGTTGGCTAAATACTGTTCTGTCTCAGCTATTATGGGCAGTCTGTCTATCTGGAGAAGGCGTTGTTTCATTTATCCCTAGGTGGCTTAAAAAACCCAAAGCAAACATCCTGTCTAGTAGTGTCAAGTAATAGGGCTATGTCAACAATGTGCTATATTTATTTTTTCTTCTTTTCCCTCTGTGTGTTAAGCATGTGCAGCAGCTATATCTGGTTGGACCATATAATGTATAACCTAATTCTGATCAGTGTTTGGGTCTATTGTATTACGCCTCTTGTGCAGTGTGTGTGTGTGTGTGTGTGTGTGTGTGTGTGTGTGTGTGTGTGTGTGTGTGTGTGTGTGTGTGTGTGTGTGTGTGTGTGACGTGTGTGTGCGCGAGTGTGTGACTGTGTGTGTGTGTGTGTGTGCGTGCGTGTGTGCGTGCGTGCGTGCCAGCAGCTAGTTCCATTAAAACAGATTTGGTTATTGTACACAATGTTAATAGTGTGTGGTGGATAGACTATGTCTATATGATGATGGTTATATCCGCCTGTACAGTAGCCTGTAGTTACATGTACTGCATGTGAGGCTTGATGAATCAATCACTTACTAACCTGCCAATCTCTGAGCACCGTCCTGCATCTGCTGCCACAGCTGCGTTAGGGTAGGAGTGTTCAAGTTCAATTGAGGGTTTCTGTTTTCCCACGCCGAAGAAGACACCCACAAATGTGCTGACTGCCGCCACCAGCAGCACCACTAATGCCAGGACCACAGTCTTGTTGAACATGTCTCGGGGGAAAAAAACATTGGAGAATACACTCATTATATCACCCATTTCACAGTTTGTTTTTAACCTGTGAATACACACACACACACACACACACACACAAAATGCTTCAATGCATAGTACAACTAAGGCGTGGAGGTGTGACCTGCCTGATGGACGGACAGGTTTTTAGGAATGAGCAATGTGCCCTCTTAAAGTTATTATTTTCTTTTTTTAAACACATGTTTATTCATTTTCTTTATATTACACATAAGTATTTTCAACAATTGACATATATTTCCCCCCCCCCCCCCCCCACATCCCTCTGGCAGCACAAATACAAACAAAATCTTATTACGAAATGAATTGACAATAATAAATACAAAACAAAAATAAATAAATAATGACAAAACGAAAAACGAAAATTTAAAGTTATTATTAGGCATTTTCAAGCCTTTATTTGATAGTGACAGTAGAACATAAATGTGAGGTGGTGTACGCTACGGTATACCTTGTAAATGTGAAATGTGCCACAATGATTTGAATTAATGGCATACAAAAGTGTGTAGCACAGCATAATGTGCAACATGAATGATCAAAACCATGGTCTTGTTTTGCTTTCACAACAGATAATTCTTCTGCCGGATCAGATACTACAGTAGCAAGAACAAAGTCACAGGAAAAACAACCTGCTCAACTCAAATGTAGACAAACAATATGGCTTCACTTTTCTTTCATTTTGCCTTTTGCAGTACAGCACATATTGTCAAACCAGTCCATGTTGAGTTAGTTCAGTATGATTACATGTTTCCTGTTTCCTAATCCTGACATATGTAATGGCAGCTCATGCACACAGCTCAGAGGATAGCATACAGCAGAAAACAGTAAAATGTTCATTGCCATGAAGGTCGACTGTGCACATCTGAAAATGAGTTTTCTGTCAGGATGTCCCCCTTGTATAAATAAAGCCTGAATTAATTCAGGAGCACCAATTTCTCACTGCATAATCATCATTAATTCATTATTATTGTGTTTTTATTTCAAATACGTATTGTATAGTATTGTATTGATGTAGAATAATTTATAGAATAATACAGAATAAGATTTCAAATTTGATTTGATCTAGATGCCTATTTTGGGCATGCATTGGGGGAAATTCTTTCAAAAAACAAGGAAACAGTAGATCTACTGTACAAGCTCACAACGCATGGCATCGCAACATGAAACAGTAGATCTACTGTACAAGCTCACAACGCATGGAAACAGTAGATCTACTGTACAAGCTCACAACGCATGGCATCGCAACATGAAACAGTAGATCTACTGTACAAGCTCACAACGCATGGCATCGCAACATGTAACAGTAGATCTACTGTACAAGCTCACAACGCATGGAAACAGTAGATCTACTGTACAAGCTCACAACGCATGGAAACAGTAGATCTACTGTACAAGCTCACAACGCATGGAAACAGTAGATCTACTGTACAAGCTCACAACGCATGGCATCGCAACATGTAACAGTAGATCTACTGTACAAGCTCACAACGCATGGCATCGCAACATGTAACAGTAGATCTACTGTACAAGCTCACAACGCATGGCATCGCAACATGTAACAGTAGATCTACTGTACAAGCTCACAACGCATGGCATCGCAACATGAAACAGTAGATCTACTGTACAAGCTCACAACGCATGGCATCGCAACATGAAACAGTAGATCTACTGTACAAGCTCACAACGCATGGCATCGCAACAGTAGATCTACTGTACAAGCTCACAACGCATGGCAGAAACAGTAGATCTACTGTACAAGCTCACAACGCATGGCATCGCAACAGTAGATCTACTGTACAAGCTCACAACGCATGGCAGAAACAGTAGATCTACTGTACAAGCTCACAACGCATGGCAGAAACAGTAGATCTACTGTACAAGCTCACAACGCATGGCATCGCAACAGTAGATCTACTGTACAAGCTCACAACGCATGGCAGAAACAGTAGATCTACTGTACAAGCTCACAACGCATGGCAGAAACAGTAGATCTACTGTACAAGCTCACAACGCATGGCATCGCAACAGTAGATCTACTGTACAAGCTCACAACGCATGGCAGAAACAGTAGATCTACTGTACAAGCTCACAACGCATGGCAGAAACAGTAGATCTACTGTACAAGCTCACAACGCATGGCATCGCAACATGCCTTGGGTTAGATTGGCTATTTTTGCTTTACAACAAAATACAAAACAGGGCTTATAACCATCCAATTTACATAAACATGTATCTGCTGAAAGGCCCTGCTTGCATCAATCTCACTGCAGAACTGAAGCTTCTCTATGGATTACACAAGCAAACTGTGATGCATGCAGTAGCTACATCCCTCGGTAGAGCCGTGCTGCCTGCGGCCACCATAATTAAACCAGCAACACAAAAGCCTGGTTTCTTTGCTTGGATTCTTTGCCCAATAACACCACCTTTTCCCCGTTTCCAATACTGGCACACAGTTTGCCATATCCATACTAAAGAAAAGCATAATTCACTCAACATGGACACAGGTATAGTATATTCCATTGCTGCAGCATGGGCAATTGGTGGCCATTTGCATTCTCATATCACACTCAATTGTTTGCCATGGTCAAGTCTGAAGGCACAGATGTTAACTAGGGTTAGAACAGAAGAGCTTAAATCTCTTACCTGATGTCTCTCTGGGCCTCTGCAGCAGACTGCTGGCTGTGTGTACTTTTTCCACCGTCCTACAATAATGCACGCAGCCTACACAGGCAATAAGCCTTCTGTGGCTTTCAATGTGTAACTATGTAACTATCACAAGGCTATTAAACTTTAACCTAACCCTCCATAAAGCACCTCAGTGGTGTTATTGTGGAACAGATGTACAGTATAGGAACACATTAGGACGTTCAAGTCATCACTTTCATAGGTGACATTATTGCTCATCAATCACATAACCACCAGAAATGCCATGTAGCAATTTCATGACCTTCACATGTCAGAGAATTACAAGCCACACAGTTGAAGGATCTGTTAACAGATAAATTATTATTTAACTGAAGTGACGGACAACAATACATGGCAAAGATTAACTATAAAAAGCACAGTAGTTTAGATACAGTAGTTTCCCATAGAACACCATTGATTGATTGGTTAACATATTTATTGACAAAAATGCATTTACCTGAACATATTTGTATTGCAGGTCGCATTTACTATGAAAACTTGCATTTCCCGCCAGCCCGCCTGTCACCCCACGCCTCCATATATGGTCACGCATCGTGATTCGTGACATCACTATAGTCACCCACGTCTCCATATATGGTCACGCATCGTGACATCACATCTCCATAGTGTTTGTTCATGAGCTGGTCACTGCATGGACCGGAAGTAGACAAGGTGGGGGTAATGGCGTTCGGCCCAAGGCCCGACCACTGAGAGGAAACACTGAAGCGAAATGGACATGTTGGCCGAAAGTACTTACTGCAGCTTGAGCGGCACTGGGCCAAACACATGAACGCACCAAGCCAATACAGCGGTGCTCGTTCTTGACTCGCTTGCACACGCACGATACTCGTTCAGAATGTGTTCAGCCCACGGCGTTCACGTATGGCATCCCAGAATGCACTCTGTTCCAACCCGGAAGGGGGGGTGAAAACCATATAAAACCAGTATAAAGAAGGATAGAGACTGAACTGGCGCGAAGCTCCCCCCCCCCCACCGCTATTCATGTCAGTGGAAGTTGTTCAGTGAAGCACCCGGAAGAGCCTTCTACTTCCGCCTTTTTTTCGATTTGGGCACCAAAATTTGGTGCCCAAAATACGGAAGTGCAAACGCGCTCAATGTTAAAGCCCAGCTGCACGGGGTTTCCCAATCATACTTCCATGGGTCCGCCTGCAGTCCCTCCTCTTACCACTAGGGCCCAGTGCTTCAACTTTGTTGAGCCTCACTGGCCCCTTGGTGAAAACGCCTCATGTGCTGGGAGCAACTTAATGCAAGTGGATGGGAGGGGAATTCCGGTGATGTCTCTATTATTTATAAACTTTATGGTTCGGCCACTTAGGAGACTAAAACACTTAATTATTGAAAACTATATGGACTTCATTGGTTGCAAATCTTCCTATACCAGCCATGTTGAGGGCCAAACAGGTGTTGCAAACAAATTAATTAGTTCTACTTCGTCACCAAGCAATCAGACTGTTCAGACAAACTGAAACACCTGTGTTGGTCCTCAACATGGCCGTTGTACGTAGGACTACATTTAATTTGCAACCCAAAAGCACTCTGGCAGCCTCTCTACGAGGTTGCAACCTAAAAATAATGTTTTTTAGCAGTCACACACATCTGGCTCAAGTCAAGCTAGTTTAGTTTAGGTTCTGTGCTGGGTGACTGGTGGGCAAACATCTGACAGTTTGTATGCACATTTTCAGTAATTAGCATTGGAACAACAACAACAAGGAAATATTCAGGTATTTATAGGCTTAATCAGTGGAATGGTGATTTTAGCACTTGTGTGTGTACATGTAGGCCTACTATAAATGTTGCAATTTAGCTACCTGGTCCAGCCAGGACTGGGCGTGGGCTAATATGCTTCCTGGAGCGAAAAAATGAATTTAGGCTGACTTGGGACCAGTTTTCCCCCTTACGCAATCTGATTGGACAAGGAGAGCACCAGCCTCGTCGTGTACACCAAGGGCTGCATGAGTCCTGAAGAGACTAGTGCATGGATGCAAATGCATTGGATGGATATGCAGCTCCGGGGACTACATGTGGAGAGACTGCAGAGAGGGAGGAATATTATAGACACATTATAAAGACTTAAAGGAAGGCAGCAACTTTAGAGCAAAAACAAACTTGATTTAATTGATGCTGGAAATGTACAGCATATCAAAAATATTTGGTCGAAAATATCGAACAGAATGCAGTGCGTTTATACTCAGTCTACAAGTTTACTATAATGTTGTTATGGGAGCATACTAGTGTCAAATCGTCCTTATTGAGAAACACACCGATATATCTTCCATGAAGTGATGGGTTCTAAGTTGACCAGACAGAGGAGTCTCGATGCTGAATCGAAATTGTCCAAGAGGAAGCGTCAGACCACTAGGCACGATAGCCCCGGAGGAGAAGCCGAGAGAAGTGCGGGCATGTGCGGCGGGGACTTCTTGTTTACGTCCCTGGTGCTGAACAAGTCCGAAAAGCTCCCAGGGATGCTGCGGAAAAACAACGACAGCCCGTATCTTAGACGAGTGGCTTGGATTCGACAAATACAGAGCTTTCTTCGAGAGCAGAGAGGAGAGCAAGCGAGTGAAGTGCTGAAAATGTTGAGAAAGGTAAGGAGTTATTCATTAGGCTGACTGTTGGGCTTTTAATTGGCTTCAGCCTTCATTATAGCATGGCTATTTGTACAACTTTTTCTTATTTAAAGTGCGTTAATTAGTCCGTAAATCAACCGATTCGCTTTCAAACAATTCGAGAGTGTGTGCAGAGTGTGCGCGCGTGCGTGCGCGTGTGTGTACCCCCACCCAGAGAGAGGCTGTGAACTGCTTTGTTTTGTGCACAATAATAGGCTAGAAATCAGTTTTTTTTAAAATCAAAAGTCAAATGGCCATTTGCTAAACTCAATAAAGCTGCGATAAAAATCCACTGACCTTTTTATAGAACTATCCACAGGTTGTGTTATGAACAACAGCAGCAGACTTTAATTAATTAATTGAGTTCAATGAAGTGCCTTTTACCCTTTCTCCACAATTTAGTCATTATGTCAACTGATACTGATTCCTAGTTACCCAGACACATTAAATGTGAGGAATACAAAATGTATGTTGTCACTGCTTTTGTATACTGACTCAGTGAGGAGCCCCCACCGGGAGGACGCGTAGAGCCGATATCGTACCATAGAAAAAATATATACCTCATTGGCCGCTGCAGTTCGTTGGAGCCATGGGTGTCGAAGGACAATTTACACTGGGGGAGGAAGTATGCCGGAAGTGTGGAAGGCACGCTACGTCACGCTGATTACTGGCCAATCACAGTGCATCTTTTCCGGGATCAGACCCGAACATGCGCTCTGTGACCCACGCTTATGCTTCCGCTGTAATTCGCAAGGAATCTCGGGAACCTTTATATGTCTATGCATCGTCCTACTCCTCCCGTCCAACACACCCTACTGACATGCAGGTCTCACCGCGGTGCACGCTGGGGCTTATTAAGCAAAACTTTGTAGATAAAATCCTAACAACACACACACACACACACACACACACACTTTCGAACTGCCCATTCATATAATGCAAGACCTTTTAAAGACATCATCGTTAGACAGAAGCGCTTTAATAAGAACTTTGGGCAGCTCTGTATATAGTGCTGTGCTCTGTTGGTCGAGGTAGTTTCATTGATGACCTGTCAATATTACCTGTGTGTGGGTGTCTGGGTGGCACAGGGTTAACGTACTTGTCCAGACGCCCACCACTGACTGGAGCCAGGGGTTCCATTTCTCCACGATGCCTCCGGCTTTGTCGGGCGCTCCAGCGAACACAATTGGCTGAGTTTGCGGGTGGGAAGCCGACGGGGAATTGTTTTCTTTGCATGTTCAGTGGGGAGCGAAAACTGTGAAACTCCTCACTGTCAGATGAAAGAAACCTGGTGGAACGGTGTCGGTGTGGAAGGGGAACTGGCGTAACAACGCTATTGGGAACCGGGAAAAAATGACCTGTGTGTCAGTGTGTATTGTTGTACGTATCACCTAGGTGTATATTAGTCACAGTAACACAAAGACTAATGATTTGTTTTCATGCTTTAACCATTTAAGTTAACCATTTAAGTCCTATATACTTTCACCTACAAGCTGGATGAAAATAGCCGATTTACGAGCTTAGATTAACTTTGTTTGTTAATGTATTTATTTAGTGGGACATTTTCGTCTCGAATGACTTGCCCAAAAAATTGAATGTTTTGACCAGATATTCCAACATTTCCAGTCCATTACAATGCACATAATTAAACACAGATTACTCCATTGCTTAGAAATGCACCTACAGCACCCGTAGCTATAGCTAGAGTTTGTAAAGTTGGCCAAGAGGCCCAGGCTCCAAAAAGTGACAGAATCCAGGAATACCGTTTAGGGTGTTTTATTTTTCCCTGATGCAGCGGTATTTACAGTGGATAAGCCTAACAAACAAAAAAAACACTAAAGACTAAACTCACAAAAAAAGACTTCGGAAACCAAACCCAGAACTTAACTATTTTTTTGCTAAGTACGAACATATTCGTACCCCCCAGCTATGGGACGTTATGCGATCTAGGTACACGCTAGGTACGAACATATTCGTACCCCCCCCCCATCCTCTTTACACCATATATGAAGCGGCTAGAGTAGACCCACGCTGCACCTTGCAGCATCGCCCGCTTTGCCGACGCTGCAAGTTGCAGCGTAGGTGGAGCTTCATTTCCATCCACCAGCTATTTAAAAACCAGGAAGAGACTCCCGCTGCTCGCGGCATCTTGCCACCCCCTTGTCGCGTATATCTGCTTGTATCCAATGGGTACTCAAGTTGCAAATCTTTGTCGCGCCTTGTCGCCTACATTAGGTGTGGGTACTGCAGGAGAGACAGGTGTGAGTACTGCAGCTGGAGAGACAGGTGTGGGTACTGCAGCTGGAGAGAGAGGTGTGGGTACTGCAGGAGAGACAGGTGTGGGTACTGCAGGAGAGACAGGTGTGGGTACTGCAGCTGGAGAGACAGGTGTGGGTACTGCAGGAGAGACAGGTGTGGGTACTGCAGCTGGAGAGACAGGTGTGGGTACTGCAGCTGGAGAGACAGGTGTGGGTGCTGCAGGAGAGACAGGTGTGGGTACTGCAGCTGGAGAGACAGGTGTGGGTGCTGCAGGAGAGACAGGTGTGGGTACTGCAGCTGGAGAGACAGGTGTGGGTACTGCAGCTGGAGAGACAGGTGTGGGTACTGCAGGAGAGACAGGTGACAAACAATCATACTAAACACAATTCACAATCAACAGAAATGCTGTTAAAAACCCATGCACCATATTTGTGGCCTTTTATAATTCATTGTTGATGTAACAGACGTGATCTTGCGTTGTGTTATATGAAGCACCATAGACCAGGATCTCAGCAGTGAGTAGATTTATTCTCTGTACAAAAAGACAACGAGGCAATCACTGCTCTGCTCTTGTATACGTTTTCCACAATATCAGTTGCTGGAAATAAACAGATGCAGTACCATGAGAACACAGTATGTGTCTTTACAACTTTGGGTACATAAAATAAAATAATCTGCAGAGCAAAATAAACACAACCTACCGCTTCCAAAGCCAGTATGAAATGGGAAGTGCGGTAAGTTACGTCATTAGGTTATAGGTCATAGGTTACGTCAACCGCCTGAACTCTTAAAGTGACAGAACATTGGATCACAATACAATATAATGCCTGGGCAAGTGGAAGCACTATTAACCACGTTACATTGATACAAATGATAAAATAAGAACAATGCATGACACTAATGTCCACTCCAATGTCCACACAGTCCTCCAAGCTGGCTTGATGTTAAATGGAAGCAGCTGTGTAGTGTACATGCCTGTTTGCTCCTCTTTAGTCTATAGGGCATGGGCTGCCCCGTGACACAGTTGATCCGGATTTATAGTTACAATTTATAATTTAGTGCTCAACACTCTTAGCGATATTACTGTACAGTAAGTGTGCGAGATCGGAATAACCAGCGTAAGCATAAATTCTAGTCAACAAACAACATAGGCACACATGCACACGTGCATGTTGTACAATGTTGTTCTCTATGCACGTTACGTGCGTGACTGTCAGTATAAATTGAACATAAAGGCCACATGTGGCGGCTGAAGCAAAAATGTCTGATTAATAATACTTCATATTGAAAACATCCCGTTTGTGCTCAGTCAGTGAGCCACAAAGCAGCTATTTTTCTCTCAGGGAAGGCTGCATTGTTTTGGTAATCTGTTGGAGCATGCCTCTTTCACACACAGGAAGTCATTACACAAAGGAAGCAATAATAACTGGACTGTCACTCCATCTCAAGATCTGCCTTCTATCTAGACCATTAAGTTAATCAGTTTGGGCTCTTCTTGATATTCATTAGTAAACAAGGAATCAGCACTCACATCCATTAAGCTTTAAAGCATGCCCACTAATACTAGTACACATGTAAACGATGCAGAAAATGGCTCTTTTTTAAATTTATTTTCTACTGCTTACAGGGCAAACATGTCTCTATAAATAATAATAATAAACATAAATATGACATAAGATGACATAGTTTTTAATTAAATCATTTGTCAGTGGCTAATCAGTGGCTATTGTTGATTTTAAAGCTATTCCTACTCCATTTTGTACAGTATTTATAATTGCCTATTTTAGATCATTTAGCATCATGTGCATTTTCATGACACATTGATTGCGCACTCCTCCATTTGTTTCACAACATAACTTATTATATTATCAATATCAGGTTGTTTGTGAGAGTTATTGTTCCTTATGTCATTTAATTACTTAATTGCTTTGCGCTGCTTTTCCGTGTCACTGTCTAAGCCTTCCTGCTGTTGGGTTAAAACATATACATCATAGTTGTGACATTATTAGATGGCTTCTCTAATTCAAAAAGGTCAGGATCTACATATTCCTTATATCTCAGCACAACATGCATCGATCCTAATGAGCTCTGGATCTGGGAAAATGATCTTATAAACTCTCTGCTTTAACTCTTGTGAAGACGCAGCCATCACAGGAGATAGGCGGCTTTTTTATTTCAGAAAGCTTTTGATCTGATAACGCAAGGATCTTATAGCGCTGAGATTTTTAAAAAAAAACGCTAGCCACGCAAAAATATTTATTTATGGAAAATAAATAAAATGTCAGGCTATGTTCAAACATACCTCAACTGAAAACTCGCTTGTCTAAAACCGTTTCCTTACAGTAATGGAAAAGAATAATGTGTGGTCCAGTGAATTTAATATAGTTATTATTATTGTTATTATAATAATAATTATTATTATTATTAAAAAAAAAAATTGTAAGTAACAACAGTAGATCAGCTTTTTGCATGAGACTGTTAAACAACGAAGTATAAACTATGGCATTAATTTATAAAAAAAAACATCAAATGATTAAATAAGGAGATACAGGGTTTCTGGCTGACAGCGACGTTGTGCAGCCGACACAAAACGGGGAGGGCTGAACTGGAGGATAACCCAACAACAGGGAATCCCGCAGAGCTCTACTGTAATAAATCAACCTGAAATCTGGAGGAGGGGAAAACTGCTGATGGGAGTTTTTCTCTCTGCTTCCTGTACCCATAAGGACTGTCAGGATATTGTTCATGGTTTACATCGCTTCAACCGCCAACCTTCTCTTAGAAACTACAGTGTTGTATTACATAGAGATATTATTGTGGCGTAGATTATTTTATTGTGGCGCAGTTGACTATTGAAAAGAGAAAAGATGCACGCATCCCCACAATTCTTGATACAATCAGTGCTGGACAAAAAAACCCCAAAGTAAAGAAAGAAAATGTCCGTTGTACATAGAATAGCATGTCTCATTTAAAAGCGGACACTGTTTAGAATACATTTTAGGAGATCAGCAGTAAAATTAAGCTAATCGCAATTATTTGAGATAATCGCAAATTATTTTTGCGATTATCGTCAATCGTTTCCACACATTTTTTAAATATAGCAGAAATAGCAGATGACGTGTTGACAGCTTGTAGATCAACTATTTGCACTATTTTGTAAATTTTTTGTCAGTGATTTGATTTCTTTGTATATTTATTATTTAAGTTATTTGTCATATCTGCCCTGTGCGATTTGTGATTACGAAGTCTAAAAGGCAAACAGAAATAGAAATTGTGACGTTCCAATGTTCAATGCAAAAAACACAATTAGAGATTTACATTAAATGTCCATTTAAATAATCTATCATTTCAGTAGCAAGAGCATCAAAATGTTTTCTAAATCAGGAGTTTTCATGGTGCACGGTAAAGCAAATGGTCATTAGTATTATTGCCATCACCTGGGTGGGTCAGTCGTGTATCTTCCTCGATGTTAAGCCATTTATATGTTCAACTTTTAATCGTCAGCTTTTATTTGTAATCGTGACAGCCCTTAGCCCTATGTGTGGATTATATGTGGAGAACAATCTTAGTTCTCTCTGTGTGTGTGTGTGTGTGTGTGTGTGTGTGTGTGTGTGTGTGTGTGTGTGTGTGTGTGTGTGAGTGAAAGGCAGGTGGATGCTGCTTGCTATAGCGGGCTATTTGACATGTCTGAAAACAAACACTGCCTATGATGATGCTGCCACGCTGCGACACAGTTGTCGTGAGCTTCTTGTAGATCGGCTATTCTCGGTGCGCGGCACCCGCGCGCAGCTAAATATAGATTAGGCCTGACGCTGCAGTCCTCATGCAGCGCATCACCTGAAGATGCAGCTTTCTTGGCCTCAATGTGATTTATTGTACATTGTCACAGTAAATAGAAACAGCCTGCAGAAGGTACAAATAACATCAACCCCTTGGGATGTGTCCTCGTTCCTAGTTTTATTAAACTGCTCTCTGCACATCACACACTCGTGAATACTTAGGAACAGGGTGGAGGTGGAGGGGAATTGAACTTGAATGAATCAATACATTAATACATTCATAGTGTACTGCATGTTTCTACACTACAGTGGGTGATACACCTGAGACTGGCACGCACGCACGCACGCACGCACGCACGCACACACACACACACAAACAAACACACACACACACACACACACACACACACACACACACACACACACACACACACACACACTGCAATAAGTATTCTGATGATGGGTACCTTACTAACTTCTCTGAGGACGGGTATTGCACTAAATACTCTGATGACGGGTACTGCACTACTTTTAATCATTTTAATCGCTGTGATGAACAAACCATTTTTAAATCGTAGACATGAGTTTCATCCATCTGTTTCCCTGTGGAGAAATATAAACGCTTCATCTTCTCACTGAGTATTGCTCTGCACACTTGAGCGGGCATGAAAGGGAATCATGAAAGGATTATGTAAACACTGATAATGTATTACCATTAAATGATCCATGAAATGTCACTTGAGTATTCAGTTGTGCATCGAGTGTGAATATTTTAATTTTTTGTTGTTGTTGGGCTGAATTTTAAATTTAGACTCGGTAAATGAAAGATGTAACCCTTGTCCTAATTACCCCTTCTTTCTTAAAGGATTTAGGACTCCAGGGAACATCTCTCAATGACATCTTGTACAAGAACCCAGCGTTTCTCAACCTTGTGGATCCAATCTCTCATGAGCTTCTGCTCAGCCTAGCACAAGACATTCAGTGCCCAAAAAAGGTAAGCGTACATTATGTGCTAGCTAGTGCAATATAGTATGTTTTTTCTTCTATTTTGGGCATGTCAAAACTTTCTAAAGTTTTCTTTGCTTTTTCCCCCAAACGTTTTCAAAGTAGCAAAAATAGCAAAAGTCCTGATGACACTCGCTCATCCACTGGTTCATGGAAGTTTTCTCTATGGAGAATAGCATGGGGACATCTTAAAATCCTCTCGTATAAGAATTGTGGTCCAAAAATAAACAAGGAGGTGGCTCTGTATCGTTTACGACAGTCAGTCCGTCAGTCATTTCATGTAGTCTGTTTCTAGCGAAAATGTAACTAATTCACCACTAGTAACAATAACGTTTTCTCTCAGTTAGCTGATTCTTCATGGGATGATTTGTTTATTTTTCAAACACAGTTCTTATATGAGGAGATTTAAAATCCCCCTATGGGGATTACAATGCAAATAAAAAACGACATGAACCAGTGGACTTAGCGCCCTCTACTGATATTGACGTCAGACTTCGGTACTCTATTGCATTGTGATACTTAACTGTACATCATGTAGCTTGTAGATCATTTGTTTTCGCTTTTCTCCCTTCCCTCACAAGATTCTCAGTATCTCTACAAATCCAGTAAAAGTGCTTGTTAACAAATAACTGGATTCACCCTGTTGAACTTTGTAATCATTACCTGTTGAGGCCTTCCTTTGTTAAGAAAGCAGGAAATGTATGAGCATGACATTTTAACCATTCAACTCCACTTATGGCAAGCGGTCTCAAATATGTCTTAACCCGTTAACGCAGTAGCCCACTTAACCACTTTTCTAGAGAAACTTTATGGAAGACCCAACGTTTCGCTCAGTTACAACCTTCCTTAGTCAACCTCAAATGCCAGAGGAAGGTTGTCACTGACTGAAAATGAGTGTATACAATCCCAGCGTTGTACAGTAACTATAGACACAGTGGGCACTTTAATAGTCATGTTCTGACTGGGTCATTTAACTCATTTTATTGTTGATGAAAACATTAAACGTGCTGTACTGTAAGTTATATTGGTTTGGATGAAACAAAAAGGGTATTTGTTTCATCCAAAACTCTATATTCTGATAGTGTTTGTTCGGTAACAGGGCCAAGCGGGTCTCTCCGTCTCTCCAGCTCTTTTAAACAAAGATTACATTTTCAGGTGGGACAGCAATTTCCCCCAGTCAATAGAGAGAACCCATTTATCAGCTTCCATTTTAGTATCCCAGTTCCATTTCTGTCTGCTCTTAGGGGTTCAGTAACTTCCAATTTCACTTGTTTATCCCATATCCTGCATGACCTATCTCTATAGAACTATAGAAACTATAGAAATGATTTTGGAATTTTACTGTAGTGTCGTTATTTAACACTGAACATATCACTTGCACCCCCTTTAAGTAGTGCAGGAAAATGTAACTTTATATTATACTTAGTATACTTAGTATTATACATGTGTTGGTTTTAATTGTGGTTGTATATCAAACTACAAGCATAATGAAGTGATGAAAACAGCTTGTTTGGGACGAGATCGGAGCCAGTGATAAGTTTGTGATTCAACCATCCTGACTGTATCAAGAAATTGTCTGACAGCTGTATCTGAGCCAAGAAAAAAAGCAACAACTAGCAGGTTTTTATTTAGCACTCGGTAATGGCTGTGTACAGGGCTGGGATGTAGGGCAGAACCGTGACCTTGGGGTCAGCGGATGAGGCACTTTGTAGCGGTGGCATCATTTGGGTGCCAGAGGACAGAGGGAAGGAGTGATTAAGACGTTCAAATTCAGACATTGTTTATTTTAATGGTTCGCCGTTAGAGTCAGCAGTCAGTGTAGTTCAGGACCTACACACAACACATATAGCTGTTCTAATTGTGTCCGAAAGTCAAGTCCAAATGCGAGTGCTGCAAGGAGGCCATATTTAAGGCTGTTATCACGAGTATTATGTAAATGGTGTGGAATGAGAAGGACACAAGTTGACACAGGTTGTCTAATAGAATATAGAACTGTAAGAGCTGTAATGAAAGAACATTGCTTTCCCTGCAATCTCATTATTGTATTTTTGTCACTGCATGGGTGTACAGTGTGGGTGAGTCCTGCATTAGATACATAACATTTATGGACCAAAGACTGAATATGTACTGAATATCAAAGGCGGCTTGAAGGGGGTGAACTGCACTCATGTAAAGTAGTTCATAAGGGAACAGTCAGTATAGTAAGCTTATCAGATGTGCTAATGAGCAACACCGGCGCTTCCCCAAGGAACCGTGCTGTCACATTTCCTTTTCACCTGCTATACACCTCCAACTTCTGCAACAACTCGAGTGTGTGCTACTTACAGAAGTTCTCCAATGACTCCTCCACTGTCAGTCAGCTGCATCGCGGATTCGCGGATGACAATGAGGAGCTCAGAGCCGTGGAGGAGAGCATCACAGCGTGATGTGAAAGCAATCACCTCCAGCTCAACATGGGAAAGACTGGTGGTTAGGGCTTAATTTAATCGTGTTTTTGGCATTGAATGAACATTGGAACATATAAATCAAAATTGCATTCATGTTTTAAACTAAAATTGCACGGGGCAGATATGGCAGAAATGACTGTCAATGACTGGTACCAACTGTTGTGATCTTTAAATGGACCCTCGGTCTGGCTCTGACAGGCAGGTAGTGTGTGTAGGCTGGGTGGCGTGTGATGATCCAGTTGAAGTACCTCTGTTGGTACGGTGTCGGGCCCGGGAGAACTGAGTAATGAAACACAGTAGGCAGTATCACACCATAGATTCAAAAGTTTATTAGACAGACAGGGAATATTTATAGTGCTGGATCATAGAAACGAGACATGAAGATGTGCAACATAGGAATGTGGCATGATGATGTTGGTTGACCTCACCATGTACAAGGCTAGCCTTACTGTGGGCATTCCTTATGGGTGCCACCTAACAGGATGCCTCACATATCTAGAAAGTGATTCATACAGATGAATAGAAACAATTCTAACAATAATGCAAAAAGTAATTGCGATGATCTCAAATATTGTGATCATGCGATTATGTGATCATTTAATAATTGCATTGGACCAGAAGAGCAAGAAGAGTCTTCCATCACCATCTTGGCTGACAATACTGCAGAGCTCAAGAACCTGATGTTGGATAGTAAATTGTGGAGGGCAGCGATCCAGGAATCCCGAGCTTGTGTTGGCTAGACCTCACTCTCGCAGCAACCAACTGTACACTTCCAGAGTTGCAGACCCCTAAGGGTTCCAAACTATCATTTAGCTGGGGACCCCCTGGAACTCCCTCAAGGACCCCTGGGGGTCCCCGGACCCCACTTTGGGAATCACTGCTCTACATGAAGGGACAGAGCAAGGTGTTCTTCTTGAGGAGGCTCAGGTCCTTTGATGTCTGCTGCAGATGTTCTACTGTTCTGTAGCAGCCAGTGTCTTCTGCTTTGCTGTAGTCTGGTGGGGGGTAGTCTCAGATTTCAGATTTTTATTAAAGGCAAAGGGATAGCCCCTTGAGATGCAGATCTGATGATGCAGTCTTCTCCATGTATGGCTATCCAGGGTTTGATGAAGTCAGTGTTGTGATCTTCATATATGGAGACGGCCATATATGGAGCGTGTCACGAGGCGTGACGGACTGATGGCCATATATGGTCGCATGACGGACGGACTGACGGACTGACTCTGCGACCTACAGTAATAGTGTGAACTCGATTTATCTGGCTAAATATGATCTATCGTAGTCAATCGCTGCCCCCAAGCTCTGGAACGACCTTCCCCTGCAAATTAGGCAGGCCCCCTTTTTGAGACTGAGAGAGGGGAAGGGATTTAGAGATTTGGTGTGCACAAGGAATGCTCTTTGGTCTCATAGACCCAAGACACTGCTAGTGCTTTTTTCCCCTGCATCAAACTGAGATTCACGTACGTATTCTATGCTAAAGGATCTGATAGCCCTGGACTAAATGTGTATCTCGAAACTCAATTTTACACAATGTTTACACTATCCATGTTAACGTGTGTTTTGTGTAGTTGTCCTCGGGTGTGTCCAGACAAAGCATCTATTACAATTGAGAGAACTTTCTCCACTTTTGTTCTTCAGTTATTCATATAAATCAAATCAATGTCACCTAAATGCAAGAGTTTATCAGATTACTTGTTGGAGAACAAATCAGAGTACAGCATCTTGCGCTGTTTGAACAACATCTGGAGGCAACAGTGACTCAGGAGATGGAACATCCATCTTGGGATAAGAGCTTCCCGGTTTGACCCTTGGCTCTTCCTGGCTGCGGTGCTTTGCATGTTGCCTCTGCCATCGGTGTGTGAATTGGTCGAATTGAATACATGTACATTTTCAAAAAGGTAGATAAGCATTGTTTTACGCTGGGTGGACGACAGTGCCCATAGAGTCTAATTATTATGGTGTGGTCTTTATCCTGTCTGGTCTGTCACATACAGTATGTATAGTGATTGCCAACTTTTGAATGTAGAGACATAAAAAAGTAAAAAGAAAAACTGATTATTCTTAATTTTATTTAGTTATTTGATTTGATTCTTTATGGAAGCATTTAAGATTTTTTTTAACCCAAATCATAGAAGTCCATTTCATGAGAATACTTCAATCCTTTTCCTCAAGAACAAATCACAGCAAAGGCCTGTTCTCATTGTGATCCCACTGGCATAAACAAGAACGCTGAATGTTTTTGTGTGTGGCAGACTAGAAGGAGTGAGACTGGGAACGGTTAATCGCCCTAAGGCAAAATTGCCCCTGTCTTCTTTCGCTTAGGCTGCATTGCCTCTTTCTTGTTGTTGTGTTGTGCCATTAATTAGATTTACTCTGCTCTGCTCAACCCAATCCGTTTAAAGTCTGACAGAGGAAAGGATGGAGAAGAGAAAGGAGAAAGGGGGTGATGGAGGCGAGAGGGAAACTGGCAAAGATGCTAAAGCATATTT
Organism: Protomyctophum bolini; assembly: GCF_963924005.1. Lineage (NCBI taxonomy): Eukaryota > Metazoa > Chordata > Actinopteri > Myctophiformes > Myctophidae > Protomyctophum > Protomyctophum bolini. Next base: position 28,840,155 of record NC_137883.1, read on the forward strand.
TGTTCCAGAAAATGCTGGAGGCAAGGCAACTCTATTCAAACGGCAGAAAAGGAGCTTTGCGAAGTAAAGATTATTTACAGAGTCGCTTAGTGAGTTGCATCTTGTAAATTGGTGTAGTGTAGTGTGCATGCCTGTAAACCTACACACAGTATATGCCTGGCATATAGGTTTGGTTGTGTGATTTGGTGAGGAAGGTGGAGGTGGAAGGTGGAACAGCTAATGATCTGACTTGAACATGTATGTTGTGAAACCTAAATACAGAAGAATATACCTATAAATGATCATTCAACAGGTTTTTATATCTATGGGAATAACCTAGCCCCGGCCCAGAGCTCTCTAACCCTCTGCCAGGGGCGCTGCTATTCTCATCCCATTATTCCACTACCGTGCGAGGTCTCCAACATTAGCAAAAATAAACAAAACTATATTTTGTGAGCTTGTAGATATGCTATTTTCAAAAGATCTTTATACATTTGACAACTTGAAATGAGACATTCTGCATAAAGAGTACTTTTGGAACTTTAAGTACATTTTGATACCAATACTTTTGTACTTTTACTCAAGTAACTTTTGAATTCTGGACTTTTACTTTATTCTATTTTGCAGTATTGATACTTTTACTAAGTACAAAATGTGAGTATGTTGTCCACCATGCATTGCATTGGTAATACAGTATGTGTGTCTGTGTTGTAGGAGACAGATTCCCTGAAATCAGCTAACAAGATCTGCAAACAGCTCATTTACCACCTGACCCCTCACTCCAAGTGGACTAGACAGAACGTGCCCAGGAGGAAAGCACAGGCCTGGTGAGTCTGTCTGTCTGTCTGTCTGCCCATCTGTTGTTGCCCGGCATGAGCCCGCATTTGGACAACTGACCAGCAACACGAGACGGTAGGGTGAATGGGGGCACATACATTGGTCCGATCAGAGCCATAGAGTATAGACAGAGTTGCGACATTGAGGGGGCAGAAAACAGCACGGTCACGTGGTTCATGTACTCAGGCGAGCCCATAGACTCCAATGCATTCCGTAAACTTCTGGTGTCCCTATTCGCCAATAGAAGTCTATGTAGATGTCAGAGCCGCCATTGGACTGGCCCCATGAAGTCTTACTCTATGGCAGTCCGACTTGCAACAGTCCGACACATGCGTAGCCGGTTAAGACTCACCAGTGGCTCCCGACATGCGTTGCCGGTTAAGACCAGGGGGGCAGTCAGACAGATATTTTGTGAAGCCACTAAGGAAATCATCCTGAAAGTTCATATAATGGCCTGTTGTGGCGCTGTCATTGGGCCCAAAAAAACACATAGCCCCATAGAGGTCCAACTTCACCTAGACTGTATTACCTTAATAAACATGTCTATGGTTAAGACACATACAGTACGTGGCTTCCCTGTGAGGTTAGGGTTAGATTTGGGGTAGGATGTCGGACTAATGCCTGTCGGACTGTTCATACGTTGGACCAAACAAATGCACCCGGTGAATGTACGAACCCTAAGCAAAATATGGAGGTGCTTCATGAGTGTGTTTGTAAACGCGTTGTGAGGTTGTACATCTGCTATTTTCGGTGCACAACACCGTCATACGACTGAGTATAAATTAAGCTTTTGTCTCTCCAAGGTGCTCTACCATACGTCACAAGCGATTCTCAATCTTTTTAATCTCAAGGAGCCCCAGTTTGATATGCATTATAGGCTACTGACCCCCATTTGATACAATGTTCATAACGCGGTTAACACACGCACAGTAACTATAACGCCGTTATGGAATGGGGAAATGTAAAGCGTTAGGTTACAAATTATTGCAAATAGTAGTTTCGTTATGTAACATAACGCGATGTAAGGGCGTTAGTTACAACACTGCTTATCTCTTATAAAAAGAGAGACCAGCCTATTCTCCAAACCATCATATCTTATGCTTTGCTTGGTTGTACAAAATAATATTCGGTCAATTTAATTTGCAGAAGGACTCACCTCGCGCACAGCTGCCTTGTCTGTGTTGTTGACATGGGCTTGCAAGACAGAACTTTTATTTGTGACAGACACATAGTTCCTTTGCAGACAATACAATCTGCATCTCATTGGCCAGTCACAAAGCTAAGAAAACAGTAGCCTACTTTTTCTGCATGTCAATGATGAGATAGTTATTTTGCAATTCAAGCTTTCCTCACGGAGAGCAGACAACACAACAGTCTATCTGCAGACAGCCGAGCAGCCTTTCTCTGACCTGCTGTCGGGACCAGTGCATGCTGTCAGCGTGCATGCAGTTATGAATAAAGCACATTCCGGGGTTCGGGCTGAAATTCCGCCTCCCACAGTTTTTTTCCACTACGAACCATTGAACGTGCATTGCTACACATTGGTCTGAATGGTCTGTGCCGTACAGATAGGCTATGTGTAAAACCCCAGACTTTTGAAGGAATTTATAAAAGAAAACCCGGACAGCCCGGACAGTCCCCCAAAAGAGGACTTGTCCGGGCAAAAGAGGACGTATGGTAAGCCTACCAAACACATGCACCCCAGAGTACCCGTAAGGATAAGGATCCATTCCCACGTGGAACCAGTTTACTGTACTGCACTATGCAATGCACACAAGCTCTGAGCTTTTGAGTTGCTCAGCTAATTATCACTCAGCACCAGCTGCCATCAACATGTTCTCTTTTGATTTAGGCCATGTTGTGTCAGTTCCAAAATTGCTTACACTGGTGAGTAAAATGGACTCTCTCTCTTTAAAAGGTATGAGTATCATGAAATAAAATCATTTCATATTTTACTTTACTTTGTTTGGGACATTTTTGGGCGTTAACCTTTGCGCAGTAGGTGTGGGCCATTGGCGTGGGGAGGATTGGCCAACTTTGAACATTGTGTACAAACCGCAGCTGACAAATCCTGCGTATTATACTGTTAATTGGTTCATTCGTTCGTTAATTCTGTCTAAAAAATAAAAATAAAAACATCATGAAGACGTTGGGTGGCAATTAATAACAAGAAATGCTCTCTGAACAATACACAGAATTTCATTCTAACACTAATTACTAAATACTTGAACTCTTACAGAAGTTAGAATGAAACAAAAACAACAAACATCTAGATCAATCTAGTAATTCAGTTTCCTTTTCCAGAGCAATGAACCTAGTTTCAAAGACTGTCTGACTGTCTCCGTTTAACTTCTGCCACCACAGTCGTCGCTGCAATGGCTCAAAATAAGACTCAGCGATAACAAGGCAGACCTTCCCTTCCTGTTCATTAGCAGGCTCGGTCGAGGCAGAGTTAAGCGTCTCCCACACAGCTTCCGCCAAACTACAGGCAGGTGATGGCACAACGCGCTGGAGCCATAAATAGAATGGAAGGCTTACTGAGAAATGTGAAAGAATCCATGTCCATAGATCAAGTTTTGTATTGGTGCATAATTAACAGTGTTTCCTTTAAGCTTGGTTATCTTATGTGCGTGGCAGAATGATGGGTGCTACACAGTACATGAAAGGAAATGCAGAAAATCCTATCTCATTGTTCTCTCTCTCTCTCTCTCTCTCTCTCTCTCTCTCCCGCTCTCTCTCTCTCTCTCTCTCTCTCTCTCTCTCTCTCTATTTATCTTTTTTTGACAATCCTAGATTTCTCCTCCTTTCTCACGTTGATTTCTTCCACTTGTTCGCCCAAGGGACTTTAGTTCAACAGCCTCACAGACACAGACAACACCGAATGGTTATGCTGTTTGAGCTCAGGCTCTGGGGAAACACTGTGAAAGAGAGAGAGGAGACAGACAGACAGACAGACAGACAGACAGACAGACAGACGGGGGGGGGGGGGGGTAGACGTCTGCACAGCCCCCCCACAGGGGGCTGCGCGTCCATGACAAGGATGCTCATTAAAAGCTCACATATTCCCATTCTTGTTCCCTCACTTACAATAGAACCGTATGTGGCCACACCATTATTTAAAAATGAAAGGCCATGAGTGATCATATTGTGAGATACATTAAATTCCTTGTGATGTGATATCATGAAATCATATATCTATATATCTCCAGGCAGCAGTATCTTGTGATAAATACTTTTCACTTCCAATGGTTCACAGTTGCGTGCATAAACCATTACTGAGCCTTCATTACACCATCCTGCACTTCCTCACTTTCTTTGGAGGCGCTGTGAGTAATATCCTGTTCTTAGTTTATAGAGTTCAGATGAAACCAAAAGGACCAAATGGAATGATGCAAAGCGTGAAAGCGTAAGCTTACAGATCAGTAACCTTTGGATAGCCTAAGTATAATATAGGGCATAAGTGGTTAATAGATCATGGCCATGGGCCCTATCGTGCGTCAGGGGCACTTTCAGCTCTATCTTGTGCCATGCTTTATCCGCAAGTATTAAACGCTTTCCGTGAATGCATTTAGCAGCTTCCACTATGCGTTAATGGTATCTTGCGGCCACACAATCCACCATTCATTTCGCCGACTCCTATATTTGCGGGTGGAGGTGTATCTGTAGCCGTGTCGATGCGCTTTCTCTACATTTGCTATCTTATGCACACAGGTTTAGGACAACGGAAAGTGCCTCTTCAAACCATCCGTAATGCGAATCCGCTTGATAAAAGAATGCGCTCCTGATTTGGAGCTGCCTCAACGCAGAACATTCACAGCTCGAGCTCAGACGTCTCGTTCTGTCTTTTCCTATAATCAGCAGTGTCAATTCCTTGTGCTCATTGGGTTTAATTGTCTAGTCAAAGAATTAAGTTATTAGATTTGTGCCAAGGCGCATTGTGCGTGATTCCCTCGTTCAGTTTCATCACCTCATCACACCATTACGCAGCAAATATGTATTATGTAATGGATTAAAATAATGTAAAATTCCCCATAATCAGTAACACGTAGCTGATACTTGTGTCAACAAAATGGAAGGCAATTAAAGGCTAGATGGGTGTCATTTCCAATGCGATTTTGCCATAGTTCAGTGCAAGTCTGTTTAATTCATCCGATTTCCTGAACTATCGTTTTCGCTTGATACCGTTTCATAGAGAGGCACTCTACAGATTACAGAGCACTTTGAATTTTTAAAAATGGTCCAGATTTGAGCGAGCTGTGAGCAGTGGCGTTTCCAGGAATTACATGTTGGGCAGACAAGATGTGCTGTTGTCGTCGTCGTCTTCCCTATATAAACCCTCACCCAGTTCACAACCCTCACACGCCACAGCCCTCACTTACAGTAGTCAGGGACGGATTAGCCCCAATGAGTGCCCCTGGGTCGGTCATTTTTGCAGTGTTTTTCCGTGTTTTTTATCATGTTTTTGACCTAAATTTAACTAAATCAATGGCCAATTGAGGGCCCAAGGAGCCCTTTTCTGGGCGTCAAACCTAGTACTGCGCGGTCCAATTTCCCGAAGGGCCCCTGAGAGCCAAGGTCCCCTGGGCCACGGCCCCACTGGCCCAATGGCTAATTTGTCCCTGACAGTAGTCAACAGCTCCAGCCCTAGGCAGCCATGCCTTATTTACAAATGTACACCTGTGACCTTGGTTCTGTATGTACTTTCTTTGCCATGTGTTGATTATTCTGAGCTACATATCTGATTTACAATATCTAACTTGGTTACACCGTTTAACAGCGTGTCATTCTCCTTACTTTAAGGTAGAACGATCATGCTGTGTAAAATACACTACATTATTATGTTGTACCATTTTGTTTGCTTTATCAGAAACCATGGTGAAAGGAAAGGATAAATAAATAAATCAGTGTACTGTAATTTGTTACTCACAGTACCAGAGTCACAATACCAGCCCAATGTGCAGACATGTGGGATGTAGTGGCCTTTTGACACGCTGAATCAATGTAACTTAGGTAGGAGGAAGGTTCTCAAGGGACTTGCTACCATTTGTTTGACATCAGTTTCCCCTGACTATGGGAAATGGAAGCCATGCTCAAAGCCTTTCTCAAAAAACAGGTCCTTCTAGGTCTCTCTCTAGGACGTTCCTCCCACTGACTGAGCATGTAACATATGGCACTGCTGTGCTGCAGACCAGCTTCAATTGGAATCAGGCAACATACATCCAACAACATATCCTAGATTTCAATATGTTATTGTTGGGCTGGTACTGGGAATCCACGACTGAGACTTTGGAACCTTACTGGACCCAGATGAAAGCTTGCGCTATCCTCCTCCACTGTGACTGTAAAGGTTCATGTAGTGGGTGCTGCAAATGCTGTGAAGCTGCATGGAGTCTGTTGCAACTCAATATGTGTATCAATATATTACTGTGTCTAGTTGTTCTGGATATAGAGCTGACCACCCAAGTTTCTCCAGTAAAAGATTCACTGATTTATTTATCCTTTCCTTTCACCATGGCTTCTGATAAAGCAAACAAAATGGTACAAATTAATAATGTAGTGTATTTTACACAGCATGATCGTTCTACCAGGAGAATAACAAGCTGTTAAACGGTGTAACCAAGTTAGATATTGTAAATCAGATACTGTATGTACAGTAGCTCAGAATAATCAACACATGGCAAAGAAAGTACATACAGAACCAATGTGTACATTTGTCAATAATGCATGGCTGCCTAGGGCTGGAGCTGTTGACTACTGTAAGTGAGGGTTTGGGACACACGCAGACTGTCATTGGTTAATGTGTAAGTGGTGATGGCAAGCAACTGTCATTGACAATAAGTAGTGAGCTGTCCATCAGAGGCTGCCAGTGAGACAGCATGGTGAAAATTCACAATATGGGGATGTGAGGGTGCCTGCACTAACAATGATGGCCAGATGATTATATTTGAATAACCTAGTTGTGAGGTAGTGGTCTATACCGGAGATGCATCATGAGCCAAGGAATCCAGGGGAAAAGAGATTTTTATTTTATGACCTACGGTCCAAGAGTTATAGGGCGAAACGTAATGTGGGCTGTTATAGCGCCACCATGAGGCAAGCTGATGTCATTCTATTGTAATTAATTTTTGAAATTATTATGAACCACCCCTCCAAGTGTTTTACTTTAGCCCTTAAAGTTTCAGAGAAAAAAATACTTGAATGTGAGTTATTGCATTTTCCCATTATAAGTCAATGGGAAAATGTGCCTGTTTAAAATGGAAGTTTGGATTGCTCCGTTTCATTAATGTGCACAAATTAAAGCTGGAAACATTTGTTACAGTACTTACCTCCCTGGGTTCTGTAATTGCCCCCTAAGCCTTTTCCCTTGACATCAAATCTCTTTGGTGAAAATAGCCAATTTTCAAGCTTGTAGTCTTGACCCAACAGTTTTGCTGTGTAGTGAGTAATACTGTAATAGCCGGCATTATTAGCGGTGCATGGATGCGACCTCCACTGATCTAGGCTTTGACCCACGCCTCACGCTGCCCGCTCAGACGATTAACTTACACACTTAATACCGTCAGGCCAAATGATATGAGACTCTGGTCATGTTGAAACTAAACTAACACAAAGACACACGTACCGTACACGCAAGCACGCACACTCACACACTCGCAGAAACGGTGGACAGAATAGTAATCGTGTGGACCAATTATCCTGTATGAAGAAGATAGGTTGAAAATGAGTGAAGTGGTCCCTTAAGTACTGATAAGATCTGTTTTTGCAGCACACTGCATTGTTAGTTCTGTGGGGATAACTAGCATGTTTACACAGCATCTGCTATTTGTGTGCTTTCCCGTGCCATGTCATTTGAACATACTGTATTGTTTTTTTCCCTATGAAAATAGCCTAACAACGAGGTTGTCCTATAATTTGAGATTAGACGCGAGACATGGCCAAATAATTTCCCGGGGTCTCCAGCCAAAAACGTTGAGAACCCCTGGTCTAACCCACAGTAACAATAACAGTTAAAGAATGTCTGTTTTTCGTCCTTCCATCTTCTGATTGACATGGGTAATTGTCAATTCCTCCACCAACACAGATCAAGTAGTTCATTTATTTCTCATGCACTTCAGTAAATGAAGTTGATCTCCTTCCAGCCTGACCTCTACCTTTAATAGAGACTTAAGGTGCGGCGTGCCAACAACCATTCGTATCCATAATTAATGAAACACTTCCTTCCTAGAGTACGGGGGCGGGGCGGGTGGGTATAGTGTTCGGTATCCAGCACTCTGAAATTGAGCGCACAGAACCATGACTGATTGCATTTGTTGGCAAACAAAATACTGTGGTAATCACACCATTGACAAAATGTATTGCTTATTTTTTTGTTTTTGTTACATGTGAGTCATTTTAGATTTATTTTATGTATGGAAAAAACTCCACCAAGTCCTTTTGGTTTAAGAGAAGACAGGTTTGAGTCCTCATTGGAAGACTTTTGATCGAGTCCTTATTTCCTTCCATTGTTGCTGTCTTTTTATATAGGGCATAGGGGATTAGATTTCATAGCTGATGTGGGTGTATTTCGGAAAGAGAACTGCAAGGACAGACATCCCTTTTCTGTGTGTGTGTGTGTGTGTGTGTGTGTGTGTGTGTGTGTGTGTGTGTGTGTGTGTGTGTGTGTCTCCTGTCTCCTGCTGTATTTTAATGTTGGTTTCATAACTGTGCCTTGACATACAGTAGCATAGCAGACAGCGGCGCATTCCTCCATGGTACACAGTTATGTAACGCAAACTGTTTTCGGTATATTCTGTCGCAGTATTCTTTTCTCCTAAGGATCCAGTTTGTCACATCGAATCAGGTCATTGAAATATAGCTCGGCTATAGAGTACATCGATGCATACACACTGGCATTTTGAGTCAGAGTCTACCGACATTTCATATTCACTGGCTTAAGTCTTATGCTTAGTTTGTTCCTTTGTAAGGCACATTTTATTAGATTAGATTTGAGTTTATTTATTTACACTGAGAATATTAAGTGTGCTGCCTGCAAGAGAGAACTAGAACTGAGACACTGAGACACAGAAAATGATTTATTTTCTAACCACTTTAATGCTGGCCGTCCCTATTATGTCCCTATTTTGGCATTATAGTTTATCCATAATAAATAAATAAAAAGTCCAATGTTTTCCATTTTATCAATACATTTTCTTTCTTTTTTTCCTCCCTAAAACATCACATCTACAAGCTGTGATCTTAGATCAGCTATTTTTGAATAGCCAAAGTATAAAATAGGAATTACTAGATTACTACTCAAGTACTTCCGTTACCATTAGCTTATGCTAGCTATCTTTCTCTAGAAACGTTCATATTTCAATCGCGATGCCGTGAAAAATCAGAAATCAGATCCGAACCTCGGATGTCTGATCAGCACAACGGACAGCGATGTAGTTTTCGAGAAAAAGGCCAGAGAAGATCGTAATTATAAGAGTAGTCTACATATGTGCGAGCACGTTTCGTGCGTGCGGGGGTGAGCAAGGCGTTGCCTATAGTAACCGGCTCAGGACTAAAAGTTGTTTTTTAACGGTGCCATTTTCGGTGTCAATCGCAGACAATAGATGGCTATTAAAAACGTATATAAGTCAACCGCAGACAATGTGTTAATGGCCACCTTTTAGCTCAGTTCCCTGCAGTGCTCTGTCTCTTCCATATAGCTGTTGTGATCGTGTGTTCCTTCATTGTGTTTCCTTTTTGGCATGTGGTGGTGTTACTTGTTCTGCACCAAGCTAAAATGTCACTCCTGCCTGTGTTTTGGGAACCCTGCACTGGTGCACTGGTGTCAGGGGAGCCCAGGAGAACGGTATGACGGGGGGTACAGCTACTAACTGGGTAAGGTGTTGGCAGTGATCCAGATGGCTTGCTCCACTCCTCCTCACACCCCCAGAGTCCCTACTGCCCTTCACGGTGCTAATTGAAGCACCACCACACACCTGTAGAAAGGACTGATGAGCACTAATGTTCTGGATCATCAAAGCAAGGTTAGCTGTTAGTGAGTGGGAGGGCTTTGGGGATTGTGTCTGTTTACATCTCGTTCCGATGCCTTTTTTTCCCGACCGTGTCTGTATGTTCTTGTGATTGCTTTTCCAGCTTTATAAGGCTTTGACGCATCAAATTATATTTTATTTTGAACAACGATAACGGGCCAATTTTGAATACCGGTAGATCTTTTTGATGAGCCGGTGTTACCGGCTCTGTTCTAACTTCCTACTAACTACTGTCCACTGCATCTCAGGTCCTTAAATCATGTCCTTTCCTTGCATGTTAGTCCCACGTACTCCGTCCCACTGAGGATCGAGGAAGCATGTAGGAAACGAGAAGAGGGGAGAGGAAAGGAAAGGAGGAAAGTTTGTTTAGAGAATTCAGGGGAGAGTTTCCCCAGCCAGACGTAGCGTTTGGAAGGAACACGTTATTCCGACCAGTTCCTTTCCCCTTCATCAGGCGCCCCGGCTGGCCAGGGGGAGGTAGTTTAGAGACCTGCATTACTGCATGTTTTTTGTGAGTGTACCTACCCTAGGGGACACGGGGGGGAAAGAAGGTTCGGTTCGGACAGGCTTTTTGTACTGGTTCGTAAATAAGAATCTGTTCTCAATTGGTCTTAAATAAATGTTTTTTCTTTTGTATTATTTAAAAACTATTTAAGTAAATGTGGCTGCTGTCAAAATAGTTTATTGAAAGTAAAAACTCCATATTTATATGGTACTGTATGTCTGGCAACAGTGCTTTTGTGATTCATGAGTCATTTGTCTCTAAATCCAGGTTCTGCCAGTCATAAATAAACAACATATCATATTTATAGCCCGGAGCTTCTTCATTCACAGAGAATTGAGGGATTTCTTTAAGTATTGTCTCAACATTTAAAACGAGCCAAATGAGCTACTGTGAGTATATCTTGTTTCTAGGATGAGATTATTAGTAATGTAAGAACTAACAAGTAATGTAATGTACCTTAGTGACTTTTGTAATCTTACCAGATTTGAGTCTACTATAGGCATATTCTGGGCATACAGACACATTTATTTGGGAATAAATAAATAAGAATCAGACCCGTCTGAAGTTAGTGGTACTGTACTGTACTGTACTGTACTGTACTGTACTGTACTGTACTGTACTGTACTGTACTGTACTGTACTGTACTGTACTGTACAAGCTCTCTTCCCTGGCCTGTGTGTGTGTGTGTGTGTGTGTGTGTGTGTGTGTGTGTGTGTGTGTGTGTGTGTGTGACATTCTTGCTGTATCATTATTCCAAACATGTGTCATAGGCTTGTGATTGTAACATAACTGCACCCATAATGTTTGTGTCCTTAGGCTACACAACAGTGAGACTTGGTGGTGTGTTAGGCTTTGCAACAGTGACACTTATGCTATATCCGTGCTCAGACCCAGGGACACAGCCAGGGACACACATAACTGTCTATAGGAGTGGTTGCACCACTCAAACATAAATTAACATGTAGTTTTACATGCTTTCTCTTCAAAGATAATTTAGTACAGTAGTCCTACATTGGCTTCTGCTAAGATAAACCCGTCTACTTCGCATCCACAGATGCCTGGAGGCAGAACAGCTCAGATCAATACAATGAATAACCCATTTTGACCTGAGATCAGATTCTAAAAATGTCTTCTATACATCCTGACAGTTTTCTGAAAAAGCTATGTTTCTATGTCAGTCGTTCTTCGATTTTTCAAAAATAGCAGACCTACAAGCTTGTAGATCTGCTATTTTTCAATAGCAAAAGGGGTTCCCGCCCAAAATGGGATAAACAAGTGAAGACCAAAGTGTTGATGAAGCAGACATTGATCTGACCAATCCCCCGGGTCCGGGGAATGACCTCCACGTCATCCACTGCTTCTCAAGTGCCTTTTATTTCATTCAGCTGAAATCAGTCGATGCATGCTCGGCTGTTAGTGTAGTCAGCTGGAGAATATTTGAATTCGTATTACCGAGGCCTGTCCACCCAGCCGAGAGACTTTACATATTGCATATTGTCGCTGTTATGGCAGAAACCTTGTATGTCCAAAGCTGTTTTGGTCTCTCCAGGAGATGTAAAAGAAAATAACCTGTGTTCCAATGGATCCAATATACTGTAATTATTATTTTGGCCTTGATAATACCCTTCATTGGTGGAATATTTATAAAACCCACAGACTCTTAATCACTTGTAATTAAGCCATACATTATTCTTTGTTGTACAACGTCAACGGTCAAGCTCATTGTATTATCCTATATTCAAATAGATTTTTTGTTGTAATACTATAAATTGATAATCTTGATTAACTGCTGCATACATGTATCATTAAGAACACACACACACACACACACACACACACACACACACACACACACACACACACACACACACACACACACACACACACACACACACACACACACACACACACACACACATTTTCACAGTCACACAGCTGCCTGGTATAGCCCATGGTCCTTTTCAGATGGCTACTGAGTTGATCACTGCAGAAATGTTACAAAAGATTGTCCCTGTTCCACATTCACAGTTACGTTGTGAGGTTTCAAACTGCCAGCCTTAGGCGCAATATGCTGCTGTATAATGATGGGAGATGGGTGGACAGTCTAACCCCCCATTTAGCAACGGGACGCTTCAGCGAAGCATTTGAGTGAAGTCCTCAACCAGAAATAATTCCGTCGCTGTCAGGCAGAAACTGATCCTATCTCCATATTTTAAGTTTTTATGTTCTTTTTCTAGCAAAAAAGATTATTCGGTATTTGAGCCACGGACCACCATTTGATGAGATTTAGCTTCGCAGACGCAAAACTAAGGGATGTTTTGTTATTGTTGGATATGGTTCGTCCACAATTCCATCCTGTAGTATTGATGTTCAAGTTGGTATACCAAGGGTCCATTTGGTTACCAACTTTCCATCATTTTGCTGCAGCGGACCACCTGGAGGAACCCCCTAAATGCAAGGACCACTGGTGGTCCCCGGGCCGGGAGGAACCCCCTAAATGCAAGGACCACTGGTGGTCCCCGGGCCACTGGTTGAAAAGCACTACCGCAGTGCTAACACAGTGCCGTGTCTCCTCCAGTTATCCAGCGTATTACTGATTCATGAGGGTAAATGAAGGGGAACATTCTGTGTGGGTGGACACTTTACAACTTTTTGCTTTTCCACTTTCACCCCCGTTAGAAGAAAATAAGTGGTCGAAAGTACATTTACTGTATACTTAACCCATTCTGGGCGGGAACCCCTTTTGGTGTTTTAAGCATTATGTTATATACTTTAGCTATAAAGTATACTTTACTATTGAAAAATAGCAGATCTACAAGCTCATAGTGCGGCACCGAGTGCCGCGCTATGAGGTTGTAGGTCTGCTATCTTTTTTTATCTTGAAAATGTGGTTCAACTCCTTGAATATATGTTCTTTCAGAGCGAACACTTAACTCAAATCTTTGCTTCTGAGGGGTTCCTGGAACAACATGTTTTCAGATGGGGGTCGGTGGCCCATATCATTTTTAGGGTCCTTGACATGAAATATTGAGCACCACTAATATAGAAACATAGCTATTTCAGAAAACTGTCAGGATTTAGAAGACTTTTTTTTAATTTCGATGTACAATTTTGAGGTACTTTTACTTGAGTATACTTATTACTCCACTACATCTCATAGCTAAATATTGCACGTTCTACTCTACGTTCTACAACAACTTTGGTTAGTAGAGATTTAGGTTCCGTTAACCACTTAAGCCCTATTTTATACTTTGTGAAAATAAATATAACACTTACCATCTCATCACTTTTTCAGGCCCGGCCTATACTGGAGCTCAGAGTGCTGATATAGGGTGCTGGACTGGACTGTATTGGAGATGAGATTGATGAGCAGACTGAAGAGATTGCTATAGGGCAGTTGTTCTCAAAGTGGGGTCACTTGTGGGTGTTCTACGGGGGTCCCTAGCCAAATTAGTGAATATAACCAATACAAAATAAAATCAGTTAAAGCATATACTGGCTATTTGAAAATTGCTGATCTATACGCTTCTCTCTCTCTCTCTCTCTCTCTCTCTCTCTCTCTCTCTCTCTCTCTCTCTCTCTCTCTCTCTCTCATTCTCTCTCTCTCATTCTCTCTCTCTCATTCTCTCTCTCTCTCTCTCTCTCTCTCGATGCAATTGAGAACAATAGCATAAGATATACATTGGCCAATCATAATCAACTCAACTCAACTCAACTTTATTTATAAAGCACATTTAAAACAACCATAGCTGCCACAAAGTGCTGTACAGTACAAAGGTAAAACAGTAAGTAAACGCATAGACTAAAAACACAGAAAACAAAGACAACCCACAAAACAAAACACAAAACAGGGGAAGGAGGGTGGGGGAGGCTCGTTCAGGAAACAGAGGTCTCATGCTGTGTTAAAAGCCAAAGAATAAAAGTGCGTTTTAAGCAAGGTTTTAAAAATGGCCAGAGAGGGGGCCTGCCTAATTTGCAGGGGAAGGTCGTAGGGTAATGGCTCAACAGTCAGTGTGAGGGGTGGTCAGGAGATGTCTATGAACTCTGCATTTAAAGGCTTGAAGGCCATTTGTCCTGGTATGGAATCAACTATACATGCTCTGGTATATGGGGGGGGGGGGGGGGTTGAGACTTGAGAGCCTGTGCTGGTGTGGCTGTGCATAGGCGGGTGTTTCACCATCTGACGCATGGTGGAGGGAGCATGTCCTGGGCATTTTGCACAGAGCTGTAGCGGCAGCAACGTACGTGTCTCCTGTGGCTGGCTGGTGATCGATGTAGAATTGTGTACTGGCAGTGTCCTGGTCAACTCCAATTATTTTTGAGGGCCTTCCTCAGAATATTGTCACTGGTAGACCAAGCTGTTTAGGTGGAGCACTCATCCAGCGAGAGTGAGGCGGCGTACTCCACCATGACACTGCAGACCTGTAGATTGTAGTCGTAGAGTAGAGTATCCTTGGGGCTCTCGGTGGTGAGTGTACTGGCCACTCTCCTCAGTGCTGCCAGCTTCTGACTGGCCCGGGTGTTTCTGAACCAAGACAGCTTCTGGTCTATTTTGACACCCACAAATGAGGTCAAGCTCATTTGTGGTGGTCAGCCACATTGAATTGCAGGTACAACTGGGATGGAATGGAAGCTCACAACGGGTCAGAACCACACAACGCGTTGTGAGCTTGTAGATGTGCTATTTTTAAACAATCTTGATAGTCTTTTCATAATTTTAAAGATAAAGGGGTCCTAAAACACCTGTGGTCTCCGAGGCTAGGAGGAGTCAATAAAGTGACTTGTTTTGAGATTGCTGAGAAGTTAGATTCATGGTGTTTCTGTGACAACAACTGGGGTTCTCTAGCCTTGTAAATCTCTTTAGATATTTGCACATGGATATTGGTGTAGCTTATTAGTCTGATCAAATTAAATCAACGCAATCTAAACGTACACCATATTTTCCTGACATGTATTTCGCAAAAGACAAAAAAAATTTTTTTCTACTCAACAAGCAAACATTTAACCTTGTCCATTTGCATTACAATGAATTTCACCTTCACACACACACACACACACACACCAATAATAACATTTTATGTCATACCTTCGGGATTTACATGACAATGTTATAACTGTGAGAGTCCAGGGTATCATTCAATATGGAACGGATAAGAACTTCCCCTAGGACAGGCAGGCTATGAAAAGCAATTAGACAGCCCATGCTAACCTCACATTAACAGGTCCAGTAGTTTGACACAGGGGAGTCAGTCCTCAATAGGTTCCTGCACCATTGCATTACTGTCGTAGTCAATAGATGGATTTACCTCTGCCGTTGAAAGGGTGGAACAAAATAACTAATTACATTTTCTCAAGTACAGTACTTAAGTAACATTTTGAGGTTTACTTGTACGTTATTTGAGAGTTTTTTTTTTCGATTCTTTACTTGAATGATTGTAGAGGCACAAAAATAGCCGTTCTACAACATGACATCGTGGTTGTGAGCTTGTTGATTGGCTATTTCCGAAAAGGTTTGACATAGTGCTTTTACTTTGATACTTAAAGTATATTTTAATGGCAATACCTTTGCACTTTTATTCAAGTCAAATTTTGAACAGATGCATTTTACTTAAACAGAGTATTTTCAATTGTGGTATTGCTGTACTTTTACTTAACCCATTCTGACCGGGCACCCATTTTGGTGTTAGCATCATGTTATGCTTTACCTATTGAAAAATAGCAGATCTACAAGCTCATATCGCGCCACCGAGTGGCGCGCTACGAGCTTGTAGGTCTGCTATTTTTGAAAAATTCGAAGAACGACTGACATTTTTAGAATCTGATCTCAGGTCAGAATGGGTTAATCAGACCAGTGTGTGTCCCGTGGAAACCTCGTATGAATCTGATCTCAGGTCAGAATGGGTTAAGTGAAACATCTGTGTGCTTATCTTCTTCCACCACTGTTCTTGTATAATTGCTCCCGGTAAAGCCAATGGAGGGATTTACCGTTGGATACAGGAAGGCTCTGAGATGATTAAGACGGCAGAATATGGATGGAATCCTTTCAAGTCTTTTGTATCTTAAGCAGGGCCAAGACGATTTGCACCACTGCCTTACGAGCATGGCAGGCATAGAGTACCAGAGGGGAAGCGAGGATGTTTTCTTGTTGATGTTGTTATTATTTGATGGTAATGGACTGTAGCATACAGTGTGACATCAGAACAGCGTCTGTACACTGTAGTTCTGCCCCTGGGACCGTGCCCAGATTAGAGAACCCGTGGGCGGTATTTGGTCCATCAAACCAGGCAGGCAGTGAATATGGATCTAGGTCTCATTACAGTATAGACCTTTCCCCTGCACCGCTGGTTTTCAAAGTGGGACATTTGAAAAAAGGAGAGGAAAATGGAGGGGAAAGAAAGGAAGTCATCTTATCTTGTGTGTGTGACTTGTGTGTGTGTGTGTGTGTGTGTGTGTGTGTGTGTGTGTGTGTGTGTTCTCGTATAACTTACCTACTTAGGACCAAAAGTCCTAAAAGGAGCTTCCATATTAGGACCGTTGGACAAGTTAGGACCAAAATCATGGTCCTTATAAGGATTACCACTGCAACAGATACAGGGTGCCATTTTAGCATGCCTGGTGTTGAAATTGGGATGGTCCTAAAAAGTTGTCATTTTTACATTTGAGATCGCCCCCCTCTGACCAACCCATGTAATTACAGGTGTGTGTGTGTGTGTGTGTGTTTGTGTTCTCGTATTTGCTACCTACTTAGGACCTTTATGAGTAAAAAGAGCTTAGGCACTCAGGGAGTCACTGGGGAGGCACTGGGGAGACACTGGGGAGGCACTGGGGAGAAACTGCAGCCATTGGGGAGACACTGGGGAGGCACTGGGGAGGCACTCAGGGGACACTCAGGGGGACACTGGGGAGACACTAGGGAGGCACTGGGGAGACACTGGGGAGAAACTGCAGCCACTGGGGAGACATTGGGGAGGCACTGGGGAGACACTGGGAGGAACTCAGGGGGACACTGGGGAGGCACTCAGGGGGACACTGGGGAGCCACTGGGCAGACACTGCAGGGCAGACACTGGGGTGGCACTTGGGGAGGCACTGGGGAGGTACTGGACATTTCATATCACCCTTTTTTGGCAGCTTGGCATGGCATATATGATATGGGCATACAAGGTTTCTGCCCGACAGCAGCAATATGTTACACTCCGTTTAAATGTTTTTTTACTGCTCAGCAGAACAGATGACTTCAAATGGACGACGCTTAAAAGGCAAAATGTACACAAAATACAAACACATTGTTTTTATACAAATACAGTATGCTGCTGCCCTATATGCTCCTACATGAATAAGTCATGCACAAATAGTACATATACAGACTTATTGGATTCCATGTCAAATTGGTTTGTGTTGCTTTGATGCATTCTGGATCTGTTCATAGCCTCTGCAAATGGGATACCCAGGTCATCACTTCCTGTGTTCAAAAGTGTTCGAGAGAGTGAATTTGTCCTACTGAAAATGGCTCTAGATAACCTCCTAGATATTCACCCCCAACTTACTGAACAATATAAATATCAGATCCTACTAGAGACCATCTTCAACACTCAAATTGGCCAGATTCAGCATGCAAGACCATATTCCACTGCTTGTGACCAACTTTTTATTTAATTTGTCTTTTAAAAGCTTTTCAGGGGAGGAGACATTACATTATTTATCTGAGCATGTACATACGAAATCACAATAACTTACAGGAGTAAATGTTTTTTTATTTTTAGAACACAAATTGTCCTTATGTGATTGTTTATGTACCCGCATGGTTTGCCTACTGGCAACATTTTTTGTCTCTTCCTCCGATAGTGGCGGTTCTGTGGTTGCTAAGCAACCCAGTCCGCTTCTTAACCCCCCCACCTTACCCCCAGGATCGCACAGACTTTTTTGGAAAAGGGAAAAGGGAGACACATGATGTACATATGCATATTACACACTTATTTTTATCCATATTCCACTGCTCTCTGAGCACTTCAAGAACGATATGGCCTGCCAAGGCTGCTATTTCAGAGTGAAATTGTCACATTATTGAATTCCCCTATTATTCGCATTAGTAATGTTAAGGCCTTGGATGATTTTTTTCCCTTATCCATGTTCTGGTGGGAATGTTGCTGTGCTTAGAGGGCCCTAATGGCAAAAACATGTTGTAATGAGGATATCCTTAACTCTGTCCATAGTTCTTATGTTGATAATTGCCTTTAAAATTCCCCTTCATCTCACAAAGCCAAGTCCCTAATTGACAAAAATGAGACCCCTACTTGCTGATGGTGGGTTTGACATCAGATAATGAGCTAGCAATGACACAGCTGCAATAAACCATCTCTCACCAGATCCTAAAAGTGAACCGTGGCTATCAGAGAATGGAGGAGACCCCAAGGAGCTAACATTAGGCCTCGAACGGAACTGCTCTACTGACATACTGAGTTATAAGAACAAGTACATTATTTACCATCAGCCTACAATGAGGAACATTTAAAAAAAATAGTGTCAAGACATTATGATCCTCTGGGCTGTATGACTCCTTTCACATCTCGTGCAAAAATCATAGTGCAGGATCTATGGAACCAGGAAAGAGGATGGGATAACTTCATTAAAACGTATAGCTTTAACTTTAAAACCTCACACAGCATATGTAACTCAGAGTGCACAAATAGGCCCTCCTCATTCCTACAATAGCAACATATAACAAATGCAGGTAAATGCAAGGTTATCAATTCTCCTGTATAATATACTGTATAGGTACATGACACTCAGACTGGTGTCCTGTGATCTGTCACAGGCCCCTGTTGCTAAATAATTAGCACTGTTTGGCTGGAGCCAAGTAGCTTCCAAAAATCACATTCCTACCTTTTGATACGTTCTTTCAGGGGTAGCATATAATGTGATCCTTTATAGTCAACCATAATAACGTCGTTGTGTTGAGGAATGCAGACTTGTTTATTTATTTTACTCACTCATTGACACAGAGAAATGTGTTTCCTGCCACTAAATGAATAAAGTGGAACCTTACTGTCTTAGTGTATCACTCCGCCGCCGCTTTTTATTCGATGCAATTGTGAACAATAGCCAAGTAATACATAGTAAGATACATATCCATTGGCCAATCAAATGGTTCACTGCAGCTCAACAGTCAGTGTGAGGGGTGGTGATTGTTTACCCACAGGGCCGAGTCCCTGAGGGTGGCCTGGTCGCAACGAGATTCCCCCTGTCCGAAACGGACCAGAGACGGCTGAGATACGCCGGGGACCCCCGCGGACCCCCACCCGGGCACGAGACCCACGGGGCCGAGTCCCCGAGGGCGGCCCGGTCGCAACGAGATGCCCCCCAGCCAAAACGGACCAGAGACGGCTGAGATACGCTGGGGACCCCCGCGGACCCCCACCCGGGCACGAGACCCACTGGGCCGAGTCCCCGAGGGCGGCCCGGTCGCAACGAGATGCCCCCTGTCCAAAACGGACCAGAGACGGCTGAGATACACTGGGGACCCCCGCGGACCCCCGCGGAACCCCGCCCGGGCACGAGACCCACGGGGCAGAGTCCCCGAGGGCGGCCCGGTCGCAACGAGATGCCCCCCGTCAAAAACGGACCAGAGACGGCCGAGATATCCATTATTTATGGAGCGCCAATAACCATTTGAAAATATATTTAAATTTCAATAGCTGTCTCAGTAGAAATTTGTAAATGGCTTTTGGGAGGAACTGGTTGCTGGTCCTAAGAAGACCCATGGGGGAGGGTAACACATCACACACACACACTCGGTCCTAAGAAGAACCTTTTTTTTTTTTTTTAAGGGGGCTAGTGAATCATGGGGTGTGTGTGATATGAAATGTCCAGTACCTCCCCAGTGCCTCCCCAAGTGCCACCCCAGTGTCTGCCCTGCAGTGTCTGCCCAGTGCCTCCCCAGTGTCTGCCCAGTGCCTCCCCAGTGTCTCCCCAATGTCTCCCCAATGTCTCCCCAGTGCCTCCCCAGTGCCTCCCCAGTGTCTGCCCAGTGCCTCCCCAGTGTCTCCCCAGTGTCCCCCCGAGTGCCTCCCCAGTATCCCCCTGAGTGCCTCCCCAGTGTCTCCCCAGTGCCTCCTAGTGTCCCCCCAGTGCCTCCCTGAGTGCCTCCCCAGTGTCTCCCCAGTGCCTCCTAGTGTCCCCCCAGTGCCTCCCTGAGTGCCTCCCCAGTGCCTCCCCAGTGTCCCCTCAGTGCCTTCCCAGTGCCTCCCCAGTGTCCCCCCAGGGACTCCCCAGTGCCTCCCCAGTGCCTCCCCAGTGTCTCCCCAGTGCCTCCCCAGTTTCCCCTCAGTGCCTTCCCAGTGCCTCCCCAGTGCCTCCCCAGTGTCCCCTCAGTGCCTTCCCAGTGCCTCCCCAGTGTCTCCCCAGTGCCTCCCCAGTGTCCCCACAGTGCCTTCCCAGTGCCTCCCCAGTGTCCCCCAGTTCCTCACCAGTGTCCCCCTGAGGGCCTCCCCAGTGTCTCCCCAGTGCCTCCCCAGTGTCTCCCCAGTGTGCCCCTGAGTGCCTCCCCAGTGTCTCCCCAGTGCCTCCCCAGTGTGCCCCTGAGTGCCTCCCCAGTGCCTGCCCAGCGACTCCCCAGTGCCTGCCCAGTGTCCCCCAGTGTCCCCCCAGTGTCTCCAATAGCAATACAAGAGCAATAATACAAATTAATCTTAATTTATTAATGTTATTTAATGAATTAATCAAATTAATTAATGAATCAAAAGTTGATTGAAGTTATTATATACTTAAAGCAGCATTAGTATGTAACTTTCCTCTTCTACCCTGGATTTGAACCCGCTTTCCTGCGTGCTGAAAACTTTAGCATTGAGCTAATCGAGCCGAACTGCTTGCTCGGGGGATAAATTTAATCTTGACCATAAGGTCCAAATTCGAGTCAGATCCTGTGTCTAGGTGAGACATGACCTTTGACACGATCTAAATGTCTCAACAGAAGAGCAGGGAGACAAAATACAACCAGCCCAATTGTATAAGTTATATTGTATTAACATACTCTACCATACAGATTGGACAAAATGTTATTGTATTCATTAAAAAAAGAGTTACATTTTCCACCACTGCAAAACTACTGCCATTTGAGGCATTGATTTCTCATTTCTGCATTAATGGTTTTACTCCTAGGTTTAGTTTAGTTTATTTAGGATCCCCATTAGCTGTTACACCTGGCAACAGCTATTCTTCCTGGGGTCCTCACAGAATAATATACATACACAAATTTAAATAAAAACAACATTACAGATATCATAAAATAAATACATTAAAGCATAACAACCACGGTTAGTGCATTCACTCTAGATTACATTAACTGGTATATTGACAGGGTAAAATGCCTTTTACCCTTAATTTCTGTGATGCATACTGGTAGAGCGTTCCAGAAAGTCATTGCCCTGTACATGACTGTATTCTTCACTGCATCAGTTCTTGGCTTAGGCACTGTAAATCGACCCATTGCAACATGTCTGGTATTATGTACATGTCTATCACTGGTATAATGAATATTTTTATATAAGCATTTTGTTTTTTTATTTGAACAAATGTTCCTAAAAAAATCCAGCCAGACTGG
Source organism: Protomyctophum bolini (assembly GCF_963924005.1). Lineage (NCBI taxonomy): Eukaryota > Metazoa > Chordata > Actinopteri > Myctophiformes > Myctophidae > Protomyctophum > Protomyctophum bolini. The sequence continues at coordinate 28,862,097 of NC_137883.1, forward strand.
CAGCTAATCTCTGCTCCACCAACAGCCATGACAGCTTCTGATGATTTAACAGTGTACTAGATCTAGTATTGCAGTTCAGGGCAAGGCGAGCTGCCTTATTCTGGGCTATTTGTAATTAACGCAGGTCCTTTTTAGGACCACACAACTAGACAATAGTCAAGGTGGGATATCACTAGTGCCTGGATGACCTGGACAGCAGATGTTGGAGTTAAAAACTCATCTCCTAATCATGGACAAACCCCCTCCCATTTCTTAGTTATGTTTTGAATACGAGTAGACCATGTTAGATGACTGTCTAATATAACCCCAATAAGTTTTGTTTCATCTACCTGCTCAACTGCTAGATTGCTCAGATTCAGATTCAATTTGGGTTTTGACTTGAGCATATGCTGTGATCCAAATACAATGGATTTAGTCTTTGAGATGTCCAGGACCATCCTATTGTTCACCACCCACTCTGATATGTTCTGTAGTTCCTTGTTAAGAGCTACAGACAGATCTTCCACATTAGTGGCAGACATATACAAAGTAGTGTCGTCAGAATACATGGCTATATTGGCCCCGACCAGTGGCATGTCATTTGTAAATATAGTGACCTAAGCAACTTCCTTGTGGAATTCCACAGTGAATATGTTTAGTATCTGAGAGACTCCCATTATAGTATACTCTCTGTGATCTGCTGGATGAATAGCTTTTTATCCACCTTAGTGCAGATAAGGTAAAACCATAACATGAAAGTTTGTCAAGCAATAGATTGTGATCAATAATGTCAAACGCGGCACTAAAATCTAACAGTACAGACCCCACTAGTCTCTTAGAATCCACATTCATTAGACAGTCATCTATTAACTGTGTCAGTGCTGTACATGTAGAAAGCCCATCTCTATAGGCGTGTTGAAAGTCAGCTTTAGCTTCCTTCCATATTTGTGGATTTTTGCCTTTCTCGTAAAAGCTACTATGTTGTGGTCAGTGCATCCAAATTCAACAGAAATCACCTTTGAGCATAGATCAGCTGCATTTGTAAAGATATGATCAATACAGGTGGAGGAGATGCCATTTATTATTTGTGTTCTTGTTGGCTTGTTTGCTAACTGTGTTAAATTGTATGTATCTGCAATAGCATGGAGGGTTTTCTTAAGTGAGCATGTTGGAGAGAACCAGTTCATATTCATATCTGCAGGTATATACAATTCCCTATTACTGTCTGATGCTCTGTCCACCATCAATTTACAATTTACAATTTAGGCATTTAGCAGACGCTCTTAATCCAGAGCGATTTACATTAAGCAAGAACAAAAGCACCATCTCACATACACTGCTGACTACTACTGAGAATTGGAATCCGGTAGTCTGTAACAGCAACACAGCAATATAGGTTTAATATTAGGCAAGTGGACTTAAAATATAAAAAAATATAAAAAGCCACACCCCCACCATGAATATTTCTGTCTCTCCTGTAGATATTATACCCATGTACCATAAATTCCTTATCACATGTTTCATCTAAATGTGTCAGATATGGCAAGTATTCTATATCAGGGGTGCCCAAACCTTTTTCACTGAGGGCCACATACAGAAAAATATAGGAAGGGCTGGGCCACTCACTAGAGATGAGGTATATCACCTCACCTGTCGTGTATTAAAGCAGGGTTTACTGCACAATGTTGTTGGCATGGCGCTGCGCCATGCTTGAAATAAATCGTGCCATGCCAAGCTGCCCAAAAAAAAGGAAGAAAAAAAAAAAAGAAGGGGGGCTATTGAATCATGGTGTGTGTGTGATATGAAATGTCCAGTACCTCCCCCAGTGCCACCCCAGTGTCTGCCCAGTGGCTCCCCAGTACCTCCCCAGTACCTCCCCAGTGTCCCCTGAGTGTCTCCCCAGTGTCCCCTGAGTGTCTCCCCAGTGTCCCCTGAGTACCTCCCCAGTGTCCCCTGAGTACCTCCCCAGTGTCCCCCTGAGTACCTCCCCAGTGTCCCCTGAGTGCCTCCCCAGTGTGCCCCTGAGTGCCTCCCCAGTGTCCCCTGAGTACCTCCCCAGTGTCCCCCTGAGTACCTCCCCAGTGTCCCCTGAGTGCCTCCCCAGTGTGCCCCTGAGTGCCTCCCCAGTGGCTGCAGTTTCTCCCCAGTGTTTCCCCAGTGCCTCCCCAGTGTGCCCCCAGTGCCTCCCCATTGTCTCCCCAGTGCCTCCCCAGAGGCTCCCCAGTGCCCCCCAGTGTGCCCCTGAGTGCCTCCCCAGTGCATATAGATGATTAAACTCATAAGAGCCAATGCAGTGAAGTTACTGACCAAAAGGTTTTAGCTTTCTTTTGTTTGGAGACGGTCCTAACATAAATCGTGCCATGCCAAGATGCCCAAAAAAAAGGAAGAAAAAAAAAAAGGGGGGGCTATTGAATCATGGTGTGTGTGTGATATGAAATGTCCAGTACCTCCCCCAGTGCCACCCCAGTGTCTGCCCAGTGGCTCCCCAGTACCTCCCCAGTACCTCCCCAGTGTCCCCTGAGTGTCTCCCCAGTGTCCCCTGAGTGTCTCCCCAGTGTCCCCTGAGTACCTCCCCAGTGTCCCCTGAGTACCTCCCCAGTGTCCCCCTGAGTACCTCCCCAGTGTCCCCTGAGTGCCTCCCCAGTGTGCCCCTGAGTGCCTCCCCAGTGTCCCCTGAGTACCTCCCCAGTGTCCCCCTGAGTACCTCCCCAGTGTCCCCTGAGTGCCTCCCCAGTGTGCCCCTGAGTGCCTCCCCAGTGGCTGCAGTTTCTCCCCAGTGTTTCCCCAGTGCCTCCCCAGTGTGCCCCCAGTGCCTCCCCATTGTCTCCCCAGTGCCTCCCCAGAGGCTCCCCAGTGCCCCCCCAGTGTGCCCCTGAGTGCCTCCCCAGTGCATATAGATGATTAAACTCATAAGAGCCAATGCAGTGAAGTTACTGACCAAAAGGTTTTAGCTTTCTTTTGTTTGGAGACGGTCCTAACATAAATCGTGCCATGCCAAGATGCCCAAAAAAAAGGAAGAAAAAAAAAAAAAAGGGGGGCTATTGAATCATGGTGTGTGTGTGATATGAAATGTCCAGTACCTCCCCCAGTGCCACCCCAGTGTCTGCCCAGTGGCTCCCCAGTACCTCCCCAGTACCTCCCCAGTGTCCCCTGAGTGTCTCCCCAGTGTCCCCTGAGTGTCTCCCCAGTGTCCCCTGAGTACCTCCCCAGTGTCCCCTGAGTACCTCCCCAGTGTCCCCCTGAGTACCTCCCCAGTGTCCCCTGAGTGCCTCCCCAGTGTGCCCCTGAGTGCCTCCCCAGTGTCCCCTGAGTACCTCCCCAGTGTCCCCCTGAGTACCTCCCCAGTGTCCCCCAGTGCCACCCCAGTGTCTGCCCAGTGGCTCCCCAGTACCTCCCCAGTACCTCCCCAGTGTCCCCTGAGTGTCTCCCCAGTGTCCCCTGAGTGTCTCCCCAGTGTCCCCTGAGTACCTCCCCAGTGTCCCCTGAGTACCTCCCCAGTGTCCCCCTGAGTACCTCCCCAGTGTCCCCTGAGTGCCTCCCCAGTGTGCCCCTGAGTGCCTCCCCAGTGTCCCCTGAGTACCTCCCCAGTGTCCCCCTGAGTACCTCCCCAGTGTCCCCTGAGTGCCTCCCCAGTGTGCCCCTGAGTGCCTCCCCAGTGGCTGCAGTTTCTCCCCAGTGTTTCCCCAGTGCCTCCCCAGTGTGCCCCCAGTGCCTCCCCATTGTCTCCCCAGTGCCTCCCCAGAGGCTCCCCAGTGCCCCCCCAGTGTGCCCCTGAGTGCCTCCCCAGTGCATATAGATGATTAAACTCATAAGAGCCAATGCAGTGAAGTTACTGACCAAAAGGTTTTAGCTTTCTTTTGTTTGGAGACGGTCCTAACAAGTAGGGTAAAAATGTGGTAATTTATAGTTTGCCCTTCTTTAAATCTGATGTGATTGTATTAAAATAGATTTTTTTCCACATTCAGGAGTGTAGTTTATATGTTTCTACTATGTCTAGAAAGTGTGGTCCTAACGAGGTAAGCAATAACCTGAAAAAAAAGTGTGGTCCTAAGAAGGTAAGTTATACGAGTATGTGTGTGTGTGTGTGTGTGTGTGTGTGCGCGCATGCGCGCGAGTAGTAAAATTCAAATCGGAAAATATGGCAAAATGTTTAAAAAAAATCCAGTTTGCAAATAGCAATAATAGCAGATCTACAAGCTCACAATGCAATGCGCTGAACATCTAGTTGTAAAAATTGCCCTTACACATCCTACTTTAAATGCACCACGTCTCTGTGTGTGTATGTCTGTAATCTACCTACCTCGAGATCGTTTACCCCACCGACTTCAAATCTGACACGCGTTTGATTACTTAACCAGTCCACTTTTCACAGTCAGTTTGCACTCTTCAGACAATACTTTCAGCCGGTCAGCAAGTGGATTTATAAATCCACTTGCTGACCGGCAAGACAATATTTTAGGCCAATAAAAAAGACTATATACCAAATTTCCCACTTTAAACAAAAGAAGCCGGACTAAAACGGATGCTATGACGGGTATTGCATACTAGGTTCCCAACTTGCAGCGTTCCAAAGTAGGCCAGTGGCCGACGGACTCACGTAAAGGTCTACATTTGAAGCCCTTAGAACCACATTCATTTCCAAGCCTACATCTTCCCAATCTACACCGGTGGGGCGGTGGCCGGTGGCCGAACGGTTTGCGGAGCGGTCTTGATACCGAAAGGTCGCCATTCCGAATCCCCGGACCGGCACGTTAAAATTACCACCGCTGAAGTGCCCTTGAGCAAGGCATTGAACCCCTACAATGAAATGTTCTATGAGCGGGGTGTTGCTGTAAACAAGCATCTCGAGCTTAGTCCACTTCCCTGGGTAAACAAAGAACATTGCTTTGCTTTGCTCTCATTGGTAAGATGTGGGTTTCAAAGAAATCCAAAGCAAAGGCACAAAGAGTGTGTGAGAGAAATGTAATAATGGAGGGGGGAAAAGAGACCAAGAAAGAGAAGTATGAGGCTCTAAAGGAGGGACACAGCTGAATTTATAGCCTACTCAAGGAATCAATAACCTCGCAAATCTCTGCTGCCGTTAGCTGCAGGTCTTTGACTCTTTTCCTTTTCCTGGATGCTTCAGAGCATAGATGTGAAGACCATGAGCCTGCCGATTTATGAGGCTCCCACACTAGACTAGAAAAGAAAGGAGGGGGGGGGGGGGGGACACAGAGAGACTAACCATTTATATATTACAGGGGAGGCTGGCTGAGGGGACATCAGGCAAAGAGGATTGTGACTTATGCTTAATGTGTAGGCTATGCACCGTTGTACAACTGTGATCTACAAACATGAACTACTGTACAAGCTCACAACATGCCGCATCGTGGCGCGTTGTTGCACCAGCACGACGGAAGTATGAATCAGGCTTAAGCAAAGACGAGCTGTATGTAAACAAACATATTATAGTTAAAGGTTTTTGAACAAAGGTCCATTTCATTATGGTTGGTTTGCCAGACTGGAATATTTGATGTCCAACATGCCAAAGGCAAGTGGTCTTGGTGTAGTTAAGTTCTAATCTCGCGTCACCAGGCTTTCAGATAATAACCCATTAAAACTGGGAAAGCAGAAAGTGTCATTTTATTCTTTGGCTATTCATTTTTTCCTCCTCTTTACATTTTAAAGGAGACATATTTAACTAAAATCTTTGCTTATGGGGGTCCCTGGAACAACATGCATTTAATCTTTGGGGTCCTTGACATGAAAGGTTTTGAGCACCACTGATAGCAATATAAATTTTTCAGAAAACAGTTTTTTAGAAGACATGCCGGTCTGATTTTAGAAGACAGAATCTGCTCAGGTCTTAATGGCCCCATATATGATGAAAATTGGCTTACGATGAAATTGCCAATTTACAAGCTTATTTTTTTCATTTTTTCCTGGTTATGTTAATTTCTTTTAGAATAATTTTGAAAAACTGTACCTAGTGTCATGCTAGGATTAATGTGGTTAATTTAATCCCTGCCCCACGTCTTGAGATTTATAATTGCACTATATTTGCACATACGTAGCTGCTTGCTACAGTACATTTCACATTTATATATAAATAGAGAAATAGAGGTTGACTTACGATTGCTCATTTCTGTTATGCACTGAGGGATCTAATGAGACTCACTGCCCATTTATTTGAACTAATGCGTAGTTTCAAGAACGTTGTGACTCTGTTCTTAACTTCTTATTATTACGTCTGTCTGTCTGTCTGTCTGTCTGTCTGTCCACATGAAGTCCATGTGGCCATCTGACATGACTTTTATGATTATTTATGATGACACCCCAAAACAGCAAAAGATACAGATGTGGTGCTTCAGAGACTTGTACACATTTAGATACAAAATAGGTTTGTGACTGTTACGCTGTATATAATTCTACCACCACTGACCGGTAGAATGTAGCACTCTGTTTTGTGTTCTATGTTTTGTATCAATCGCATTTCTGTGTACGGTAACATCAACAGTCCGTCTATATAGGACCCCACAGATCAATAAACACAGCCACATCATTAGTTCAGGTGGAAAGCTAACTACCAATACACGTAGGGCAGCCTTTATTTTATTTATTCATGAACTAAAATAGCCATGTTGTTCTTCGGGGAAGGACAACAAACATCGCATTGATCCGTCTTTCTATTCTGGTCTCCCCAACAGCCTAAAAGCCACTCTGAAGAAGCGGCTGCCCAGTGATGTGGCCAACCTATCGGGCATGCCCCTGTGTGGCCGAGACCTCCACCACGTGGCGTACTACATCCAGGGCAGCAGCGATGTGGTGTCCGCCGTGGACCTGAGCTTCACCGAGCTGCAGGACGAGGGCCTGCGCCTGTTACTGCCCGTCCTCGGCTGTCTGCCCAAACTGACACGATTAGCGGTGAACGGGAACCGTCTGACAATGGCCATTCTGAAGGACCTGACCGACATGGTGAAGGACCACAGGAAGTTTCCCAGCCTAGCCTGGGTGGACCTGGGCAACAATGTGGATATCTTCACCGTACCCCAGCCGCTGCTGGTGGCTTTGCGCCGTCGCTTCGGCCTGCGTAGCAGCCTTCCCACCATCTATGAGTACAGCGAGGCGCGGACTGTGGCGAGCTACATCCATAACCTGGAGACCTCCGTCGAGGAGGCCAGCCTGTGTGAGGATGGAGAGCGCGATGAAGAACACGATGGGGATGAGGAGGAGGATGCAGGGTGATTTAGACTTATGTTAGTCGTGTGCCAGTATCCCACACTGAAAATAAAAAATACAAAATACAAATACAAGCTCACAACACATCGCCGCGTGATGTGTTGCGAGCTTGGGTCTGGGGCTTGGGGCTTTGAGCTGGGAAGTGTGTCCACAAATGTGATACTTCACTGTTGCAACAGGTGATTGTCCAATGTCCATGGTTGTCTGACATAGTGTGACGACACTTTCTAGCGCTCTGTCTGTTTACTCACCTGAAATCCTGAGTCTAGCCTCTTGTGTTAAGCACAAAACCCACCTGGCTTGCAAGCATATAAGCCCACGGACGCTGCTTTTCTTCTGCTCCATGATAATAAATGCAGCAGTTCTCATTGGCAGTGCATGGGTGATCCACTCGCGGGCGTGAAGATTTTTTCGCCGCTCTGGGTGGGAAAAATAGCTTGTACAAACTGCTTGTTGTCCAGGCACGTTCTCATAGAAATACATTGTATATAGAATGACCAGACGTCCCGCTGTGGCCAGAAGTTAAATTGGCAAGAACAGTCACGCATAAAGCGGCAAGTGCATTTAACTGCGTATGCTCACGCTTTTTTGGGGGGCAATGGTGGGTTCAGTGCGTTAGCATGTTTCATCTTGCCAGTAGTTGCTTAGGGTAACTAACTACATACCCCGATATATAAATCATAAACCGTGTTCTGTCCCTTTGCATGTTCAGACTGCAGAGAGACTTTCACTTTCAAATAACAAATTCAAAAAATCACACTCGTGTGAAGTAATGTTTGTTTAAGGTGCTGAACTAATTACTTCAGTGAAGCATTTGATTAAGTTCAACTTTAAATGAAGTAAATCTCCCACGTGGGTTTGATGTTTTTACTATTAAATGTGTCTCATCTATGTAGAGTAACAAACATCACACTAGGAGCAACTGCATTTCCTAGTGTGTTTGAATTAAATGTCTCACGGTTACATAATTGCGCTGCGGAAGCATATAATAAGGACTAATTTTCCAACTAATTAAAAGTATTCCAATTTCTATTTTTAATTCCGTGTCAATGAGCTCCAAAGAGAAACTGCCTTTGAATGATAAGAGTAGCATACAGAGAATACAGATATACAGTACATATTACGTACAGACACAACAAAATATACACAGCACAGGCACACGCACACACGCACGCACGTCGCACGCACACACACACACACACACACACACACGCGTTTTATTATTTTAAAACTGTTTACAGAAGCTCAACTCAAGTGTCCAGGGGTAAGGCCGAAGGCGTGTGTTTACATGCACATTTACAGTATATTCTAGTAATTTTCAGAATACAAAAATATTCTATTTACACAATCCAGATGCCAATGTTTACAATGCTAGTTTAGAAACGAGTAGGTTGCGCATATCACTTCGCTGGTGCTGGACTAAAAGAAAGAGGGGAGTCCGCACACAGGCTCAGCACCACAGTGTCTCATTTATTAAAACACAGACAACCACAACGTTTCGGCCCTAGCAGGCCTTCATCCACCTGATGCAGGCCTCTTTTCAAATGTTTACAATGGCCCACAACATACTATATTAGTCAGGATAGTGGGCTACGTAAACACCATGTACAGTCATTTGCCATCTGTGCTAAGCTTCATTTCTATGATAATATACATACAGGATAATCTGTGTATTCGTAAAGCATATTGTAATGGATATAAATAGTACCCATATGAACAGATTATCTACACGTTTCCACAGTATTGTATAATGTATATAAATATGCTAATTGTAAAATGTGCATATATCTGAATCGACATGCTGTGTGTGTCTGTGTGAGTATGAGCATGACCATAAGTGTATGATGATTGTGTGCATGTATTACTGTATTAATACTGTACCCTTCGGTCTTGTAAATGGACTGGTGCACTTTAGATACAATTCAGTCCCTGTACAGCAGTGATACTCAACCTCAGGCCCGCGGGCCTGGACCATTATGACTGGCCCACCAATGAAAATCTAAAAAAAAGAAGAAATAAAAATCTGGAAAATGAAATAAAAATAAATAAATCTGAATGAAGTTATCTTTAATTACATTATTATAAGTAATACTATTAGAGTTGTACTATTACTCGAACGAAAATAAAAGCTTGGGGGGGGGGGGGGGGGGGGGGGGGGAGATGCAATGCAAATGAAAGACATATACTGTGTATCCCTATTCCCTGACATAATTTTATAGCTAAACGGACAGAATTCTATTTTATTTGAATGATGAAACCCAGCTGCCATTAATAGTTGGAAATGGAAATGGAAATTGCGGAAATTGTAATTGCGGAAATGGTGGAAATGGAAATTGCGGAAATTGCGGAAGTGCGGAAATGGAAATGGTGGAAATGGAAATTGCGGAAATGGAAATTGAGGAAATTGCGGAAATGGAAATTGCGGAAATTTTATTTTACTCAGTCAGCCATATCACTACTCATTTTTTTTCATGAAAAAGGTCATAGCTGGGTAATCTATTTTCAGGCAAATTGTGTTTATTGTATTTTATTTTACTCAGCCATAACAATTTATTTTCTGTTAACCAACTTGCTGGCTGGCAGGCAGGCAGACAGCTACTCATAGACAGGCAGACAGACAGACAGACAGACAGCTACTCATGGAGAATTGGACAGGCAGGCAGTCAGACAGCTACTCATAGACAGGCAGACAGACAGCTACTCATGGAGAATTGGACAGGCAGGCAGACAGCTACTCATGGACAATTGGACAGGCAGGAAGGCAGACAGCTACTCATAGACAGACAGACAGACAGCTACTCATGGACAATTGGACAGGCAGGAAGGCAGACAGCTACTCATAGACAGACAGCTACTCATAGACAATTGGGCAGGCAGGCAGACAGCTACTCATAGACAGGCAGACAGACAGCTACTCATGGACAATTAGGCAGGCAGGCAGACAGCTACTCATAGACAGGCAGACAGACAGCTACTCATGGACAATTAGGCAGGCAGGCAGACAGCTACTCAGACAGGCAGACAGACAGCTACTCATGGACAATTGGACAGGCAGGCAGGCAGACAGACAGCTACTCATAGACAGGCAGGCAGACAGCTACTCATAGACAGGCAGACAGTAAGACAGCTACTCATTGACAGACAAATAACTACTCATGGACAGACAGGCAGGCAGGCAGGCAAAGAGCTACTCATGTTATGTTATTATGTTATTATAACAGCTACTCATGTTATGTGCAATAATTTGTGCAGTTATGGAAACAGCTCTTTGTGTTTATGCAAGAAAATGTAACACATTTATTTATTTACATATTGTGTGCATGCACATTGTACTTTGATACATTTTGCGAAAATAAAGCAATTGAAAGAGAGAAGTTATCAAGTATCATTAATGTCGTAATTTTATCTACTGGCCCCTGGCCCCTTGCCATTTTTGTAATGTGGCCCACAGGTAAATCTATTTGAGTATCCCTGCTGTACAGTGTACATGCAAGGGTTGGTTTGGGTTCAGTTTACGAAAAATCGAAATCATGCTTTTGCCATAATCAACCTCTTTAACCTTAGTAAACTAATAGTTGACCGGCATGGGTTCTGTTCTCTGTCCGACTCGTTTCCCCCTCTATGCCAAATCAGTTTGGTGAAAATCAAGCTTGTAGATCTGCTATTTTCTGTGACTGTTCCCCCCTGAATAGATGCTAGGTTCAAGTGGTTAAACTCAATCAGACAGATTCCAATCATGACCATGCACACAACAGATATAGGCCTACTTTCTTTTCTTTTTTTCCTCCAAACTTTAGTAGGTAATCACAGCTCTCTTTGGAACTTAAACAGAAATGTTCGAGTCCTCAAGATTTACAAAAATAAATGTATACCAAAAAACATATGTATTTGTTTTTATTGTGGTTGTGTGGAATCCCAATTGCACGTCATTATTTTTCATTGAAAACTTAAAATGTCAGCTCTGGACAAAAACTACAATATTCTCATTTGAAGGCCTTCACAACAAAGTACATATTTTGTAAAGTGTAAGCGTATGTATTTTGAATAGCTACTCAGTTTCTAAACACTGAAAGGACATCTGCATCTGTATACTTTTTCAGTAACTTCTTCAGTTCCCAAACGTTTTCAGGTCACGGACCCCCAAATTGACACTAATTATCCCACGGACCCCCATTTGAAAAGATATGCCAGGGACCCCCATAAGATAACATTTTTACGGCTCTAGCAGTGATTCTCAACCATTCCAAGGACGCCTCGGTTTGATATGCATTTAATGGCATTATCTCTGAGACCCCAATTTGTATTGTAAAATCTATGTTAATTTAACTGATGGTCCATTTGGTTCCATTTCTACGCCCTCAGATTTACAGACTCATAATGGCCCATTTGGTTCCAAACTATCATTTAGCTGCATGGGGACCCCCTGGAACTGCCTCAAGGACCCCTGGGGGTCCCCGGACCCCACTTTGAGAAGCATACGGTTTGTGTTGTGTGACTGCATAGTGACTGCTGTTTGGACCTGCCAGAGGTAGAGTAATATCACTATCCTGCTGACCATAGGAGATGCTCTGCTAGCGAGGCGTTTCCCATGCTCACAGTGGGCATGTTGGAGTCATCCATCTTCAGTTCCTATTAGACCCTCTCTGAAAGAAATAAAGTGTCAGATAACAGGAAATCCTGTGCCAATTTGTAGCTGACACTGATAACACATCCAAGCCATTTTAACAGTACCGTGCTGCACAAATGAAGGATTCCCCAGCATGTCTCTGCCAGACAGCTCTGTGGTGAGAATGATCAAGGGCGTATAGGCCTATAGGCCTACAGTGTTCAATACAGTCAGTAGTTACACCCCGCAATCCAGTCAGAATATTTAATCTTTCTACATTAGACACCAAATATACAAGTAATGAGCATATGCCCTGCAAAGCCTATGAACATGAATCCAAGCTGAACCTTGCAGGCTAGTACCCATCATGGTCTCAACTTAAGGTTGGTGAGCACAGTAAATAAAGAAAACTGTGTTAATTTAAATCTGAGAACAAGTGGAGAGTACAAATGGATGCATAAAAAAATATTTTTTGAACTTTAAGATCATTTAGTTATTTTGGCTTTCAAATGGCTTTTGTGTTGAAAGCAACTTCACATTTAGTAGCCTAATACAGGAATCAATCAAAGATAAGTTCTTATCATTTTGTGGTAATAAGTAATATAGCACACTGCCGCATTTCAGTGTAGGAATGATGCACAAGACAAATAATTAATCTACAATCTCCAGTAGAAAGCATAACATAAAGATTCTAAGCCATTGTATTTTTGAAATGTCAGTAAACTAAAGATATGCCGTAGTTTAATCAAAATGTATCAATAATAAATAGCCTAAATAAGATGTTAAAATCTCAGCAGAGTTGCATCTCTGTCTTTTTAGTTTGATAGAATACCCCACCCAGTGGCGTGTTTATGGATGCGCAGCGCTGTGTTTAGCATCTCCCAATGACTTATCCCATATTACAAACCAACAGATATCAGAGCTTTCATTACGCCTGCTGCAGCCTGCAGGACACAAATGCATTGTGGAAATGCCCACGACCAACGTAATGCTGAGTGAGTTATTTGATATTATTGCTGTGATTGTGAAGCCATGTTGCTTTTCACAGACAGTTTCGAATAACTAGACAGTTGTTTGAGAGCGATCGAGGACGAGGACAATCAGCTCAGAGACATGCTGTTACGAATTATTTTGTAGTTTTTAGACCTCCTCATGCAGTCCTCTGACCAACTTGTGCATCTTTTTGTTGGATTGTTTTGTTCTTTAACCTGCAATTCTTAGAGACATTTGGGTTTTATATGAGTCTTTTTTGAGCTGGCTGTTTTGTTTCATGCATGCTATTATAGTGGCTAACATGTAGGCTACTGTAGGCTATTTGCATGTTTATGATGTGTGGCTAATTGTTATACCGAATTCAATTCCTACATGTATCCTTACACGTACCCGTTGTTCTTGTTGTAGTAACGAATCAACGATCCAGCACACTCAAACAAAAGAGACCCCCCGTGGGCCCCCTCAACTCTCTATAACTAGACACTTTACCTCCTCCCCCCCTCTCTCTCTGTTTAAAAGTACAGGAAAAATCTCAAAGTACAGGTACAAATATAGTACAGGTAAAAAAAATCTCTCGGCTTGGGAAGCCGTGGAATGGAATTTGTGTTTGTGTAGAAGGTAGAAGAACCACACCACACATACAGTAACAAACTGCAAGTCATCACTAAAGAAAAGTCAACAAAGAATGAACCATTACCATACTGAACCACCTGGGGTCGTTTTCCTTCAATTAGACTGGCACTACAAAGCAATCATATTTGTCATTTGTGTGGAAAAAGGAAAATAAAGACATTGTTCAATCAATCAAATAACTGAAACTATTTGTTGTTTCCTACTACAGGTCCAGGATGTATCTATTCTATTCTATCCCATCCCAGGTCCGGAGAAGAGGAGGAGCACCTGGATGGTTGACCACACGATGGCGCCAAATGCATTGATTGACAACCCCAGGACACTGGTAATTATAATAAGTGAGCCCTGTTACTGAACAAACACTATAGAAATGACTACTAGGCTTGGTTTATGATGTCCTTAAATGTACAAGCATTCCACATTTCCTTGACAGAGCTTTACAATAAAAACCTTGTACAACAACAAAAAATAAAATATACTTGCCCTGGCCTTAACATCAGGGTGGTCATCTCCATCCTCCAGGCCAAATTAAAATAACAAACTTAAACTTTTTCAAACAAGATTATCAGCAGTGTCTCATATCTTTTAAAACATGTATTTATACACCATTTATACATGGTTGGTCCGACCATTCCTAGGTCGCCGTATTTGTGGGTCCGACCGCTCAGACGCAGAGGTCGTCGGATTTGACCCAGGGCGAGCGTGTTTTGTGGTGAGTGTTCTTGCACACACACACACACACACACACACACACACACACACACACACACACACACACACACACAGTCACACACACACACACACACACACACACACACACACACACACACACACACACACACACACTGTGCACCAGTGTTGACTGTGTTGCAAAGTAGCTATACCTCAAATGTAGATGTATATGTTGGCATAAGAATCCTTCATTTACTATGAAAACCTGCATCTCCTGTCCGTTGGTCATGCCTCCATAATATGTGGTCGCGCCTCGTGACATCACACCTCACGCCTTGTGACATCATGCCTCCATATATGGCCACGCCACCATATATGGCCATCTCCATATATGAAGATCACGACACTGACCTCATCTGTATGGAAACTCTACATCTGACCTTAAACCTCAAACCCTTAGATCTCCATATATGGAGTTGACCTGTTCTGACATTCCATACATTCCATGCATGATGATCTGACCTCATCAAACCCTGTACACTCAAGACACGCTCCATATATGGCCAGTACAGAATTCATTCCATATGTTGATCCAAAGCGGCAGCACTCGCCCAGCAGTCTGCCGTCACCCAGGCGGATGCGTGCACGTGACCTCGCCCTTTAGGGCATCTTACTGTTTTAAGTGGTTAACTAAACCTGACTGAAGTGACATCATCACATAGGTCACACTCTGCTCTCTTAAACTCCCCACTTATTATCACATCCAGATAAACTCCTGGGCTATTATTATGATGTAATACTGTAGGTCATTTTGATTTGGCAAGATAATCCAAACTGCCAACAACACAATTGGGGTGGTCTGCACGCCCAGTGCTGTGCAGAGGTGCAGTCTGAAGCAGGATCCCCCCATATTGGATATAAAGGAGGGCTTCCTCTGCCCGCTGTGCCTGAAAGACCTGCACTCATTCTACCAACTCCAGGACCACTATGGAGTGGAGCACTCGGGGGCGGACCACCATGTGCTCAAAAGACTGGCTCAGAAGGCTAAGAAAGCCAAAGATAAATTACTGAAGTGGAACGTTGAAGACAGGCCCGATACCCACAGCTATTACTGTGGTGGAGTGGACCCATACATGTGGGCACCTCAGGAACTGGGAGCCACCAGAAATCATTTGGACTTCTTCAAAAGACACCGGGCAGCGCGGGTAGAGCATAACGTTACAGAGGTCAATAAACTCATCGTGAATCTGAAGACGCTGACGTCTATTGACCGGACCAACGTTGATGCTGCCAAAATCAGAGCAATAGAGAAATGCGTAGCGCCATGGGTGATTGACTCGTATGTGCCCTTCTGTCCCGACTGTGGGCAGAAGTTCAGAATCCTTAGCAGACGACACCACTGCCGTCTCTGTGGCTCCATCATGTGCTGGAAGTGCATAGAGTTTGTTCCCCTGTCGCTGGCTTATGAGATAATAAGTGTGACACCGGAGGCCCTGTGTGGACCCGGAAGCCTTGGTAAATCCCAGGTGCCCCCGGCAGGGGGTGGTGGTGGTGGTGGCATGGGCTCTAGGAGTAGTGGTGTCAGCAGCCTGAGCAGTGTCACCTCCATGCGGGAGGAAAAGGACAATGAGAGGATTCGCTGCTGTCAGCACTGCATGGACAGCCTGCTGAAGAGACAGCAGAAGTTGGAGAAGGACCACATGCCTGACATAGTCACACTTTATGAGAGGCTGAGGTCGTGTATGGACAAAGTGGACGAGAGGGCTCCGGAGTACATCCGAATGAGCGAATCTCTCAATGCTGGAGAGACGGCATACAATCTAGACACTGCCGGTGGATTGAGAATGGAAGTACTCAAATACTATGATTTAATTGATGCGCTGAGTAAGAGGATCTTAACACTCAGAGTTAATGATGACCCACCGCCACGTCCCAACACCCTCCAGCTGCAGAAAATGGTCCACTATACTGTTACACTGTTTGTCCAGGAGAAGCTATTTGGCTTGATGTCTTTACCCACTAAGGAGAAGTATGAGAATCTGAAAGAAAAGAGGAAACAAGAGCAAGAGAAGAGGAGGCAGGAGTCCGAGAAGAACCATCATGCCTCCAACACCAACAGAGAGCTTCCCCAGGCCCCTGCAGCCCCGCACATCACCTCCTCAGACGTCTTCCACACACAGAGCTATTTTAAAGACCCTCTGCTGCAGCAGATAGAAAAAGTACAGTCATTTCTGCATCAGGCGCAGGAGGCCCATCATATGGACGAGGTGGTAATGTTAGATAATAACTTGCGACAGCTAAAGGACGAGTACGATCAGCAACAAACCAGCCTCGCCATTACTCTCTTCGAGAAGCTGGACATGGACGAGAGCTTGCAGCAGGATGAGATTGAGCACTTTGAGGCTCAAGAGAGGGAGGAGATGGAGCACATGGCCCCAACTCTGTCCATCTTCTGGGAGAACTCTCGGGACTTGGGTCATGCAGGGAACCTACGACAGGACCAATATGAAGAGCCAGCAGAAAAACTAACCCCTGAAGTTGAAGGGAACCCGCTTTCTTTAAAGGCAATCCAAACTTTCACTGTACAGGAGATGCCCCCGAGGCTAATAAGTTTAGGTGGACATCTGGCTCCTCCTGGAGGTGAACAACAGAAGTTCAATCCCATAAAGGAGCACATGTCCAATCCCTTCTTCAAGGGCATCCAGAAGGAGTGTCAGGCAACCAATGGTAAAGAGTACAATCCCTTTGAGGAGAAAAGCGATTCCAGCAGCCCCTTCACTGAGGCCTGGGTCTCGACCAACCCCTTCGATGGAACGGACAAGGAGGAGGTTCTGCAAGACATCGATTTGATCGAGGAGGAGCTGCTTCTGCAGCAGATTGACAACATTCGGGCCTACATCTTTGATGCCAAGCGCAACAGCCGCCTGGATGAGGTGGAGCTGCTGCTGGAGAACCTGAGAGAGCTGCAGCGCACCTTGCAGGAACAGAAGGAGAAAGAAAAACATGTTAACACCTGGTCCTCACTTTGAATCCCTCACAGTGAGGCCAAGGTCAGCTGTACTTGATGTACTGCCACTAGTTGAGTAGTACTAGTATGACATGTCTACAGTTGTTTCCACCCTGTACAAGCACTACAAATGCATTTGTAAAAGGCATTGTTGGCAGTAACCATCAGCTATTTTGGTAGAATGGAGACACCACTTAAAATACCACTTAAAAATAACTAGTTTTTTCCATGCAGTTGCCAAATGGATCTTTTGAATGGGAATATGTCTGCAACCTTATGTAATTTGGCAGTCTTGGAAGTCTCATGAATTCATCAAATTTGTGCCATGGGGCAACTACAGAGTAGTACAGACGCTAGTGTCAACTAATCTTAACCGTACCACTGTTTTAGGCTATATTATTAACCTTTTAATATGACCAAAATGGAAACAAGCCCTCAAGGATTTGTATGTTATGCTTTTATCATTATTACTAAGAGGTAAGTGATATTGTTTTGTTTTAAAGACAACTATATCACTTAACCCTACCTCTTACTAGTAACTACAAACATAATGAAAGTCAATGGGACAATCTAATCGGGAGACATACAGTACGTAATCACTACTAACATTATAATGGAAATCAAATCTGGAAACATACGTCATAGATATGTCATAGAGTATATGATGACACATCTATGATCTATGACATATGACTCCAAATGTGGGTTATGACATGGATCGATAACTGACATCATCAATGATTGATGTCGCATGACCACATTTAAGTCCGAGATGAGATCCACATTGGAGCAACAATATGTGTGATGCATGTGATGATGTCACTTCCATCAGGAGAGAGTGTTATTTGTAAAGCAAAGTATGTGTTTGTTTGGTAACATGAACACACAATATTAGCCAATGCAGATTAAAAACAGCTAAATGCCAAATAAAACGTTCTTGTTTTGGACAAACTTAAAGCACTATTATAATCATTGCTGTAGAGTGTTTGTTCAGTAACGGGGGTCTGTCTCTCCAGCTCTTTAATATTCAGTAAATACATTTTCAGGTAGGTGACGAAGCCAATCATAAAGAGTACCCATTTATCAGCTTTTCTATAGGCTAGTGTTCCAGTTCCAATTTGTCTGCCAATGTCTGCTGCTCATTTCTGAATTCTCTATTCTGATTGGATAAAATGGTATACCGACCTAAAAATGTATTTTCTGTTTAATCTGTTTAATAAAGAGCTCCTGTTACTGAACAAACACTGCCTGTGTTGCAACAGTTCCAACACACACACACACACACACACACACACACACACATGAACAACACACGCATGCAACATTACATGTCTGTAACCATGGCAACGTTAGATCCCATAGGCCGAACTCCGAATCTCCAGTGTTTACATAAAAGTGCTAATAAACAGCTTACATTTTGGGAAAGTGAAAAACGGATGTCGTTATATTGTGCATACAGTATACTGTACTAATGAATGAATGGCAAATTCAAATCAATTGCTCCAACCACTGAGAACTGAGGAGAACCGGGCAGAACAGACAGGTTATGATGGCAGAGGTTTCCATTATGTAGGATAGGATGAGTACTATCAGAATATAGAGCTAGTATTTAACACTTAGTAGTACTAGGACGGTGCACTTCAGAGATGGAGATCTCTGTATCCGTTAGTCTGCCTGTGTTCCTTTTATGGAAATGGAGATAAAAATGACACTGGAACACACAGCTAGATTGTCATACCACAATGACATTGGCCATTATCATCTACAGTACTTACTCATCTCATGCATAAAGAAACAGATTGGAGTCATTTTCTCAACATCTTCTGGAAATAATGTAGCCATATTATCCAGCCAACTGAAATCATTGTCTACTCACTGTATCAGGGTTAAATATATGCTGCGAGTCTGAGAGAAGGATCACATGTAGGTGTTATGGTGTGTCTCGTGGTTCAGTGGTCAATGTACTTTACTAGAAGTTTGTGCACCAGTGACCCTGATAACGGTACACTGTACAGTACACTGTAGGTGGGGTAATAACAGTGAAGATAGTGAAATCTAGCTAAATTACATACAGTATACAGGCTTACATTACATTTATCATTGGGGTAACTTCTAGCTGGTGAAATTAAACTGTTTCAACAACTAAGATCTCTTAGTTGTTTGAATACAAAATGTTTTCAAACTGGGAAATGAACATTTTCATGGGGTGACGTCCATGAGAGGTCCGTACGCTTTTCCGACCAGTCATTGGTCCGACATGTGGAAAACGACCGGATTAAGGTTGGCGAACATGCGCTGCTCCGTGCTTGCGGTTATGGTTATGGTTTGAGGTACGTTGTCGGACCAATGACTGGTTGGAATTTAGTACACTGCTGTAATCCGTAAAGGGCCTTTGGAACACATGTCCTGCACAGTAGCCTATGCCTCAGCTTGGTCGTATTGATATACTACATGCTGGAGCAGTGTGCAGGTGAATGGTCAATGGTTCATGTCCTATATGGCTTTGTTTAATGGGGGAAGCCTATATTCCCCAGAGTCTGCCAGTGGTAGCATGGTGCAGTGTGGAAATGTAGTGCCCCCTGGGGGCTTACAGTAGCAATTGATGATGTAATGAAAGTAGCCTACTGTAAGCTCCTGTAATCTTCCTACTGCAGACTGCAGGTTTTCCTTTTTCCCCGCGAGAGACGCACGCACGCGCTCTCTCTCTCTCACACACACACACGCACACAACACATGCAGCTATTTCAGGCCCCACTGGACTCAATTTATTTTCTATATTATTTATTTACAGAATTACAGTGGCTATATTGGGTTCAGTCTGACACATTCATTGCATTAGGAAAAGATTGCAGTTACATTTGGGACCAAAAGAGAAAATGACAAATAGCCTAGGCCTATATGTTTTGCTTTCTGTGCAGTTGTCAGTTAAGTGTTCCTGTTCAATGAAATATTACATATTTTGGTGATTTGGTCGGCTATTCTCGGCGAGCGACACGGTCGTGCAAGTGCATTACTATAACAAATCAATCAGGGCTGCCCACAGACGTGCGTGTTTACGCACGGGATACGGCCTGGACCGCCCACTACACGGCGATCTAAAAGACGATTGGCTGCTAAAGATAACTGTCATTAAAGACTACATTTATGCTGCTCCGTCCGCCGCGCGATGTGGTGTCGCGCGTCGAGCTATAGCGGCTCTCCAAGCTCACCGCGGGTCGCGTCTGCGACGCGCGGTGAGCTTGGAGAGCCGTGCTCTCGGCGCGCGACACCGACGCGCGACGAAGTACCTCGGCGTTTCCCCTCTTCCAAATCAGCGATTGGTCAGTTCTTTCCCGTCCATTACGTTATGTTTATTCCACAATACACTGGCGGAGCTGGAGAGGGAATAGGTAATGGTTTGAGCTTTCCCCGTGCCCTTGCAATGGTTGCTCTGATATTGTTACTCGGCGAATTCCTCACCCGGGAATTGCAATGAAGGTAATGCCATATTCCTATTTTAACTTAATAATGTGATGATGTCGAGACGATGGTAGTTTTGCGTTTAGTAACTTCTTTGCTAGAATGCACCAATGAGGAAAGGATCATCCCACTATATCAGATTATGCCCCTGTGTCCGATAAACTATTATTATTCATTGCCTGTAAAAAGAAATTACCATGACATCATATCAATGACAATTATCGATGCATGTTCATTGATGTTGTATTGTCATTTTTGCACCGCTATGTCATTGCGGTTGTCTGTTATGTGCCAATGTGATGGGATTTATGCACTGATTTATAGGCTACAGATTTGATACAGATCTATACAAGCGCACAACGCGTACGTCGCTATAAAGCTTATAGATCGGTTATTTTCAGACGTTATATGTTGGCTACCTAAGATGAGCGTTCTATTTCCTGCACCGCATGTTCAATTACAGTAGCCTATAGCTATACATCCCAGGCACATTGTAGCAGGTAAAATGAGCTTTATTCTCTGAACTCAGCTCAGTCAGTGACAGTGTGGTCTGTGTGTGGCACTTCCCAGTTCGTCCCCAAAGCCCACTGACTGGACCACAGATGACAATGCAATGTCTTAATCGTGATGCTGTCTATTTAATGAACTGCAGTCAGTGACTGAGGGAATGTCATCATCACGTCTTGACTAGACCACAGTTGCAGGTATTTTGTCATTTGAATTCATCTCTCTGTGCTGCAGTTATTATAAGATAAAGATAAATAAGCCCGCCATGTCACAATGATGATGATCGGTGGTAATATGCTGGTAAACGCAGTAGGCTAATATGCATTAATAAAAGCATAATAACATTGTAATAATAAATTGGGATTGGATTAATTTGACTTATTTTCTTTTACGCTTTAAACCCACTTAACCAAAGTTGAAATTATAACCATAGCAGGCATGGACTGGCACAGGAAATCGGCACTGGCATTTGTGCATGGTCTTCACCGGCCCAGAAGTCTTTTTTTTAATTACTTTTTCTTATTGTTATGGCTCAGCCCCGTCCGGCCCTATGACTGGTCAGCCCTTCTGGCATATGGCCAGAACCAAGCTCTGAAAGATTCAGTGTTGGAGAACAGTGGTTCTGCATTGGGACCCACAGCGTCACTGAGGGGGTTCCAGGAAGTCCCCAGCTAAATTATTAATGGCATCAAAATCTGTGTAACCACTTTAACCCTACTTCACAGGCTACTTTGTTTATTAAAAATCACACCCGTGTGAAATGAGGGGCGCTCTTGTCATCGTACATCAATTTATGTTAGCGGACATTTGACATTGCTACATAAGGTACATAAGGTGGTACCTTATGTAGACATTATTGGCCAAGAGCGCCCACCAACATGTGATTGGTTAGCCGATTTGCTCGTTTACATATGACGTAAGTTTTCCCTTCAATGTCAATGGCGTTGAATGTTTTGATGTTTAATATACGTCATATTTAGCGGAATTATCAGCTCTTATCATCATACATCATCATGAATCATCTCATACTGGCCAATCAGAATGCCTGCTGCCTGTGACTCGTTGGCTGATTTGCTCGTTTACATATGACGTCAATTTTCCCTTTAATGTCAATGGCGTTTAATGTTTTGATGTTTAATTTACGCCATATTTAGCGGAATTCTGACGTAATTTCTCCGTTCATTGTCAATGGCAAATATTAAGACGGGCGGGGACAAGATTTTAGCGGACATTTGACCGGAATTCCCCTTTCATTGTCAATGGCAATTATTGAGACGTGTGTGGACAAAAGCTGTTTATAGAAGGGGCTAGCGGCCCTTAAACACCCGGGTGAAGTGAGGGGCACTCTTATCATCGTACATCATCATGCCGTAAAACACCGTAAAATTCTCCATTCATTGTCAATGCATGCAAGTAATGTACAGTACATACATTTGGGAGGTCTTTGACATGAAAATGTTTGAGAATCACTGTTTTAGAAGATATGTGTTGTAGTACTTTGCATGGTGTAGTACTTTTAAAATAAGTTTTTCTGCCCATGAGGGACTGACTGAACAGTGAACATATAACACTGAGCTGAAATCATGAAAAGAGATTGCACTAGTACTACTTGCTTTTGTGTTGGTTTGAAGTTAATCATTTAATTAGACTGACTAAACCATACTAAAAATTCACCTACATTTTACAGTAGGCTAAGTTCAGGCTGTAATGATTTAATAACACAGAATAATTCATGATGTAGTGTAGGCTAATGTAATTATTTAGTCTCGTTTTCCAGTTGCTGAACTGTGCTCCCAAGCCTATATTATTTTTACTTTAATTTGCCCATCATAAAGCTTTGTCACACAGCACCGATTGTAACACAAAGCACCAGTCCAAGAGAAGTCACTTAGGACTGACATGATCCAGTTTTGTATTCTAAAATGGATTAAGAAATCTGAGATTGTTATGAAATGTGATACAGAGCCAGGAGAATAGCGGGGTAAATGTCAGGCCCTCGTTATGAAATAGGATAGCCACATTTTAAAATGATAGAATTGTCTGTGCCATTAAACAAAAACAATTTGGTTTGGCAACCACAACTCACTGTTCTTAGAAGAGAAGAAGATATTGTCGATTGGTGTTAAATTGTGTACATCTATTTAAATACAGATTAAGAGGAATGAGTGAGGTTGATCACATTTTGTTTTACTGAAAATTACTTTGCAACCCCTGTCAGGAGGAAGTCTTGATAGTCTGCTAGCTAATAACATAGTGTGAATGGGATTTCCTCAGAGAGAGAGAGAGAGAGAGAGAGAGATGCACGCAGGAGGGGGGTAAACAGGAATTGGAGACATCGGATGGAATTATGAATGCTTGATAACTTGGCTAATGATAATGGATTTTATTTATAATGCGTAAAAGAAAGAAACATCACACGATTAAAACATCAAGGGAAACAGACCCCTCGGGGGGGTCCCGAAATTATTTTGGAGGGTCCCCAGATGATTAAAAAATTGGATTTTGGAAATGGGAATTTAGAGTTTACATAGTACACATAGTGCCTGCATAAACTTTCCTTAATGATTATATCTGGTTTTAGTATACTCTGTGTATGATATATTTTCTCTATTAAAGTTATTGTAGCGGTCAAAGCATTTCCGGGAGACCCCAGCCAAAAACGTTGAGAACCCCTGATTTAGTCCACTATAGAAGAGTCTATAGTTAACACTGAACACAAGCATAGGACATCTGAAAGGTGCATTTCAGTAAATAAAATCAGGAGACAACAGACGCTTGCTAAGACCAGCTAAGTGGTTCTCAAAGATGGGTCCAGGACAATGTAAATGTAACTAATTTATGTTCAGGCCTCTTTGTGGGCTGGACATTGAGAACAGAGCCCGCAGAGCTTGGCCAATCAAATCCGGATGTCACGTTTGTGACATTTTCCGTGTCATTTTGTTTTAGCCAAACAAATCTAGATGTCACGTTTGTGTGACATTTGTTGGCCAGTCAAACCCATGGTGTTACGTTTTGTGTCATTGTTTTGTGATGCCCACCCCCACCCACATGCCAATTTTAATATAATAAGATGCCAATTTCAATAATATAAGATACAAGTAGCCACAGAGAGTCATGTAGATCATGTGGACCTTGTTTGCAGTTGTCACTCGTACGTTTTGACATTCCCTCCCTGCAGACAGGGCTTATAGGGACGGGTGCTAATTGAGGTGACAGAGGAAAGCTTTGCCCCTGGCATGGAGCCAAATAGAGATGATTTCATCATGGCCACACTGTAGTAGTAGCTCATTCTGCTCAGCCACCAGAGTACTGGATGCACTAAATATTATTTTAGGCTGTTTTTTAAATGTTAATATATATATTATACCGGTATATAATTGTATCCGAAAATGTGCTTCAAAATAAAGACAACTAGAAAAAGTGCTCTTCTGGGTTTGGCAAGGTTTGTTTAGGAGGCTATACTCCTGACAACTTTAGAAGCCAATCGTAGCCAATCAGGATGGATTATGAGAAATCAAACAAACCCGTCTTGATCACATGACTATGGAGATCAAATCGGTACGATTTGCGTGAAATTAATACAATCTGAAGGAGTAATATTAGAAAATGTGTACCAATTTGCATGATGTTTGGACAAAAATATGTATGTAGGTGTACTGTCAAAAAAATGTTTTGCACAAAGCGGCCTCCTGGTGGTGCTTTAACAGGCCAATGTGAAAACTTTGGGGCAGAGGTTCAGCTCTGGCATTCAGGGAGTGCAGAGTATGGCTGTGATCAAGGCAACGGTGCCAGAGATTAGCTGTTCACGGACGGACGGACGGACAGAGTGCAAAACATACTCTCTCCCCATGCCTTCGGCCTGGTGGAGACAAAAATAGGCAAAGATAAAACGATGAGAAGAAAGAAAACACGTAAAGCAGCCCGTTATTTGTGCATTTACTATGGAATCGTGCATTTCCCGTCAGTGTGTTGGTTGGTCACCCCAGGCAAACCCCCATATATGGTATTCAGGTCTCATGACATCATGTGACATCATCAGGGATGGAGATGTGGAGACCCTGATGTCATAATAAATGCGACCTGCTGTCGCAGTTAAGCCCATATATGGATATCCCTGATGTGATCAGTATTGGCCAGCAACTCTACATCTGACCTCAAACCCTTAGATCTCCATATATGGATATTTGTCCATATGTTGATCCTTCCCCATCCATCCTTCCTTTTTTACTTATACCTGTCCATTCCAAATTCAAACTCTAGACAGGCCTGCCCCAAAGTTATTAGTGCAGCCGGCGAAAACTAGAGTTCTCAACGGGCCGAAAATGAAACCCTGTACACTCATGAGAATGTCCCCGCTACCACCATTAGATCTCCATATACTGTATGGAGCTGACCTGTTCCATATGTTGATCTGACCTCATCAAACCCTGTACACTCAAGAAATGCTCCTTATATGGCCAATACAGAATGTTGATCTGACCCCCCATGCCAAAGCGCCAGCAGTTTGCTGTCAATGAGGTGGATGCGTGCACGCTTCTCTCCCTCAGGCGTCTTACTGGTAACATACTCTGTATAAAAACGTTACGAGATTTTAAAAGAAATAACTTATAGGATGAGAACATATTAATTATTAAGGATAAGATACAGCCACACACCCAAAAGCTTGTGAAAAGAGAAACCGTATGTCTTCAGAAGAAAAGAAGACACTGTTCTAGCAGACCTTAATTCAAGGGGTACAGAATTCCATAGAGTAGGACCATAATGACTGAAGGCATTAGTCTAGGACTCTAGGTTTAATGAGGAGTCCTATTTCTGATGATGTAAGGGATCTGCTCAGTGTGTATTCCAGTGAGCATGTCAACAATGTGGGAGCTAAACCATTCATAGATTTACATTGATTGATTTGATGTGATCCTAATTTCTTAATGTGGCATTCAGATTAAAACATTGCCCGGGAGTTATGGAAGCCCAGGTTTCCTTATGCTTGCTATCAGCTCTTCTTTGTTTTTGGGTCTGGTGCTCCTCATCTTCCTCTTGACAGTACCCCATAGATTCTCAATGGGGTCCGGCGAGTTGGCTGGCCAGAAAAAATAAAATTAATTTGGAACGGTGCTGTGGCTTACTGTACAAAATAGCCTCCATAACATAAAACTTGTAAACATTTGTTTTTATTTACTAATGTATATATAATACATTATGATTATGTAATGTAATGTGTATATATTATTATTATTATGACAAATGGTCAAAAGACCAATTATTCAAGCGTTACGGAATTTCCACATCACTTAAATATCTGAAGGACACATCGACCAAGACGGGGCTAAAAAGGGAAAATATAACCGTTTGTTGCAAGAACATGATTTTTAGGGGATATATCCCCTCCGACTTACTTACGCATGATCACAGGGGTAACGTGACATTGTAATTGGCTGACAATATTAGTGGGAGGGGCCTATGTAAGCGACTGCGGCAACCACACTGCAAATTTACAAAATTGTGACTTTTCTAGTTATTATTATTATTTATGTAATGTATATCCTACCATCACACCCGTGTGAAGTGAGGGGCGCTCTTATCATCATACATCATCATGACATAAAATAGACACTAAGCCGTAAAATTCTACATTCATCGTCGATGGGAATTTATTTAATGTTTGTGTAGGACAAAAATAGACAGTATGCCTATTTGCTCAGACGTAAAATTCACCATCCATTGTCAATAGGAATTTAATGTTTAATTGTGTAGGATAAAGTTTGTGAACATACACTAAAAGCTGGATATAGGAGGTGCTAGTGTCCCTCAAAAAAGCATTCATAAGGTTTTTGTTTTGTATAGTTCTATGTATTGCACTAATAATGTGTGATTGTCACAGAATCTCAGAGCTGAGCACTGTCTTGTGAAGAGATGTAGTCTGGGCTGGGCGGCTGGCCTTATGTGGAATCCATTGTGCTCCGTTGTGTGCCGGGAACCACGGAGAGTATACAGTTTGCTGGTGTCAGCTATTGATTCCCCAGACCCTGGAACAGAAGACATATTCTCCTCCCTGCCCCCCCACCCCTCCCCTCCCCTCTCTCATCAGTATTCTCCAAGGAGCTGAAGCTCAGATCAGATCACGGCCATCTTGACTTCCCTGTCTCTGTCCAGTCTTGTGGTCAGTGAACTGACGCAACAGATCTGCTGCGTGCTCGTTCATTGTACCGGTTCACTGCTTTGATTTGTGTCTTTGCACAACGCTTCATAGATTATCCATAGGTAATTATGTGCATATAGTGTCACCTCACCCAAGCATGCCTTGCATTCGACTAATTATAAGTCTGTGTTTTGTTATTGAGTTGCCTTTATGGCCTTGTTGACCTCATTGTGTAAAATGGGAAACTTAACTCTGCAGAGTTTCTAAACTTTCTGTAAAGAGATTTGGTTTAGATTGCAAAAAGGAGTGGGCCAAGGATAGACTACTGGTGGACATACAAGTCTCCAAAGTATATAGGATCTAAGTAGTTAATAAGAGTTTTTAATGGCAATTTATTTGAAACATCCCTTACCTGAAAGACAATAATCACCCGCTTAGCACTCTCTCTCTCTCTCTCTCTCTCTCTCACGTCACACACTACTTTATCGTATACAATAATCATAACTTCTTTCACATCCTGCATTAACTTACATCCCAGCTCACCTGAGTATTTTAAATAAATAAAAAGATTGTGTGGGAGCAGCAAAAAAGCACGTTGAGATTTCTGTCTGAGTGCTTAACGAAGAGAGGGTTGAGTTACCTTTCCCATCAATTATGTATCAAGCCAAGGGGAAAAGCTTAATTAGCTTATGGTAAGGGATGCGTGTGTGCGTGTGCGTGTGTGCGCGCGTTCACCACAGGCGGGGGCATCGTCCATGTGGGCGTCATGCTGCGGGTTGCTGAACGAGGTGATGGGCACGGGCACGGTGCGGGCGCAGCAGCCGGGGTTCGGAGCCGGGGCCGGGCCCTTCCGCTTCGCCCCCAGCGCGGGGTACTCCACCTATCCCCCCACCAGCTCAGGAAGCGCCGGGCAGCTGTGCAAGGCCTGTGGACTCGCCTTCTCCGTCTTCAGACGCAAGGTGAGAGGGACAAAGTGGTGCAGTACTAGTAAGTTCCGACCAGTCACTGGTCCGACAACGACAACCTACCTCAAACTTTAGCCTAACCTTAACCGCAAGCACGGAGCAGCGCATGTTTGCCAAACCTTAATGCATGTTCGCCAACCTAAACGCATGTTCGCCAACCTGAATCCGGTCGTTTTCCACATGTCGGACCAATGACTGGTCGGAAAAGCGTACGCACCCCGGAGTAAAGACGTTGCTGTATGTTTAGTCGTCGGGAACGCACACCTACATTAGCTCACACAACACACACACAACGCTCACGCAGTGACACTTTGTGAGATTGTAGATCAGCTCATTTAGATTTAGGCACTTAACCAAATATACAGCAGCCAGTAATGTATCAGTTATGATTATGATGATGTACTTGAAAAAGAGTGAGTATAACGCCCTGCACGGTCACAACACAAGACTGATCTCATTCTGCCCAGATTTGGCACAAACATGGGGATGAATTCATTCTATTATGCCACCAAAATGTGGAATTCCCTACAAAATGCCATCAAAAAATGTGACTCCATAGTCCCTACCCTCCTTTAAAGTGTGACTCCATAGTCCCTACCCTCCTTTAAAACCGCCATAAAAGAGCACCAAAGGTTTAGTCAAATGAGAAAGCAACAGATATCTGCAAACTGTCTTGATGGTGGCAGCGGTAGTGGTTTTGATGCCAACAATTGAGACAGATTATAGATTTTGCAGCACGGAGGCATGAAATATTAATTGCAGGCCAAGGTTTCCTCTGAACAGAGTCACCCGACTGCAATCTATAACTTTTAGTGAATAAAACATTATTACCAGTCCTAATGGCAGAGTAGTATATTACTAGAATCTAACTAACACGGTTGGAGCAAGGTTGGAGGTATGGTTCTTTACTTTATTTAATTAATTCTATTGAAAAATAATAATAACATAAAAACTATTCCACAAGATGCATTAGAAGGGCAATATTACTCACCTGAACCAGAGAATCTGTGATGCACATAGAAGCCCAAGTAGACAATGCCACAGCTACACACGCACATGCTTTCTTCAGTCATTTGTATTAATTAATAGGACCTCCTTTTTCAGTGTGATAAATTTCACACAACTGGTCGTGTCCAGGGGGATCTAACCTACCATTGGCATGGCAACAGGTGTGAGGAGAACGAGGCTACTCCAGAGCTTTCATCACTGGCACAGCATGACTTAATGCCACTGCAATTAAAGCTGCAATCTATAAGATTTATGTCCTAACCAGTATTTGAACCTGGGTTCGCCACACGAGCACCGAACTTTGTTATTGCTGAACTAAGACGGAAAGCGGATATTTCAAACATATTTGGGGTCATTTTAACGTGAACCAGAGCACATTTGCACGCACGCACACACGCATGCACGCACGTACACATTATACACACCGATGCACACATGCCCACACTCACACACACACACACACACACACACGCACGCACGCTAGCGATAATGAGAACATTTGCACGTCAGTGATATGAAAATAATTCCTGCCATATTGTGCTTCCATTCTGTTCATTTACACGGACAGTTCAGCTCAGCTCTGTGTCAGTGAGTTTAAACATGACTCCAGCGAAGCTGCAATGAACTATTGAGATGCTAAAGATATAAGGATATATTTGTGATAACAGTTCTTGGAAGCGGTATCCCGTGATGATAATATGATTTAGGACGGCCTTCATTGGCTGTTTTGTTTGCGAACGTGACCCATTGGGCATTGGTCAGTTACACAAAAGCTATGTGGAATACTATGGCGCTTGACAGTAGAAAACATATCACTAGAAATCAACACTGTACTATACTCAACACTATACAATGTACTGTAGCTATTCTGATTAGCTGATTCTGAGCTAGAGTGACAAGAAACAGAGTAGGACCGCATCATGCCATTTTCTCTCTCTCACTGACCTCTAACCTCTCTCTCTCTACCTCTACCTCTCTCTCTCTCTCCACCGTCCAACAGCACCTCTGCTGTGACTGTAAGAAGAGCTTCTGTGCCCTGTGCAGCTCGGTGCTGCGGGAGAACCTGCGCTGCTGCACCACCTGTCACCTGCTCCGCGGCACGGCCTTCCAGAGGCCTCGGCTCATGCAGCTGCGCGTCAAGGACCTGCGCCAGTACCTCCTCCTGCGCAACATTCCCACGGACACTTGCAGGGAGAAGCAGGACCTGGTGGACCTGGTGCTTTGCCATCAGGGCGCGGGGGACACGCCCATGCCGCTGGAGGAGGAAGACGAGGATGAGGACGGGAATGACGTGGAGCCACGTGAGGTGGAGGATGTGGATGTGGAGGGGGTGGTGGTGGTGGTGGTGGACGAGGAGGAGGAGGAGGGAGGAGCAGAAACAGACAGTCTGCATTCGCTTCCCCACTCACTGCACGCCTCGCCGCCCTCCACCCATCGCTCCCCCTCTGAACAGTCAGTTCTGTCCGCCTCTCAGGGAGATGTGCTCAGTCGGAGTGACAGCTCAGGGACCACCAGCCAGGTATAGTCCCACTTATTATACGTTGCCGTACGATGGTGTCTTGCTCCAAAAATAGCTGACCTAAAAGCATGCAGATCGGCTATTTTGGAGCGTGTGACACCGGCGTATGACGAAGTACAAATCTGTCTGACTGCTTGTATGCATAATGCAGTACAATGTGCGTGCGTGCGTGCGCACACACACGTTTTCTCTCAAACACACGCAACTGGAGAAATCGGGTGGCACAGGACAGGGGTTTGAATCCTCCATGGTGCCTCTGACATGGCTGTGCGTTCCAACAAACGTTATTCCAACAAACGTTATAAATTAAAAACAAATATTCTCATATATACTGTATATGTATATATATACACGTACGTACGTACGTATGTACACATGAACAAACCAGGGGCGTAACTAGCGTAACGCAATTGCGTCAGCCGGGCCTGCGCTGGCCAGCCTACGTCAGTGCCTACTGACGTCTAGTTACACCGCTGGAAACAAACACTTACATCACCATGTTTAAATGTGACCTTCCTTTATCCATGATGATGATTCCTTTCAATGGTAAATTAAGCCCAATCTGTGACACAGAACAGTGTTGCTTTTGCTGTTGCTGAAGTCCCTGGTATGAAACACTGACATGAAACATTTTACACATGGCAATGCATAGCTAAATCACCCTTCTCCCTGTCCATGTGGAAAACGTGTACGGTGATGTTCTCATGTCCATGTGATAGCTGGAAACATCTGAGTTTGTTGTGTGTGTGTGTGTGTGTGTGTGTGTGTGTGTGTGTGTGTGTGCAGCTCCCAAACCAGCCAGCAGCAGGCCTTAAGTCCTTTGGCCTTTTTAGGTCAAATAGGCTCAGTTATGTAACACTCACTCACTCAGGTTTATAACGCCACCCCTGGCATCACAGCTGCAACCGAACAGCTGAATGAAAGACTATGACGTTCCTGCACTCATCTCTCTTACTCCCTCATTGTTTCATGATAGAAAGTGTGGGATGTGGAGCCCCCCCCTGGGGGGTGCGAAGTGGGGGCTTCTGGAAAGGACAGTTAAATACACAAATACAAGAATCATGAAAGAATCATACCATTCTTTTATGATTCCTATTTTGGTCTTGTCATTGATTGATATTTATTTTTAAGCCACAATTTGGGGGTCCTTGGCATGGAAAAGTTTGAGATCCCCTGTGTTAAAAAGCTTTTATTTTATCGTAGCCTATAGAAATGGAAAATATGACATAATAATAATAATACATATCCTCCTATATTAAAATTGGCTACTGGGAGTCCGGTCATGTAACCATAAACAAACCAGGGGCGACTGTGGCTCAGGAGGTAGAGCAGGTCGTCCATGGGTTGGCGGTTCGAATCCCAGCTCCTCCTGTCTACATGTCGAAGTGTCCTTGGGCAAGACACTGAACCCCACATTGCTCCCGATGTGCTGGTTGGTGCCTTGCATGGCTTGCATGACTGACGGACAGTGATGTGAACCTGATTCTATTCTAGGGCCGTTCTCAGCGAGAGAGTGGCGTAAAGACCATCCCCATATGGGCTGTGATCTGGCCTAGTCCTGAACGTAAAGACCATCCCCATATGGGCTGTGATCTGGCCTAGTCCTGAACGTAAAGACCATCCCCATATGGGCTGTGATCTGGCCTAGTCCTGAACGTAAAGACCATCCCCATATGGGCTGTGATCTGGCCTAGTCCTGAACATAAAGACCATCCCCATATGGGCTGTGATCTGGCCTAGTCCTGAACGTAAAGACCATCCCCATATGGGCTGTGATCTGGCCTAGTCCTGAACGTAAAGACCATCCCCATATGGGCTGTGATCTGGCCTAGTCCTGAACATAAAGACCATCCCCATATGGGCTGTGATCTGGCCTAGTCCTGAACGTAAAGACCATCCCCATATGGGCTGTGATCTGGCCTAGTCCTGAACGTAAAGACCATCCCCATATGGGCTGTGATCTGGCCTAGTCCTGAACGTAAAGACCATCCCCATATGGGCTGTGATCTGGCCTAGTCCTGAACGTCACCGGAGGACGTCATCACAACGTCACCATGACGTCATTTGGCTTGCTGGGTGTGATCTAGGCAGAGGGAAGGAGTCGTCTAGCAACAAGCTGACAGATGCATTATTAACACAGGGGCATGCTGAGAGTTGTCCATGTCTGCTGGAATTTGATGGACGCATGGGGCGGGGGGGGGGGGGTGATGCGGGGGGGGGGGGGGGGGGTAGATGGAGAGGAGATAATCTTTAGTCTCATAAACATAAAGGGTGCATAAAGTGTCCCCAGTGCAATGTCACACTCAGGAAAGGCTTCTTGCAACCATTAGCTAATTGCTTTTTTGCATGACAGATGCAAAGAGCAATGGAGGAGGGAGATATGCGTATCATTATGTGTACTACATTGTCTCTACAGTGCGCTAATAAGGGCTGAGTTAATGCAAACCACGTCGATAACAAATAACCTCCATACTAAATGGAAATAGTTTATTCCCATTTATTCACCTTCCAACGGGCAAATCCTTCAAAGAGAATCATTATACTTGTTGAGTTAGTGGTTGATATAAATTAAATTTAGCGTGTGGACTGCCTAACCAAGACTGCTTAAACAGCATATCATACATTTCCTTTTAGCTGATTGAGGATATCTTTAATTATGATCATCTTTTTTTTGTAATCATTTATCAATCATTGGCACGCTCCTGTTTTAATCCATTTTGACCTGAGATCAGATTCTAGTTTTCTGAAAAAGCTGTTTCTATGTCAGTGGTTCTTAGATTAAAAAAAAATAGCAGACCTACAAGCTCGTAGATCTTGTAGATCTGCAACCACTCCTACAACCAGCAATGTCCGTGCGTACGTACCTACCTACCTATGTGTATCTGAGCACGAGTATATGACTTATTAGTACCAGTAGGGGGCGCCAGAAACAGAGAGGGATAGTGCTATGCCTGCTGCCTGCTAATGAGAGAGAGAGGGAGAGAGAGAGAGGTGTGGGGGGGGGGGGGGGGGGGGGGGAATTGCACCACTCAGTTCACACAAGTGTGATTTTTCAATAGCGAAAGCATAACATAATGCTAACACCAAAAAGGGTTCCCGCCAAAAATGGGTTAAATGAATCCAACAGGCTGAAATCATAAATCAAACTGATTTGCAGTGACTAAAGGGAAATACACGTTCCTTCCGATGTCCGAACCTTGTTCCGAACTTTGTCTCTGAACTTTATTCTCAGAACTGCACCCCCAGGTGTCCGAAACGAACATGTATTGGCCTTAAGCTACAATCGTATTGGGCTATGCTACTTTCTTTGAAATGTCCAACTGACAGATTGTTCTGTATGTGTTGTTCTCTGTTGTGTTTCAGGAGCAGGCGGATACTCCAACTGTCTCCCTTTTAAACTTGGAGCACACCGAAACTATCATAGACGTAAGGTTAACCTTTTAAAGTCAGTTTTAAAGTCACTGAGGCCGATTCTAAAAAAAAAAAAGTTTTCTAAAAAACCTATGTCAGTGGTGCTCAACCTTTTTCATGTCAAGGACCCCCAGAATTATCTGTATTTGGCCGCAGACCCCCATCTGAAATGTTGTTCCAGGGACCCCAGAAACAAAGATTTGACTTAAAAACTAAAGATTATAGTCAAAGATTTGCACCATATTTTCACGATTTTTCAAAAATATCAGGTCTAAAAGCTCGTAGCGCGGCACTCTATTCTGTATAAAAAGGCAACCTTGCTTCAATTCCAATACCTGGAACAACTCCTTTCAGTGTGTGTCTGTAGTGTTTACTGTCTCTGTCTGTACTGTTAATTGTGTTGTTATAGATCAGCCCAGCAACACAGAGGAGGATCAGGGCCTCGCTCTCCGATCTGGACAATGAGGACGCTATAGAAAACCTCTCTGTCCGCCAGCTCAAAGAGATTCTAGCCAGGAACTTTGTCAACTACTCTGGATGTTGTGAGAAGTGGGAGCTGTTGGAGCGAGTGCATCGCCTCTACAGAGAAAATGAGCAAAACAGGAAGTCCAGTAAGAGTTTTGCTTTTACTTCATATTTGGGAATAAACTAATATGGTCTTGGTCACTGCTGTGTACGTTCAGCGCAAGTAAAAGGGTAATTTCTTCTCTTTCTTCCAGTGGAAAATGTGAGCAGCATAACAGCAGGTAAATATTGTTATTTATTCATCTGTAGATATGTTAAGTTGCACAATTATTTTGCTTTCTTGTACTGTATCTTAGACTACTAATAGCTTATTTGTATTACTGCCCCTTTTCATATATGAAGTGGTAGCATACCCCCCACCTACAAGTATCTGCAACAGTGGAGTTGGAGGTAAGACATTTTAATAGCGTCTGCCCCCCTTTCTCATGGCAAATACGCCACCTGTTCCCATCTGCACAGAAACACAGTACTCATATTTGTCTGAAGCAGGACTTTCTACGTAGAAATGGCATGCTATAACCAAATTACTATCCTTTATATCATCCTATATATTATCATTTTGACCCTCCTGCTGTTTCTTTTTCAACATAATTGTCACTGACATTTCTGCGTCCTCAGTTTGCATCCGCTCACTTTGTCCGGAAGGACGGTCTCTCTCTCTCTCTCTCACGCTGTCATTAATGCATGTTCCTAAGAGCTTTTTATGTCTTCATGAGCCATCATTTTATTTTAGTAGTGCCTTGTCCCTTATCAGGTGGGACTGCTTTTATAATCCTTGTGTCCCTAGACACCCTTGTCAATTGAAAGGGCTTCACGGTGATATTGCGCCACTTAAAATGTTAAGTGCTGATCTGGAGTCATACCAGACATGCTATACTGCAGCACTGGACTTATTAATTACCGCTTCATTGGCTTCTTGAACTTACGCTACTGCATGTGAACGGAGCCAGGGGAGCAAATGCAGGGGGAATTTTTCACATGTAAAGCATAATTTATGCTTTGCCCGCACTGAAAATAATTGATTTTCAAGCAAATGAGTAACGCCATTATGTGACGAAGCAAAAAGTAGGCTATAAACTAGGGGCGGGCTACCACCTCTTCTTGATTTACTGTTACCAGATGATCAGATTAAGCTGATTTAAGGTGATCAATTGAGTTGATCCAAAACAACCATAATCGACCATTATCGTTTGATGTGCATACAAAACCTCTTCAGGGTGTCAGAATTGATCGTATCTTCATTATTCATATTACATCATTGACTCATTCTTTGTTGTATTATTAAGTTATTGCTTGCCGTTTTATCTGTCCACAGACGGTGTGAGAGCTCAGCTGGCCTCTGACGAGAACCTGTGCCGCATCTGCATGGACGCTGTCATTGACTGTGTGTTGCTAGAGTGTGGTCACATGGTCACCTGTACAAAATGTGGGAAGAGGATGAGCGAGTGCCCCATCTGCAGGCAATACGTTGTGCGGGCTGTGCACGTCTTCAAGTCTTAAGGAAAAATAAATAAACTGAGTGTAAGCCGAGAGAGAGGGGAAAAGAGAGAGAAAGTTAGAGAACGGGTGAACGGGCTGTCCATGCACATTCTCCCCCAAACCTTGTGCCCAGCTTGGGCCTTGAAGACCAGACTGTTGCCTATAGCCCTGCCCACTACGGTTTGTTTCCCCCTGCTAGGTCCAACTGTTCTCCTCCCCTGTGAGCTCTCTCTCTCTCTTCTCAAGCCTGATTTATACTTCTAGTTGTGTGCCAGTGTCGTGCACCGAAAATAGCTAGTTTCGGAATGTGACACCGTGCGCAACAAAGTATAATCAAACCTTCAGTGCTGTGGACTCTCATCAAATGAACTGGGACACTGCCCACTCCCCACTATCTCTCTTCTGTCTCTGTTCCTTTACACCGATTCGTTACAGATTGTGTTTCATGATTTATAAACCAATGGAGGGGAAGTGGTCCCATGGATAGCCTACTGGAAGTGGGTTGGTTGTTCTACTGCTCAGCAGTGGAGAAAAGCTGTCATAGGGCGATGACTATAAGAGACCTTGTTATCCGAGGTTTTAGAGTTGATATATTTTACAGTACATTCCTACCACACCAGGCTGTGTCTCCCTCTCAGTGTTCTTTATGTGCAATATCGGAAATTAAGAAGAGACTTCTGTGTGTGTGACTGAGTCACTAATTGTCTTGTCTGTTTGTGTCTCTTAGTGTCACCATGCAGCCATCTAAATAGCACCACCAGATAACATCATAGTAGAATCCTCACGGTTAATTTAACCACGTTCACGGACCTGATGTCCCTATTTTGGGCATGCCGGTGTAGGGGAAAACATTTCTAAATGGAGCTCTACAAGATCACAAGTTCACAACACATCTTGTACTAGGTCTGCTCCTCTCGCCAGGCAACACGACAAAGTCGCGCGACAAAGTAAGTGGTTAACTACCATTTTTTGCACTCTCAGAGTTAAATTAACTCTGAGGATTTTATTGTGTCATCATCTTGTCTTACGAATACACATAATTATGGTAGGGGAGGCTGTAAGGTGGCAAACGTAATGCCTTCAA
Source organism: Protomyctophum bolini (assembly GCF_963924005.1). Classification (NCBI taxonomy): domain Eukaryota; kingdom Metazoa; phylum Chordata; class Actinopteri; order Myctophiformes; family Myctophidae; genus Protomyctophum; species Protomyctophum bolini. Next base: position 28,899,298 of record NC_137883.1, read on the forward strand.
TCAATTACATTTGGGTAAAGCTTCCAATATATCTCACAACCAGCAAGTGTGGTTTTAATTGATACAGACTGTTCTTTTCTTTCCCCCGAGAATGTTTATTTGTTTCTTTCTTTGTTATTAAAAAAACATTTGAACATCCGCATCGTTTTTAATTAGCCTGATTAAATTATTGTTGCATTACCATCTGCCCACCGTACTTCAAATGCAAACAGCAGCACACTCAGCTCAGATTTTGTTTAACTTGGATAAAAGCTTATGTGTGTCCCTGGTAGCCTGGCTAATAAGCCAGACTCAAATCGCATTTTCTTTTGCCAACGGCTGATTGGTTCTGGCTTTAGCCAAGCTATGTCCCTGGCTCACCATGCACACTGGTTCTCAAAGTGTGGTCCCGGCCAGGGGGTCATTGAGCGGTTTCCAGGAGGTCCCCAGCTAGATGACCCAAAGTTAGGAACCAAGTGGATCCTTACAGATCTGTAACTCTGAGAGTGTACAAATGGAGCCAAATTGACTCTTATATTTGGTTCCATTTTGTACACTCAGAGTTAAATGAACACTGAGGATTTTACCGTGTAGGTTGGGGTCTGAGAGAAAAATAATTGGGGTCCGCATGTCCTATAATAACACATATCAAACTGAGGGTTCAAAATGGATTGAGAATTACTGCTGTACAGATGTTTTCACTTTTTTTTTCAAAATCCTTCCAAAATAGCAGATCTACAGTACAAACTCGCAATGTGTCACAATGCACGATGCATCGTGAGCCTGTAGATTGGCCCAACTTTGTTGATTTTACTGAACTTACAGCATGCAATATCATTCTGTTCCTTCCCCCAGGCGTCTTGTCTTTCAGTGGGTGAGTTGAAACTTATACAGTAGGTATCCGGTGCTACAGTATCAACAGTACATTTATTAATGTATGTTGTTGATGTGACCTTTTGAAATATCTAATATCCCACAAAGGAAAGGCATTACATTAACCTGTTTATGCAAATAGGACATTTGTTTTCCTGTCATAAGATCCAGCTCATTCAAATGTCTGGCAAAAATTATATCTATTTATGCCTGTGGTATGTTATTAATATTCACTATTCAGTGACTTGCATAGGTAGCTTATATTGTTGTTTACTGATACGTTGGTTGATCATGTATATTTTTCCATTTTCTTTGGAATATCTAATGTGATTTGTTTTAAATTCTTATTAGTACATTTTCTGAATGTAAATCTCCTTAGTTTGGTCAGACTCATCTCAATTCTCAACTGAAAGCAGAGAGCCCTCTGACCATGTGGCATCTCAAAATAGGCTAACAAGTTTCATCGTAAAATTGTTACTTCCCCCCCACGAGCTTTTTTGTTGTAATCTGCTACATATTTAGAATTTACATGGACATAATACACAGTAACACAAATACGTACTCACTGTAGCCTAAAGCCTGATTTACTGGATACTTAGTTAGTGTCAGTGTCACGCACGGAAGATAGCGGTCATGTTCATGTGTTGAGCTTGTATGATCCGTTATTGCCAGTGTGCCCCCCACACACTCACACTCACTCTCACTCTCTCTCTCACACACACACACACACACACACACACACAGGAACTACTGTATGACTGTACGTTCTCATATGCTGCTGATTCTCAAAGATGTCAGTTGTGGGCAGCTATTATCAAAGTCAGACTATGATTTAATGGGCACTCGTCATTCTGGATCTTTACATTTTGGAATGTTGAACCTATTGTTTTGGTAAAGAACATTATTTATTAGATTAAATAAAATACAGAACCTAGACAAGTAAGTAGAAACATTCTGCTCTTCCTTTATAACTCAGATGCACAGTGCCTCGTAGGGATATTTAACTTTTTAAAAGGTTTGTGTAAGTCTACTCAGGCTTTTGTGAACACCCCAGACAGCTTTTTAGGTTGCTTGATCCAATATTTAGATATTTGATATTCGTTTTAGCAGGTCACACCCATGGATGTGCATTGTATAGGAAGGGGGGTAAAAAAAAGCCTAAGTATGATCAAATTACCCCAAATCTTTTAAAAAGTGAAATATTCCAACGGTTTAGCTTTTCATGACCCTTTAATATTGGTTTGCTGATATGACTATATATCAACTCAACTATGTGCACATGCTAAACTGACACTGATGGAAAATTGTCCATATTATATTTAAAAATATAGAAAAACGTTACTAGAGATATTTTCACACATCTGTTTTTAGAGCAGAGTTTCTCAAAGTGGGGTCCGAGGACCCCCAGGGGTCCTTGAATGGGTTCCAGGGGGTCTCCAGTTAAATTGTTTAATACCGCTACAAAATCAGTTTGACCACTTCAACCCTATATGCATTGATTTGAAACAACATTGTATGGGGGTACTTATTGGCACAAAACATTTTCAGATGGGGGTCCGTGGCTAAATACAACTACATTTTGGACATGAAAATGAGAACCACTGGCCTAAAACAAAACATCAATTACAGGTACAAACTACACTGCACTAGTTCAGATTTAAAATGAGTTTTAATATCTCAAAGTTCTCATGAAATCTTCCTAGAGGCTTTACATTATTTACATTGTTGACCATTCATTCACATACTAAAATATCAGACATCGTGACAAATTGTCATAAAACATACATTTTTCATATAACCTTGATACATGATATATGTTCCCATTAAAGTAAATTATGTTATTTCAGAAACTTCCAATATTTTGTTGTCATACTACTTTTGATGTATAAATCTCAGGAAGGATTCAGCTAAGGAATATGTGGTCCCCTGACATTATCAAATAGTTTTTAGATGGGGTACATTTGATGAAGTTGTGTTAGGGCTGGTTCTAGGCATAGGCGAACTAGGCGGTCGCCTAGGGCCTCAACCACTGAGGGGGCCTCGTCACAGGGAGAAGATTTTTTTTTTTACCGTTTTGCTGGATCTCTACTACGCTGGCCATAAGCCACCCATGTGATGTGCCTCCTATATTCTAATTCTAAATCCATTTAAAGTTACTGATAACTGATTGTAATACAAGGTCACAACACGTGGCAATGCAATGCGTTGTGAAAAGATAGACTGGCTATTTGTGTATAAAATATGTCTTACTTAGGTGAATAATCATTTCCTAGCTGGGACACAATAGTATATCACATTCGCTGTGTAAATAATTTCAAGGTATGGAGCTATTTATATGATGAATATCATTTCTTAACCAGTATTTAGGGAACCGTACTCATCTACTCAAAAAGAATACAATTTTAAGTGACACATTTTTGACTGGCACCCTTGTATGTAGACCTTTTAATATTTAATCAAATTGTAATCAGCTTCACGATCATATTTTATAAAATAAAAATAAAAAAGAACAATACCAAAGACACATTTTCTGACCATGGCATCATTAATGGCATGCAATTCAAAGTAATTCGATTATTGGAAAGAGTCTCATGCCAAGGTTACACATAGACCCTGACAATTCTATTTCTACAGGTAGTGAGTTTTACTTATATGAAACCTAATTTATTCTATACTTATATTCATTTAAATGATAAAATAGGGCTTAGCCACGTAAGGGACACGCACGCACACACACGCACGCACGCAGGCACGCACGTGCACGCACGGACACGCACGTCACAACAATGACTGAAAACATTCATTCAAAAGCCGTCCAGAGTAAAACTAGAATCTTCTATTGTATTGATTTGTCAGCTAAAAGCTGCAGGATGTTTATTTGACAATAACTACAGTATATCCAATAAGTGTGCCAAAAATATTGTCATGGTTCTTTCTGTTTCTTCAGTGATAAAAATGTATCTAAGTTTAAACAAACATATATGTTTACTCTATAAGCATGAAAATACAGAGCTGCCATAGTTGTTTTTGCCATTTCCAATTGTAATAGAAAGTACAGTATATTACACGAACTGCATGAGCCCATAACCTGTATTAAGATTAATAATACAGGCATGGGGACATGACAGATTTACAACATTTTCTTTACCTATTTCAGGGGATACAATCTGCTGAACTTTACTTTATTTTGATAACCCACAACTCAAATATTAAAGAAAGAAAATCTTTAAAATCTGAAAACAATTAATTTAGTTAATATATAACAAAGGTCAGTCATTCTAATTCTAAACGGTATAAAAACAATGTCAAGACCAGAGAATAGCAACCATGTGAGTGGTTTGTTAGATCATTTCGACATTTTGTACATTCATATGTAAAACCTATTGCTTGCACTACAAACGAGACTTTTCTTTGCAGCAGGCAGAATTGCTATCACACAGAACTGGCTAATAGTGCTAAGTCCGATTCACCGCATGATGGCGGCGTGCGTCAAAAATAGGCGGCCTACGGCGCGTTGAGTGCTTGTAGGTCTGCTACTTTGGCATGTGACGCCGTCACGCACCAAAGCAAAGATTAGGCATAACATGGACTACAATGTAGCTGTCCAGCACTTAAAATATAACGATATGAATATGCATGATAACCCTTGTGGGGAGAAAACAGCTTTTTATATACATATAATATATACAGTATACTATACAGTATAACAGTGCAAATAGTTGGTTCTCTAAATAATACAAAAATCTAAGTGTACATAGCAATACAGTACGTTGCCTGATGGAAAGTAATATAGTACCCGGCTATAGAAATAGAACACATACAAATAAAATATAAAAAAATAAAATATACACAGAAACACAATAAGCTACCATCCTAATGAATTGGCATTCATTATTCAGACATATGCCTTTTAACAGTAAAAAAAGCTCTACAGTGATGCAGATTGATTATCAATTTGAACAGTACTATACAGTACATCAGTGCATTCAATACTGCACATAAACGTATGAAACACTTTCTGATACAAAAATATTTTATAAAATGCATTAACTTTGCATTGGAACACAAGAAAAACAGACGGTGAACAACAAAATATGACGCATACATTTCCATGGAAAATAAAATACAATAACGATTTAAAAAAAAAGCTTTAACGTTTGGAAAGTTTCCCCCAAAAACATCCATAATAACATGCGTGCAATATAATTAATTTAGACTGGTGTTTTGGTCGCCGCATGGATTAAAATTCCCAATTTTGGCGAGGAAAAAAATAAAAAATAAAAGTAAAAAAATAAAATAAACATTCTGGCTAAGCAGCAAGAGTTCCCTTATAATTAAGTTATACAGCAACAGAGAAATTCCCTGTTCAGTGTCCTACTCACTGTCTGTGGCATAATGGAATACAACATCTTTCTTTCTATTATAAATACAGTCACCTGCTGCCCCGGTGTGGACGGTACATGTATCACCACCAGTGTATATGTCTACAGTCTTCATGGTTTCTCTGCCGACTAACTGAGCTTTTGCAGGAGTTTGTCTTCTATCAGTTCAAACTGCACACTCACTGACATCTCCGCAATGAACTGTTCACAGCCCTCCTTCGTCACCTGCTTACAGTAGCGCAGGTCTATGTGGCAGACACTGCCACAGCGCTTGAAGTAGGTCAGAGACTGGTCAGTCACCCTGTTGCACACTGCATGGAGAAAGGAGGTTTGGACAAGTTAAATTGAATGACAGTGATATAGTGACATCACAATATCATCCCCTCCGCTAACCCCCCTTTATCATACAACAACAGCTGTGGGTGCGGCTTCAGTTCACCCACACCCACCAGGCAAACCATAAAAACATCATTTTAAAACTTTCTGTACACTTAAAAATAGGTATAATCATATAGCGATATTGACAGATAACGGCAACTATCGGCCTATACCGATATGTGGCCGTTACATCCCTGCTGATTACCGATGTTTGACCGATATAATATAATATGGGTCAAAACATCAGTACGTTTTTAATCAATTATTAGAAACACTCAGATTTGATTCAATCTGAGCGTCGGCCCTACAGTTTACAGTACCTGATAGGTTGATGTCAGTAAGGGAGTCTCTGGTGGTGGTCCCTGCAGCGGTCAGGATGTTCACAGACTGGTCAGTGACATGGTTGCAGTAGCTCAGGTCCAGTTTGCTCAGTAAGGGCATGTAACGAATGATGAGACGTAGAGAGGTGTCTGTAATGTCCAGCCCGGACAGCCGCAGGTCCACCACATTGCGCAGTTTACTCCTATTGTCCAGCTGACCTGCGAAGACAGAAGGGCCAAGAAGTTCAGATACATAATAAGGCTTTAATATTACGTTTATTATTTTAATCCTCTCTCAAGACTTTTCTTTTTAACCACATGAACCCTGGTGGCACTATTTCTTGGCATGTAATAATAGGCGATTAACATTCGCCGTAAACAAGGGGACATTTTGTTGAAGAATTGCACATCTGATCGGCTATTTTTGGCAAAGCGATTTGCTGTAAAAAGGAAGGGTCCCCGTTCACAAAGAATATAGTTCATGTGGTTAAAGCAATACTATACAAGTTTACAAGTTTGCTACAATAATAATAATAATAATAATACATTTTATTTATAACGCACTTTATATTTGAAGCAAATCTCAAAGTGCTACAGAGTAAAAAAGTAAAATAAAAATAAGAATAAAACAGTTAAAAACAGGGCAGCTTACGAGTCCGACTGGGCAAATGCCTTACTAAAAAGGAAAGTCTTTAGTCCCTTTTTAAAAACGTCCACGGACTGTGGTGCTCTCAGGTGGTCGGGGAGGGCGTTCCACAGCCGAGGGGCAGCTGAGCAGAAGGCCCGGTCCCCCATGGTGCGGAGTTTGGTTCTTGGCTGTTTGAGAGTGTTTGATGTACCGGAGCGGAGGGAGCGGGTGGAGGCTGGGGGTTCAAGGAGTTCCTTTAAGTAGGGGGGGGCGTTGCTGTGGATGCATTGGTGGGTGAGGAGGCAGACCTTGTATTCTATCCTGGAGGATACGGGGAGCCAGTGAAGGGAGTGGAGTATGGGTGTGATGTGGTCGTATTTTCACACTCTCACCAGGATCCTAGCAGCACTGTTTTGAATGTACTGGAGCCTCTGGATGCTCTTGCTAGGGATCCCGGTGAGAAGTGCATTGCAGTAGTCGAGCCTTGAGGAGACAAAGGCGTGGACAAGTTTTTCTACAGTTTTTCTACAGTTTTTCTACAGTTTTGCTACAGTAGTGACTCTTGCCACTCTTACCAGACTGTAAAGCAAACAGACATGACCTGTCCTATACTGTATTGTTTGTGAGGTAACTATCATGAAATGTTTGTTTTATTACTGTTACGGCGTGTGTTTCATTGTTGCCGGTGTAACAGAGAAATATCTTTGTATTAACTTCTACAAAATTGTGTGTGTGATGTGCTTGCCTACAAGCACCTGGCAACGCAGCTGCGTGTAATGTCCCTTTTGGCGCACTGTAGTTTTCCTCAGCAGAGGAAGTTAATTCCATGCTGCCTGCAGGTAGGTGCATGAGAGCTACATTGCACTACTTTATATGTACTTTGTATTAATTATTTCACTCTTTGTTACATCTGTTCTCATTTGTCTCTCTGCAACCCCCCCCCAACTTATTATATTAGCTGCAGGTAGTGACTGATAGAACCAGTGTTACTGTTCACTCACCTCATCAGGGCTTGGCTGTTAAGAACATGGGGAAGAGTGCAGATGGGGTCCATGTTGAAGGTGCTGTCCTATTTACAAAGCTAGTAGTGACCAGTATTCGGTGGTTATACTCTTTTTAAGAGAGGCTGTTTCTGGTGTAGGCTATATTTATTCTGCCTTAAATTCGTCAACGTGACATTTATCAAGTCAAGTGATCCTATACAGCCAATCCTAGTGTAAATTTGGTCGGAGCTTTGATAAATGTCACGGCTGAAACCAACCGCCATTTAAATAAAACACCCTTAAATGTTCTCGAAACGCCTTTTACGACATAAACAACTGGAATACGACCAAACAGGCCTCGCTTGCCTGTCATGTCCACGCACGCATGCACGCTCCTATGCAAGAGTGCATTTTGGCACACTGGAAAGAACCACTTCACACATATTTATGGGTCTCTTGTATATTGTAATTTAAAAACATATACGATTGATAAAAAATATTGATTGATAAGGATTTTAAAAAACGAGAATTTTTATTTAAAAAAATATTCAGAATTCCTTAAAAATAAATATATTCCCAAATCACAAATACTATTTTTTCTAGGTTTAAGTGCTGGGAAGAACCAAATTAATCTTTTGGGTACTTTATCCCTTCATTTTGGCTACAACAGGACACATCACACACAGGCCTGTTACCTGGCCGGTTGTCTGTGGGAGGCGACAGCAGGTCCCTCATCTGTGCATCTTTCAGTCCCTCCACCCACTGGACGTCCAGGGTGCGTAGCAGAGGACAGCTAGAGGTGCAGAGAGCAGAGACCGCCACCCAAGAGCACCCTGATAGCAGCAGCATCCTCAGACCTGCAGCAATGGCAAGTTCATTCACATTTATTACTTATACCTTTTTATTTATCTTTGTATTTGTATTTGTTGTTGCTCAGAGAATACAGTACATAGTATTACAAATATCTGAATTTAAGTCCAAGCTGTAATATTCTGGGAAAGCTAAATATTCTAAAGTCCAAGCTGTAATATTCTGGGAAAGCTAAATATTCTGCAATTGTAGAAGAATCTAAGAATTTCCCTTCAGGGTTACAACGGAAAATGTGCCCTATATTTTTCCATTTCCCTGTTTCTAGAGTTGTAGTTAACCTGAGGTCAACAAATAAACAAATATAATGCTAATGTAATTACAGTCCGTGAATAATCCAGAAAGGAAATGGGGGGGAAAAAGAGAGAAAAAAGAACAGCTTCCAAACAAAGGCGTCAGGAGTCTCAAGGGAACCAATGATCCATGTAGGGGAAACATACCAAAGCATTCATTGAAACTCCTTGTACACAATGAAAAGAATCTCTTCAAAGATAACCAATAGCTGAACTCCAATTTTAGCAACAAACGCTATCATTCCATATTGCTCCATCAACACCCATCCAGTGATGCTAATAGGGTGCATTTTGCATCCCAAAACGCAGGTTATTGATAATGGACCCATCCGTTGACCTTTCTGGGGGGTCACATGGATGCACTACTGTACTCAGCACTGTAATGTGGTGCTATTAAAAGTTTGCATATACTTTGCACTGTTGTTTGCATAACTCTTTGCAATTGTCAGATTTAGAATTGTGTTTATTTCTTTCAGATACATTTTCTACATTAATTATAACCATATTTTATAACCATATAATGGGAGTTAAATGCTGCAATTTACATCACTGCCCATCACATCAATACAAAAATAAATTAACCGATTAAGACCTGCATGGGGATGATTCTACAAATGCCTTCTAAATCAATGTTTCTCAAACTTCTTTGTGCCAAAGACCCCCAAATTGATAAAAGTTTTTTGGTTTTTTTACAATGATTCAACAGTATCAATTAGACATCCAGTGGTGTACTGTACAACTAAGTACATTTACTCAACTACTGTATTTATGATTCTGAAATGCACATTGTGACATTCTGCATAATGACTACTTCAATACTTTTGTACTTTTAAGAAAGTCAAATAAGTAAAATGTGGAATGCAGAATCTACTGTACAGTGAAGTAAGCTCCATTACCACAGCACTATGGTATGTACGGGCCACAGAAGACGCTCTTAATCCATTTTGAACTGAGATCAGATTAAAAAAATGTCTTCTACATCCTGACAGTTGTCTGAAAAAGCTATGTTTCTATGTCAGTCGTTCTTTCGATTTTTCAAAAATAGCAGACCTACAAGCTCGTAGAGCAAGCTCGTGAGCTTGTAGATCTGCTATTTTTCAATAGCTAAAGCACAACATAATGCTAACACCAGGGCTTCCAGAGCGATTTACTTTAAGCGAGAACACACGGTACATAATGCTGTACATCAAATATGTAGAAATAGTCATCAAGGATCATAAACAAGTTAAGAGCCACCTCCGTCTAATGGTAGAATATCTGTACAATGACACTATGAAATGTCTAAATGTGAAATCTAAATTACATATTGAAGTTTAGCCTTTGTATACGCCTGTCAGGTCGGAAGGTTGGACTCTCATGGAGTCCTTGAGCTTCCTTGATGCTTCCTTGATGCTTAACCACTAGTTGGTGCCGTGCATGTTTTCCTCCTCCGCCGTCGCTGTGTGTGTGTGTGTGTGTGTGTGTGTGTGTGTGTGTGTGTGTGTGTGTGATGTAATATTCTTTGGCGAATCGCACTATATAAATGCAACATTTAGCATTTACGTCTTGATGTACCTGGAGTCTGGACTCCATAATTATACCACCAGCAATAACACCGACTGGCACGCTTCATCATTTACCTGGCAGTCTGTTGATAATCCAGCTGAGTTGTTTCTTGGAGATGTTGGTCCAGCTGAGGTCCAATGCTACCGGCTGTCGACGGATGATGCCACTCATCATGAGAGGTGTGATGGATTTGCAGCGGTTCAAATCAATATGCTTCCAAAGCCGCTTGTCACAGCACCTGGCGAGTCACACAGGTCACAGGAGCGCATTACTCAGTTTTATCTTCATACAGTTCCTTCAGTGAAACAAAGTCAACAGGGGCGATAATGAAGCTGTTTATGGACAGACCCCTTAAGTCAGATTTATGTACAATACAAAAGTAATTTTTGTTGCAGGGACATAAATCAAGCTTTACCCAAGGCTATAGTATGATTTTATACAGTCTTAGCTGTTGTTGCGTGTCATAAATACCCCATCTACAATCTCACAACGCATCACAGTGCGATGCGTTTGCGAGCTTGTAGATCTGCTATGTTTGTATGAATCAAGTCTCAACACTCACCATCTGTTCCAAGTCCTGCAGACACGCATGCAGACACACAGGTCCCTGTGAGTCAGGTGACTGAACACCGTCATCCACACTTCCCGACGCATCACATGTGTTTCACCGTCATCTAAGGGCAGCCTGTCGGGTGGGGGGATGATGGGAGGGGGCCGGATCACATGCCTCTCCATCTGAATGCACTTTGGTGGCGATCTGCAGGGCGGAGGACGGGGGCACATGGGCGTTATTGGAGGGCTTCTGTTCCAGCCTAGCGGTGAAAATCCGCGCGGGGTCCCGTTCACTTCCCGCCCCCTGCTGTGGCGCAACCAATCGCCCAGGTCGCTGCTTCCATTGTTGAGCGGTAGCCTCGGCTTTGGCTCCTCCCTCTCATTCGTCGTGTCGGTCTTCGCCGGCCTGTGGTTTTGATTGGCCAGGCCGTCCTCCGTTTTAGGCGGTCGTCTGTTCTGATTGGCCAGGCCCTCCTCGAGTTTAAGGCTCCTCCGGCTCTGATTAGTGGTCGAGTCCTCTGTCTTTAGTGATTTACGGATCTGACCGGCTAAAGACTCCTCGCCCTTCAGCGGTCGCCAATTGTCCTCTGTCTTAAATGGCCTGCGGTTCTGATTGGCCACACAGTCCTCCGTCTTTTGGATCTCTTGGTTGAGTTCCTTGCTCAGCTCCTTGCTGAGCTCCTTGTTGGGGAGGCGCCGGCGCTGCTGCCGGGCCTTTAACTGGCCAGAGGTCTTCTCCTGCAGGGCGTCACCTGAGTCATTGCTGGTGCCGGCTCTGGGAGAGTTGGAGGAACATTGGTCGCTTTCTCTGGCAGCTGATGTCCTCAGCAGTGGACTTAGAAGAACCTTGGCTTTCTCTTCGAGACTCCCACGTCTCTCCTTTTTGGATTCTTCCATCTCTTCCTCCTCCTCCTCTTCCTCTTCTTGCTCCTCTTCCTCCTCGGGTTCCCTTTTTCCCTTTAACCGAAGCCTCTCCAGTGAAAATCTGTCTTCTTCGTGATCTTCTCGATCCTCTTCGTCGTCGCCGTCGTCGTCTTCTTTCTTTATTTGCTGCAGCAATTTGGTAGTTAAGGAATCTTCGGGTTTTGAGTGCTTCTTCTGTGAGGGAAGGGAACAGAATTGTCACATTTCATTTCCAAATATTTTCCCTTTTGAGCAAGCAGCGTCTTTGTAATGGTATAACATTTCAATGTAAAATTGTGACTGGTTTATTTAGAATTAGTTTGAACAGATTTGGCGCCAAGCTTGGAGTCGATCAGTCGAATCACCTTGGAGTAAAACTGCTAAAGTAACGATACCATGCTTGCCTGGGATTATACTGGAGAGTCATACCTTCTTTTTGACGACAGGTTCATCATTGGTATCAAATAGTTTCCTCTTCTTCCTAAGTGGGTTGTCTTCGAGCCTGGGCCGAGATGAGGTGTCCAGAGACAGCATAGGGGGACGTTTCTTAGGAGGTTCCTCGTCTTTCCTCTTCGAGGTTTCATCGCGTTCTGCTTTTCGTTTCACCACAGACGTGGTACTCAGGGCCGTGCCCGTCGCTGTCGGCATCATGGGAAGCTCAGGCTCCTCTTTGATGTCCCGGTTTAGCCGTGGTTCTTTCAACAGCGAGCCCGGAAGATTGGACGCATACTTGAACCCTGGCCCCCTTTTTTGCTTTAAGGCCAAAAGGTGAGAAAACGGGAAAGACAACTTTATACTTTAGCTCTTTGTTAGTAAGATTTACTTACACTTACAGTATTTAATTATCTTTTCATAGTTTTAACAATATTTTTAATGTCAAGTGACAACAGACTATGAAACCTGATTTATACTTATACATGCCAGTGTCATGCGCTGGCATTACATGGCAAAAATAGACCATCTACAAGCTCACAACGCGACGCACTGCGGTGCACTGTGAGCTTGTAGATCTGCTATTTTTGTAGTGTGAGTAAAGCATCATACAGAATATAATCAAGCATACAGAATAACATTGACGCAGATGCTTACTTTCCCTGTTTTTCCTGCATGGTTACACTTTGGACATTCCCAACAATTTGGAAGCTCATCATTTACAACTCCCCCTGAATCTTTCACCTGACAGAAGAAAGGGAATGGTTAATTAATCGTGTGAGGCAAGACCAACAGTGACAGCAAACAGATTTAACTGCCATACATAGTTGAGCAATTAAGACAATGTGTGGTGAGTTGACTAACTTGCCTTAAGGCAGTTAGGATGAACAATCTCATTGCAGATGGAGCACTCCATGAGCATGAGGTTAAACTTCTCCTCTTCGTCTTCCACTGTGTCCTCCTTCCCTGCCTCGCCGCAGACCAAACACACCGCCGTGTGGGGCAGCACAGGCTGGGGGGGAGAGAATAATATGGAAGACCCTTTACAGCACTATGCCACTAAATGAGGTCACAGTCACTCACACCCATAGCCGGCCTTACTTGCTACTGCAGATGTAAACATAACAAACAGTTCTGATAAATAATTTCCTATGGACTTCATGCTTCCACTTTCCAATTTCTAGAGACAATTGCTCGTGCCTCAAAGCATGAATTAAAAAGAAATCACACCTTTGTGAACTGAGTGGTGCAATCCCCCCCCCCCACACACACACACCTCTCTCTCTCTCTCTCTCTCTCTCTCATTAGCAGGCAGCAGGCACAGCACTATCCCTCTCTGTTTCTGGCGCCCCCTACTGGTACTAATAAGTCATATACTCGTGCTCATGGCCACATAGTCACATAGGTAGGCACGGACATTGCTGGTTGTAGGAGTGGTTGCACCACTCAAAAATTCACCTCATAGAATTCTAACCCCCTGGTCCCCACAGTTGTGGGCAGGACATTTACCCAAGTTCCTGTTAATTAATTATCATGGTGTGTGACTGTGACTGTTATTGCTTATTGGTACAGTATGCTATTTTTGAATAGCCAAATCACACAGATGCTTTCCCGGTTGTAATGAGTTAAAGCACTCTGAGCAGGGAACTCACGGCAATGCACTGCCTCATGATGCAGGACTGTTTCATGCGACCAGGCCCTCCAAACTTCTTCATGTCTTTGCAGAAGTGGCACTCTCCACACTCTGTACGCAGGCATGCCTCACACTTCCGGCAGCGCGTCCGTCTTCTCCTAGCGCCAGATGTTCCGCGACTAGCTGACAACTTGACGGCTGATGCAGGGGACGCCGCCATCTTGGGTTTGGGCCGATTGGGGGGCCGTGGCTACAAAAAAGCAAGAAAGAGTATCTTGTCAAGTGGTAAAAGAATGCTTTTTGGTATAGATATTGGTAGTAGTTTCTAACAGACAAGACATCAGGTTGATAGTTGCATGCAGGCCTGGATCAAATTATTGCACTTTTGCTCATTTGAAACCATTTTCAAACAAAAGATATCTGATGAGGAAATGTAAAATGAACGATAAAATGCTAAATACATTAAGAAAAATCCAGATTTGGCACGAAAGCCCAAACCATTGTAAGTTGTTTATTGTCACATCCAATAGGCTATATTAGAGGCAGTAAAATATTCTACTTGAAGCTTCTCAACTGTGTGGAACTGTGGATAATAATAGAATACAATAAGACGGGGGGAATAGTACAATAATAGGAATAAAAAGGATGAATACAATAGAGTAGACATATTGCTTCATTTTTGTTTCGGGCATAAATAACTGAATAGCCTGTTTTCTTGACTTGTGATTCATAAGCCATATTCCTTTGTTATCTACAGCATTGGTACAGCAGTTTAAAATGCCAGTGGCTGAAATGAGCTGTAGAGAAATGTAATTTAGACTAGAGTGATTGAGCACCCTCAATCACTCAGTCTATTTCATCCTTCTACACAGCAACATTCTGAGACTTTATTTAACACTGAATAGTCCACTCAGTGTTAAATTACTCAGGATTTTACAAAAGGCTAAATAACCGCAGCTTTTCGCTGTTAGTGGCACTCGGTCAATAGTGAAGGACTGCATGTAAACCACTCAAAAGGAAAATACCCCAACCAAACTAAAAAAAATCCCTGACACATTAAATTAATTTACATTGAAGACATTCAAGAATTTCACACCTGCAGTGCACACACGCACGCACGCACGCACGCACGCGCGCGCACACACACACACACACACACACACACACACACACACACACACACACACACACACACACACACACACACACACACACACACACACACACACACACACACACACACACACACACACACACACACACACACACACACACAGTGGGTGAAATTATTTGTGTACAGGGATGAAGAATAAAGAGAATTAAGAGCAGGGGGAGACGATAGAATAGGATAGTACAAGTCAGCGAGACCACTTTACAATCCATTCAGGTTCTGCCTCAAAGAGAAACAGAGTATTTTTCACTCGGCATGAATCGCTATGACATACAGGGCACATCACCACATGACTGATTTATTACAGAAGAAATAAGATGTGACCTATTTAATAGTACTGTGTAATGAAGAAGACAAGCCTTTTGATCTCCGCAGTCATTGTCCTTGTTACATTCTGTTCCTCCTTGCATTCACGTCCTCCTCACTTTCAGATACCAACTAGAAAGAGACATTGCACACACTAACCACAGCACTGTTTCTCAACATCTGGTGCGGGGCCCACCAGGGGTCCAAATGGACCCTTATAGGTCTAAATGGGTTAACTCAAAGAGTGAACAAAATGGAACCATTTGGGGGTCCTGGTGGTCGCTGGACCCAGACATTGAGAACCAGTCCACAGATGCAAACCTTTTCCTAGACATAATGGGAGAGAATTCAGGGAAAATATATAGCAGATCTACAAGTTCACGTTGTGTTCTTATTTTATATATATTCTCGCAGAAGGGAAAAAAAACTGAGTGGGCCAAGGATAGAGTCCTGGGGGAAGCCGGACAATTAAGTTCCTGGTATTCCTGGTTTCAGAACCCAATTGGATGTTTCATCGCAATATTGTCTGTGACACCACAAGTGAACAGAGATTAGAGGAAATACTGCACAAAGATGAATTTGTACTGTAAAGAAAGCATCGCTTTGGGAAATAAAGATCTCATTTTGTGTGTGTGTGTGTGTGCGCGCGCGTGTCAGCAGTGCAGATTTTCCTAGCATCAGCATAGCAACAGCCTCGTTCCATTCCCTGCCAGAATAGTCTATGACACACAGAGACTTGTAACCAATAAGAACAGTATTAAGATTATCAAACTAAACAAGAGAGAAAGCACCCTCCAGAGCACATTAGATCAACTCACTGTAATGATGGCCATTAAGCAGAATGACTGGGGAAATCAGACAATCAATCGGCAGTATTGGACAGTATTAGACGGTATTAGGGAGTAGGGATGTTAATAGTTAATCGTTAGTGGATTAATCGCCGTTAAGAAGTTAGTCTGTCAAAAATCGAACATGATGCGGTTCTATCATTGGGTTTTCTGTGAATGTAACGCTATCTGCGCGTGCTGGGTGGCCGAGGAACGCACATACAAAGACGCCATTGCCTGGCCCTGTATCGTCAATGGTCAAATAAATATAAATATCCTCGAAATAAGGAATATAATATGCCTTTTGTATTATTTCTGTATATCAGCAAAATGTAGATTTGTATGTTAGACATTGAGGGAAATGAATCAACTAACAGGTTAATCTATCGATAAGATTATCAAAACGTATCAATTAACTAATTGATAAGTAACTCATTAATCGATAATTCACATCCCTATTAGGGAGACATTTGGAGCATGGCCTGTGTAATTAATCTCTATTGACCACTTGACAAGACGGCACCCCTATTTTGGGGCGTTTTTACTTTATTTTAAATAGCATCAGTTAATCTTCAAGTCAACAACAAATCAGCTTGTAGATCTGCTATTTTTCAATAGCTAAAGTATTACATAATGCTTAAAACACCAAAAGGGGTTCCCGTCCGGAATGGGTTAAATATCTCAAACAACAGGATGTCGTGTGACTCAACGAGTGCATACCCCTTACATTAAGGCTAATAAGTAAGTCCTGCCCGCAGCTGACCCGGTTTGAATCCAACCCGCCTTTCCTGTCTCCTCTTACACTGTCTTAAATGCTTCTACAGTATAATGTGTTTCTCAATCCTCCGTCTTAATGTCTCAATGCTTAATGGTTTATGATGTAAAGCACTTTCAATTGCCTTGTTTTTTAAATGTGCTCTACAAATAACCTTGCCTTGCTTTGTCCTATTGAAATGAAGCAGAAATGAAAGACTAAAATATAATCAAGTCTCACTCAAACAATCGCTTATGGCCTATTGATGACTAGGCTATATTGATGTGCAGTGTCTTAAGTACCTCTCGAACAGATGCCACAGGCGACAAACCTCAAGACTGGGACTATACAGACAGACATTAGCTGTCAACATTTTCCCCCTAAATCACCTCCCATCCGCCATGTCTGCCAAGTTCATCTTTTAAGGCAGTGCTTCTCAAAGTGGGGTCCAGGGATTCCTTGAGGGGGTTCCAAATTGATTGACCCTTTACAAGTCTGTAACTCTGACGGTAACTCTAACGGGTACAGCTAGTTCCATTTGTATACTGTCAGGCCCTATGGATAAACAACAGGCAAGATGAGTTCATGATAACTCTGTTCGGGGACTGCTTCTTTGTTATCAGAAGACTTAAGTTATAAGTGACACATCATTCAGCCCAGCTATCACCACAGCCGATCATGCATGTCTCTCAGCCTACTGATACGTGGTGGGATGATATCTAAATTGTATATGGGCTTGAACAGCGGAGAAAACCAGCGCTAAGTAAAAACGTATGCCCAGCCCACTCCTTTGAAAACCAATCCTGATACCATCTCAATATGAAGGACCACCCTAAAATCTTTTAATTGTTTCTGCAATGCAGTTATCTTTGGACATCACAAAACAAATTGAAGTGAGCTCAAATAATTTATTGTAAACCTGGCAGCGATCTCTATCTATCTACTATAACAGCACAGTTAAATCAAAGTACCGTAATAAATATAGGAGAGTAAATCAGAAATGATTTAGCTAAAGGAATGTGACTTGTAGCAGATGCTATTGAGTGCAGCCTTAAACCACTTAATCCCTACAGTGCTTCATTGACTGGAGTCCCACTGGGTTCTATATAATAGGTCCCCTCGCTTTATTCCCCTCTCCATCAAATCTCTTCAGCAAAATCGGGCTGTAGCTGTAGATCTGCTATTTTTGCTTAATTCTTTTTTAGTACAAGTGGTACTGTACACATACAGTATGCATGGAGAAAGCTATACCCTATTCCAAAAGGTGGTATTCATATTTGTGTAACAGTGCAAAGCACAGGCCCTAACATTTGTCTGTGTTGTCCAAGTTCTATAGTTTAATCCAGACCAAGGTCCCTCTGGGATTTTAAAACATGTTCCTGTAATTGTTCTCACTAAATTGCTGGATGTCACAGTCATTTCAATTTCTGCAAAAATTTGATTTCACTAGAAATACGATTTGTAATAATTAATTTGCTTGCTGGCAGGTGGCTTGATTATTGTATATGTACACTTTGACATATATATTATACCTGTTAGTGGCCCATTCAACATGCAAATCACAGGCAGTTCAAGTGCAGAGGGCCAAGCAAAAATCCAAAATCTCCTTTGGGATTTGTTGTTGTTGCTGTACATTACTAGTATATTAGTAGTAGTAGTAGTAGTAGTAGTAGTTTTTGTGTCAATTTTTTTCTGCGGTACTGCCATAACAATAACATTTCCATCATGGAATAAAGGTCTGTTTATCTGTCTGATCGACAGATAAAATAATTTGTGAAAGCTGGTGCTCTTATAATTAGGTTGATTGTAGTAATGCACAGGAGATAGAAATTGGTTCAAAGAATATGTTTGCATATTTCTGGAGGGACGGATATTAGTCTGGTGGATGCACTTCAAATATTCAATTTAACCACATGGCATTATTATTTTGAGCAAGCTGTACATTTTATACAAAAACATTAAATAAATCAAAAACATCAAAAACAGCAGATCTACAAGCTAGCTCACATTATCACTAAACTGTTTTTCACTGTGTACATTAGCATTAGCTTCATGCCGTTTGGCTACTGTTATTTATATATTTGGAAGTTCTACTTAAAACATTTTCATCCATAGTATCCAGAGTGTGGTACACACCCGATACGTTGACACCGCAATCAGTCATTCTAAAAGTGTTGTGAGTTCAACTTTAATACAAAACTGAACACAAGCTATAATATGTCATTCTGAATAACTTTCAAATGCATGTGATAATTGTGTCAGGTGCAGGTGTGTTAAATACAAAGTTATAAAATCACAGCTGATATCAGCAACATGCACATAATCCATTTATATTGCTTTCTAGACTTTCTAGGAACTGGCACTAAGTTAAACCATTTACTGCATTTGCATGTCCAGCAAAAACTATTGCAAAAAACACTATCTGTAAAACATCACAAATAATGAATTCCTCCTCCCAACACTTAGCCAATGTATTCATCTAAGGGGGTGTGGCTCAGTAGTAGAGTTGCATTATGTGGGAAGACATAAGCTAACCAAACATTTTTTTTTGCTGAGTAAACATTATCTGAAATATAAAAGCTTTAAACAGAATATTTCTACATTAAATGTTACTTGACTCTCCAATGAACCAATAAATAGTTGAACAGAATTCTGAGGAAAAGCTTCTTTCAGAGGAAAAGCTTCACTTGTCTCAACAACACAACCAACTAGACACAACTATTAATCCTTCATCTTCCCCTCTTCATCTGTATCTACTTGAATCTTCACCTCATCATCCTTGTTTGTCATTTCCCCTCTCTCCTCTGGAACAACCAATAACTGCCCAGAGGACCAGAGATGTTTAAACAACTCCTTGCTGCATTTACCTGCCCAGCATGCACCCACATACAAACATAGATAAACACATAAACCAATGTCAATAAACCTTGCAACAACAAAGGGCATAAAGGAGAAGGGGGGAGAAAGAAATAAAAAAAACTAGCGAGGAGGAAAGCGCAAACAGTTCATTTATCTTCAGGTGGCTCCATTTCCTCACTGCCCTCTGAGACGCTGTTCAATGCTCTCTGTCTGACAGACAGCATCGCTTTGGTGGCCCGACTGTGTCTGCATGCCTGCAAGGGGTTCAGTGTGCTAACCTGCTCAGTGTCAGAGTCGTAGTCTTCATCGTCAGCGCTCAGCGACATTGCCATGGCTGGTTCTCACACAGCGTCCAGCACACAGCGAACTGACATGGCTGCAGCCTTCTCCTCCTCCTCCTCCTCCTCCTCCTGCTACTGCTGATGTCTACCCTACGGCCCTCCCTCCGACTCCACAGCTCCACAATATCACCACCAGCAGATGTGAAGAGGGGAAAAAACACGCAGCCAGCACAGTGGAAAGCAGAGGCGCCTTTCCTCATGAATATGGACTACTCCCTCTATGAGAGGAGGGGTACAGAGAAGCACAAGGACCAATAGGAAGCCCCCTATGCATTATGATACATCTGATAACTCGCTATAGGGATGTCAGTCCTCCTCCGGTGAGGGGAGAGAATGCAGAACTGGTGGGATTATATCCATGAGTATTACAGAGTAGGAGAGCTAGGGGGACCGGTACAGCCAGGGAGGGACAGATGGCATCTTATTCCAAAACGCAAATACAAAGAGGCCCCAAGACCAGCAGCTGGCCTTGAGAGGCACATAATTCAATATAAATCAAATCCATATGTTGGAAGAATATGACAACTATACAATACAACAGTTCCATTGTACTACTGTATGTCTGAAACGTGTTATTTTCTGTTCGTTTATTATTATTTATTACTACTAATATTACTTCTTGATGAAGTTTATGTTTGCATTTCAAGCTAACATAGAATGATTTCTGTTTCAAACGGACCCATTGAGTATTTTATAAAAAATACCCCATTCATAATACTTTCATAAAAGGCTTCGTAAAACTGCACTGTACTTGAAATCAGACGTGATTCAATTGGTTGTTAACACATTTTGTACATAATACGTCCTGAAACGTCATAAGGATTGGAACCGAGAGGTGCCTTAGACGTCTGTGGACGTCCTAGCGACGTCCAAACGACGCGGGGCGAGATAATAATATTCAGAATAATTACTTCTTTTTTTTTTGGCATTTCGCTTTTCGCTTGCCGTATGCTAACGCTCTGTGAAACTATTAGCTTGTCATTGACTCCCATGTTAGCGCGGCGGAAAGAATGACTCGTATCTCCTCATCCAGGGCGCTCTCCGTGGTGATGAATGGATCGATATGCTGGCGCTGCGTTTCTGCTCCTCATCCGTCTCTCCCGCAAAATATGAACTCTTTTTGGAGCGTATATAAATATATTAAGATGATCGGAGATTGTGATGGCACTTTGTCAGTCAACTTTTTTAAGAAAGTATTTCCGGTTCATGGCTTTCAAAATGGAAGCGATCACTACTCTGGCGATTACTCCGGCGCAAGCAGCGCCTTTATTTTGATGCAGTTCCGGTACTAAATGTGTTAAGGGTGGCTGATTCAATATGAGAGAACAGATAATGTAAGTATGTCTCATTTTAGATAAGAATAAGCTAACATAAGATAAGAATTTAATAAGGAAATAATGCGGATCAGGTTTAGTCCACGGAAAAAGGAATGGTGTTAGCATTTGCAACTGAACCAAAGATTGTTAATTTAGGAAGATACAACACCCTGATTGGAGCCACTAGAGGCAACATGGTACACAAATCCTACAAATGGTTTCCTAAGTGGGCACCGTCAGATGGCAAATCTCGCGGACGTCCTACTGTATGTTTACTGGTGCTAGATCTTGAAAGGTTGATAATAAAGTAGATTTTCTCCTGATTTGTCTCTCTGAAAAAGGTTTTAATATGAAAATATTGGGAATATTGTGTGGCTTGTGATGATAGGGTCCACTATTTAGTTCAGTGACCATGGAGCTAAAAATGGTTCAGAAGCCGTGTTCACGTTTACTCTCCCATTGGAAGTAATAGACTAACCTGCTTCCCGTCTCCTAAATGTGAGAAAGTGTGACCGATAACGCCTACAGTTTATGGCATATGTATATGGCAACAGTTTGTGTTGTATGATGTCAAACAAGACTACATAAGTATTGCAATGTTGTCAAAGATTACTTAGATGTTGAAAGAGAAAGACTTAGTGAGGCCACCCAGTGAGACATTACACATAGACAAGAGACAGACACTTAGAAGAGAGAGAGACACATTGATACAGAGCAAGATAGAGATGATGTCCTGGACAGTTCATAAGAAGGGGGTGCCAAAGACAGCCGGTTATGTTGCTGTGGCAGTGGGTGACAAGGTGTACTCATTAGGGGGAGGACTGTCCATGTTCAATGGTTCCAATGATCCGATGACTGATGTGCAAGGCCAGATTGATGTGCATGTCTTCAATACGGTGTCTCTGCAATGGCTAAAGTTGCCCGTAGTGACTGCTGGAAGAGGGCGTCCCCTTGAGGTTCCCCAACGCGTGGGCCACACAGCTGTGCTGATAAAAGATATAATCTACATCTGGGGTGGGTTTAAGTACACAAGGGAGTACTGCAACGTGCTTTATGCATTTGACGTCGACACCCACAGATGGTCCAAGCCCAAGGTTTCTGGCAGTGTTCCACAGGGGAGGTGCTACCACTCAGCCTGTGTCCTGGGTAAGGTTGTGTATATCTACGGAGGAAGCAGGCAGACTTACACTAATGACACATACAAGTTGGACACCACCACAATGGTCTGGTCTTTAATTAAGACCAGCGGCACTCCAGCACTTGCTTCGTCATTTCACTCAGCGACCATCATCGGGAAGAAGATGCTTGTGTTTGGGGGAAAACAGGACCATCGCACATTCCACAACAACGTCAGAGTGTTTGACACAGAGACCAACGTCTGGCTGAGCACAGCTTATGCACCGCGTTTTCCAGGAGGATACTGGGGTCATTCAGCCTTTGCCTACAACGGAGAGCTGTACATATATCGTGGCATATCCAGGTGGTACACAAACAGCACACAAAATCATCTGTTGTGGAAATTCAATCCAGAGACCTTGTCTTGGAAGCAGGTTGAGGCCAAGGGGAAAGGCCCGATCCTTATGGTGTACTGTTGTTGCATGGTAGGAAATCGTAGCATTGTCTTTGGTACATACAGAATGGATTACGATCAGATCATTCACGTGTACATCTTCGACTTGTGTCCTTGTCTGAAGGCCTTATGCAAGCTAGCGGTCATTCAGTACGGTCTAAAGCGGTCTGGCCTCCCACACAACATCAGGTGGGAACTCACAGCCATGTCTACCAACAGAAAAAGAAAACATAGCATAGCCCGCTTCAAACTAAAAAGTAAAAAAAGTAAAACAGTGAGCCCACTAAAAATGGAACGGTGAGCACACTAAATCATTATTCCTATGCACCGCTTTGTGTGTTTGTGTGTATTCTTTTGTTTGTTTGTGTTTGTAGCACGGAATGTGATGATTTGATTGGTTGATTTGGCATGATGAGATTGATGACGTATGATGATAAGAGCCCCTAGCTAGCCCCTCCTACATCCAGCTTTTAGTTACCGTAGTTGTCTTAAACAAACTCTAAATTCTCATTGACAATGAATAGAGAATGTTACGCCATAGTGTCTGAGCAAATAGGCATGGTGTCTATTTTACGCCATGATGATGTACGATGATGAGAGCGCCCCCCACTTCACAGTGTGATTTATTTCTTATTTTTTTTAAACGTTATTAGAGTCTAATAACGTGTGGTTTCCCTATGCTGTCTGTAGCTGTGAATGTTTCCGTAGTAGAGAATCTCTGACATCATATATTCATATTCATGATGTCCTCCATACTGGAGAATCTCACATTGATGACGTTGGTATGCCAAAATATGGAGTTTCACATAACTCCAGACTGACCTCAAAGTGTGGTTCCAGAATCCAGACGGTGGATCTGTGATAGCACACATACCAAGCACATTGGGCCCTATCTTGTGCCACCCCTTACCCCTTATCCCTAAACTTATTTGCCATTTTTTACTATTTTGAAAAACATTTTAAAATAGTTCAACTACCCGATCTACACCGACACATTGTGAGCTTGTAGATCACAATGTCGCTTCACTGCTGTCATAATACAGACATTTTGTGTGTGTGTGTGTGTGTGTGTGTGCGTGCGTGTGTGTGTGTGTGTGTGTGCGTGTGTGCGTGCATGCGTGCGTGTACGTACCATGGAATGAGATGATGTATGATGATAAGAGCTCCCCTCACTTCACACAAGTGTAATTTCTATTTTAAAACACAGGAGATCCTTTTTTAAAACGATTCAGTTTTCGAATAATGACTATGGACACGCTGAGACTAGGGTATTGTCAGATCACTGACATGTTCTTCCAAAGTAGTGAGGTCGTGACATCAGACTTTATCCCAACCTAAGCTTTTGGTCACCAGAGAGCTTAAACACTGGCTCAACAACAAGGACAAAAAAGTTCATTTACTGAAAAAGGAACTGAAGCCATACAAAAAAACAGGCTTGGTAAACTTCAACTATGGATGGAGCTAAGAAACCAGCCCAATTGCTGCCTCCTTCTCTCCTCCTCAGAGCAGATAAACACCTTCTAGGCCAGGTTTAAAAGGACTGACCGCCTGGAGGACGACACCAGCTCTGCCCCTGCACTAGCCAGGATGGATGAGTGTAAGGTCCTCTCCATCCTTTCCAAGATACAGCTGAGTGTGCTGAAGGAGTGTGCAGCTCAGCTATTCCAGCTCCCTAACGCTTATGGACACGATGGACAGGCACTATGATTCTCCAAAATCACATGTCATATGCGTGTCATATGATGCTATTTACAGACCTTTTGATCTGCTTTTAACAAAGTGAACACAAACACTTATGCACTGCCTCCAAGGACTACAAGTCAACACAGACAGAACTTGGTTTTATGGATTAAAGGTTTTGTAAAGGACAGACCCCGGCATCCATCCATCCATTGACGGATGGGGGCAACAGTTCCTGCTGAGAGCTCCAGACTTCCCTCTCCAACATTAGCAATTTCTGAGGCGTTCCCATGCCAGTTTGGAGATGTAATCCCCCCCATGTGGTCCTTGGTCTTTCCGGGGGTCTCCTCCCAGTGGGACGTGCAGCGAGGACCTCACTAGGGAGACGCTCGGGAGGCATCCATACTAGAGGCCCGAACCACCTAAGCTGGCTCTTTCCAAGCGAAGAAGCAGCGACCCCATGCATGTCAGAGTTTGACACCCAGTAAAGGTCTCCACACACCGGGTGCGAATCGGATGCGAATTCGGATTTTTAGCGGCGTTTCTCCATCGGTTTTCTGAAAAACGCGGCCGGTGTGAAACCACCGTAACATTGTTTTAAATAATCACACCTGTGTGAAGTGAGGGACGCTAATAACAATGTCTAACTCATGTTGATTAGGTGATGTAATGGTGATGTAAAACAAACGGTGCCAACGCAAACATTAAATAAATGCCATTAACAATAAAGAGACAATATGACGTAATCGGGGACAATATGACGTAAATTTTCCCTTCATTGTCAATGGCATTTTTAAAACAAACATTGAACTAAAAACAAACATTAAACCAGTATATTGGAGGGGCTAGCGCCCCTCGAAAATACCCCACAGGGATGTGTCTTGTCCTCTTCTCCATATACAGATAAAACCACCTACAATAACTGTTTAAATATGCTGATGACATGGCCCTGGTGGGCCCATGACAGATGAGCGTTCCCTGTCCACATACACTGAGATCGACCACTACCTGACCTTCACACAACATGCAGAGGTGGTCTACAAAAAGGCCCAAGAGACCGAAGGCCCTTCAATTTCAGACAGGACATTTTAACAGTAGTTACCAGTCCTCAAATAAAACGTTATTTTTCATATATACTATTACATATTTACCTAATGGGTAAATAGGTCAATTCCATTATCAGCTTCTACCAGCGAATGGCTTCTCAGATGGTTATGAATGATGAGTGCTCGGGGGACACTTCAACACAGACCAGGGCCGGGAAGCGAACCGGTGGCCTTCTGATTATAAAATGCCAGACAACCTTTCACCCACTCGTGGTACAACTTCTTCACAGAGAAAAGAAAAGCAGTGCAATGCTCAGATCTCTATAACCATGCATTAAAAGAGGACCCTTCCCCTACCAAAAGAATAAAAAGAATAACCCAATACAATCGACTGACAAATCTAGCCAGAAGCATCATACTCATGTTTGTAGCCAGACTAGCCACGCACATAAAAGCGGCGCTAAAGTAACAGGAGGTGTCATGAGATAACAACACCAACAACAGTAAACAGTGAATAAAATAGGGTAGACCTAGTCAAGTAGGCGGTCCACCACACTCTCTCCTACAACCCTCAATTTGATTAATAAACAGATAATTATATTAAACTACAAAGTTGAAAAACAACAGTGAAAGTCTTATATTTACTCACCTTTATAATCTTCTTCGGCCGGCAGACCAGAGGCACTCCACTGATCGCCAATTTGGGGTCATCGTCTGCATGTTCTTTTAAGACCACCTGGTGAGTCAGACACAAGACGGCGCATGAGGAGCAATAGTTTCAGCTCTGCTTCGTACAAAAACGTACATGTTTTCAATGATCTAGCAGTGAATTCTAAGCCTGATTTGCCACAAAGCATTGCATGCGTGCCACATTGTGAACTTGTAGATCTGCTATTTTCAGTGAGCATCACGGATTCACGGCACACAACCAGGCCTTACCTTCATATCCTCCAGCAGGGCGTGTGCGTCCTCTATGCCCTCTGGGACACACTTCTTATTTTCAGGGAGGGCCTCCAGCTTTTCCACTAGGGCCTTGAGACCCTTCAGCTCAAACTCTGTCAAGTGAGTCCATTTACTGTGTGACTCTGACTCCAGGGAGTCCGATGGGTGTCTGGGTACATCCAGAGGGTGAGCAGTGGTCGGGATACAAGTGTCTTCTGAGTCATTGGATGAAACAGCTTTGAGAGGCTGTGGACTGCACAAGTCACCATTTTTGGTCTTTGGGTTATCAGGGGAGCAGGGAGTGCCCTCGGAGACTTTGTATGTTTTTTCATCTTGCTCATCCGTGGCCTGCATGTCACATGAGTCTTCATCCATGTCCTGGCTCCGGGAGTCAGAGAAGGGGCTCTCTGTACTTGTCTTTGCCTCAAAGTCTGAAGGAAAGGAGAAGGGATGCCGTCACCATTGAGTTGTAGTAAAACACCCGTCATTTCCATCCACCAAAGATACAGTATTACTGCAATTAGTTGTTGTTGGAGACCGTTTTCAGTACATTTGAACATTATGTAGAATATGTAGAATTTTACCCTCCCTGTGTGTGTGTGTGTGTGTGTGCGTGTGTGCGTGCGTGTGTGTGTGCGGCTATCTCTACTGCCCTTTCTGTATTATCCAGCAATGTTATGGATTCCATGTGGTGAAGGAGCTTCATTTCCACTCACCCATTATCATGGTCTCACTGCGAAACTCCTGAGAAAGGTAGGAGCGTTTGGTCAGGCAGTGCACATACTTCTCCACGACATACCAGCTAATCTCATTGTAGAATGGGTAGCGGAACTTGGAATGAACCTGAAACCACAGATCAGATTTGTCACAATCTGAGCAAATGTGAGACATCAATAGCTACTCATAAAAGTTTGAGTAGTCTTGAACTACAGTTTCATGCCTTATCAGGTCAGGTGAATCCTGACTAATGACAACTCATGAAATGTAAGCGACCTAGTCATCAATGGAGCGACCTAGTCATCAATGGTAGACAGTCTCACCCCATGAGAAAGCCAATGAGAGTCTGACCCATACTCTGAAACGCTGCCAGCCAATCGCGTAGTAGCGACTGTCGACCTACTCATGATTGCCTGCCTCCTAAGCTATGACACACGCACCGCGGAAGGTCTGATTTCACCCAATCCCATATGCACACACACACCGCAGTGGTGCGCGGCTAATGTAATGAGCTAAGTGGAGAGCAGGAAAGATGCACAACGGAGACAGCATATGATTCACCTGACAAATATGTAAATATGTAATATTTCATGTTTTTTATATATTCAGTATTCAGTCAGGACTGAGAGGTTGATTTATTTCCCCTGACAGCGTCCATTAATCAAATGTTTTCCTGCGATTCTTGATTATTGAATTAATCGAAAAAGGAATCGATAGAATAATTGCTAAGATAGTTTCAGCCATACACACAAACAAACAATGATATTTACAGCCTATTTTCAGGGAACACATTTGCATCTCAACAGACAACTACAGCCTCTTGCAATTACTATTTATCTCACAGAAACAAGGCCTGGGCCTATAATTATCTCACTGCGAGTATTCCACATAAATCAACACTCTCAGGGTGATGATCTTGTATTTTGAAGATGCATTTTCTGTCTTGAGATGTAAAAATAGAACATTCACTAATGGACCTGTTTCTTTGTTCATGGCTTCACAAAAAATTTAACAAATAGTGTCACTCCACAAGCATAACTTACACCTACCATCAGCTCTTTATCACAATAGAGCAGTGGTTCCCAAACTTTTACTGGACCAGGGCCTACTTGTCGATCGCAGACCACCCATCTGACTACTTGAAGTCATACTGCATTCATGCATAACATTCATTTTAGTAGTGTTTTTGATGACACGTCTGTTGTCTATGTGTTGCAACTATGATTCCCAGGATTGTGTACAAAACAAAAATGCTGCAGGGTCCTACTACAGAGGCTATATTGGAAAACTAGTTCTGTCACAAACGGTATGTACCAGCGGCAGTGACATCATCGTTTCGGCAGGTTATTTTATTTTGTTGTAATGTGAGAACAATGGCTTCGATTATACAGTAGCATGATAACTTTCCAGGAATAGAAAACCTGCAGTTTATATTAGTTTGGATTTGCCATCGATGATGTCACTGGTAGTCAGGTTTCTGAACTGTCCACAGCCCTCCTTTGAGTGAAATTTGTTCACTCAAAATACTGTGTTCAAGTTCAGGAGACTTCGGGGAACAAAAGCAATTCTCCTGAATGCTGCCTTCCGGCATGGCAAGGAAAGGAGTGGCATTAGCATTTCTTTCACCATAGTAAATGCTGCATTCGTGGTCTGGAAAGGGCAGTTGTTTTACAGACGGGTAAAAGGGCAGGGGCTCAAGCCCCCTTTGATGTCTATGTGTGCATGTCCCTGGTGTCAAGGAAATGTTTGGACTCCTACCTTAGTCCTGTTCTCTATCTCATAGATGGTAAGCTGCATGGGAATGTTAAAGCTGTGCAGAATGTTGCCTCCAAAGACCAGCGTGTCCTCAGGGGTGTAGACAGCATGGATCCACCCTTAAAACAACAGCACAAAGTGCATTCAAAGCACTGCATTATCAAACACACATGACGGGGCGCCCGCTGGCCAAGTGGTCCAGGCGCATGCCACATAGAGGCATCGCATGTTCGAGTCCTGTTCGTGACAACCTTTGCTGCGTGTCTCTGCCCTTCTCTCTCTCTCTCCCTCTTTCCTGTCCCATCTTCACTTGATACGATCAATAAATTGGCAGAAAAACCACAAACTAATCTTTTTAAAGAAAACACACACACACACACACACACACGTGACTATATTTGCGGGAGATAAGACACTGGAGCAGCACGGACATGTAGTTAACGCCTTTCATTCAGCTGCTTAGTAGGACAAAAGTGACTGATGTTCCTCAGAGTCACATGACAACATATTTTAGACAAGAAGTTACGCATTTAACCCTGATCAATGCCGATACAATCATGCAATTTCACCTGAGGGGATGAAAAAGGTGTAGCCCTGTTTAAGTTCCACTCTCTGACACCCGTCCGCTCGGTCTCCCAGGAAGATGTCACTCTGTTTGCCAGACAGAACCCAGTCTTCATATAGGGCGAGGTTATGAGGGGTCGGAGGCACCAACCAAAACACCTGGAGAGAGCGGGTAGGGGATTTCCCTTTAGATTATCAATCATTAATCCTTTCAGGCTGGACATGAATGATAAACTGTTAAAAACACTCAAAGTTAATAGAAACACTGTCAGACCCTGTCCTATCAGTTGATGTGTCTCATTCTCTCTTCTCTTCAATCTCTTGATTGACCTCTGCAGGTCTGTCTGTATAATGTGATCCCTCTATGGTGTTGTACAAGCACACAGCACAGCAGTAACGTTGAGTTGTGCTGACACTGCAGCCAGCACAAAGACAAACTGGGGAACAGGCTATTTTATACCAAGTGTTAGAGAAGCCTTTCATCTATCAGGCTTAAAAGAAGGTAGAGCAATCTTACTAATTGATGAAGAACACCATCTATGGTGCTAGGTTCCATGAAGTCAACTCTGTACTGTGTCCATTTCCCCCCTTCAACACCTAATCTCTTTGCCGAAAATAAATAGCAGATCTACAAGCATACAACTGTGACGACGCGTTGTGATCTGCTACTTTTGGTGAAAGTTTGTTTGACCCAGAATATGGATGCTAGGATTGAAGTGGTTAAGTAGTACTAACAAAATGAGACTTTGTGGCTCATAATAACACCCGTAACAAAACAAGACTTACCTTTTGCCCCTTGAACACGTGATACCACACTGAAGTCCCCCCAAAATCAATGTGGAAGTCTGTGAAGCAGCCCTTCACGCTCATCAAACAGTACCTACAGAGAAAGAAACAACATGGAATAATAAAACAAGACTCATACATCATGCTGATGGCACGAATGCAGCCTCTTGTGATACATAGATAGATTTTAGCAATAAGACTGCATTTCTCTGACATTACAGATATAGCAAAACATGCATGCCAGCCATACATGTATTCATTTTTCACCTCAGGTTATCTCCCTTAATGCAGGGCTCAGGGGGATTATTAAGGAATGATTAGGTATCCATTGGATAAAAAATGTTCAGTAACTCAGGGAGGAAAGAGAGGAACAACTCTATTTATAGAAACAGAGCTAGTCACCATGCAACTCTGGGGCAGAAGTGGAGGAGACAGAATGGGACCATTGTCATTATTAGTGATAGCAATGCTTACATTTTGTGCACTTATTCTCCTATTACTATCCATAAACTACTTAGTTTATCCCCTGAGCTCTATACTTGGTCGGCTCCTTTTATCCCTCTACTTCAGTGGTTCTCAACCAGTGGTCTGGGGACCACCAGGGGTCCTTGAGGGGGTTCCAGGTCGTCCCCAGCTAACTGATGGAGAGTTGGTAACCAAATGGACCCGGAGTGTAAAATTAAACCTGGTTGAATGAATTAAAAAGGGTTGAAAACCACTGCTCTACTTGAAATCTCTTAGCCGAAAATAACACATCCACAAGATCTACAATGTGTTTTGAGCTTGTAATTTTTGCAGTTCTTGACGAATGTTTGCCCCATATTAGAGACACTAGGGCTGTATTTTGCGTGTCTTAAGTACCAGGTCTTATTACCTAACTTGAGTAAAGTTAGGTAATAAGACCTGGTACTTAAGACACGCAAAATACAGCCCTAGGGTTCATGTGGTTATTAAATGTGGCCACTAGATGGCTATGTCAGTCTTACTGTACATTTTACTGTATGGCACACTGACCTGTCACTGACCAGACATTCTCATACATTTTATGAATATTGGTATATATTATGTAAAACCTCATGCTACTTAACGATAACCTAAACTCTACTCCAGCAACGTACTTCTTAGGACATTTGCAATAATTATTTTATATTTCATGGCTTTTCCAAGACTGGAAACTGCATTCAAAATGTCAGGTTTACTAGAATACATGGGAAGCCTATATTGGTCTAACATCAGATCAGTAAGGTCTGCTTCCTCATACTGATAGACCTGAGTTAACAGCAGGAAGTACAGAAATTTACATTGACTGAGGTAATGGTGAAAACAGCAGACAGACTGCTGCAATTAGTTCCAGATTTCTAGTTACGTCTGAATGCTGTCTGTTGATTTGGCTCCAAGATGTTTATAGGCCTATGCACTCAAGCAACAGCTGTTATAAAACAACTTCTTCTAATCTGGAGAACCCTTCTGCCCAGCTTCAAAGGAAGTGGATGTGTGCAGTTCAATAAGGCAACGGTTTTTAAACTTTTTTAGAGACACACCACACCTATGATTCATTATCAGCTCATCAGGATAGAGCTGATCTATAGCTCATGTATCACAACACATGTGACCCTTTAGCTTGCTATTTTCACTATATTTGAAAATGTGTTGAAAGTGTGTGTGTGCGCCCTCGTGCATGTGTAATACATAGTATGTACATATTGTATGTATGAGTATATATTGCTTGCAGGGTGCAAGCAAGGGTGCTTCCTTGCATAACCCAGCAAGCCAAATGACGTCATGATGACGTTATGATGACGTCCTCCGGTGACGTTCAGGACTAGGCCAGATCACAGCCCATATGGGGATAATCTTTACGTCATTTCCAGGACAATCGAGATGTCACTAATTCGTCCAGGTCCTGACCGTGCTTGCTGGGAATAATTTAATGGAACTTAAAAAGAAAAAAAAACAGAAACAAATTGCGCAGTGTTTACCTAGTGGCCTGTTTACAGTGCTGTGAAAAAGTACACCCCATTACAACATTTACAACATTGATGGCATCTTTAATGTTACTCCAGCACTATAAGCTGCAATGACAAGGCAAAGCATGTTTTGCAATCTTTTATTCAGCAAAAATGAAGAGAAACAGAGTGAAAAAAGAAGTGCACTCCCATTGTTCAATCGCTGGTGTTGCCTCCTTTGGCAGACAGATCTGTAGATGTTGTTGAAGTTTCTTGTATCAATCTCTCTCTCAAATCGTTCAGTGATTAACATCATCTGGGCTCAGCGGTTCCTACACTTTTTAGCCCATGCACCCCCTTCTATATCCCGACACAGATGACGCACCCCCAAAGCCCTACTACACTTAAAAGAAAAGACGACCTAGTCTAGTCTAGTGGTATTTTCACATTAACTTTAATCAAATAATAAGAAAACTTATGTACCAAAATGTACAATAGGCCTATCACATTCAAAATAGTGGGATAATAATATAAA
Source organism: Protomyctophum bolini (assembly GCF_963924005.1). Taxonomy (NCBI): domain Eukaryota; kingdom Metazoa; phylum Chordata; class Actinopteri; order Myctophiformes; family Myctophidae; genus Protomyctophum; species Protomyctophum bolini. The sequence goes on from NC_137883.1 coordinate 28,932,181, forward strand.
GTGAACATTACTGTGATCACATTAGCGAGCCCACAATGAACCATAAGCTGTCAATCATAGAAGCAGTTATTAAATATATAACACCTATATTAACAATTAAGGCTATCATAGCAGCAGTTATTACACAGTATAGTAGTATAACACCAGTAATTTTAATCAAATCGCAACTCCTCTTTCATGATTCCTGTACAGTTGCAAAAATGCAGAACTCACCAGTTAGTTAGGCTGTCAGGAAATGAAGTGATTGTGGAATCATTTATTTATTCAAATGTACTAAAAGATTACAAATATTCTCTTTTGTGTTTTTATATCTTGAAAAATAAATTTTGAAGTAATATATTTTTATTTATTTTTAATAATTATAACACCAGCAGCACCATTACACTATTAATGTCATGCACCCGTCAAGACAGCTCACAGTTGGGGAATCCCTGTTTAGCTCATTGTAGTGTTGAAAAGTTGCCTTAAAAGCCGGTTGTGTTGAATTGAGGATTAGGTTTCCCTACAGCTAATCTCTCAAAAAAGATTCTGTCAACAGCAGAATCTTAAACATGTAGTGTTGTTGTTAGTAGGAATAAACACAGAAGCACCCGAGAGGAAGTGGACTAAGAAATGGGAGGATCCAAACCGAGTTCCTGTTTCTAAAAAGGAGGTGGTGCCCCCATAGAGTATAAAGGATAGAGACTGAACCTCCCCCCCCCCCCCCCCCCCCCCCTATTCATTCATTCATTTTAACGTTAAAGCCCAGCTGCACGGCGTTTCCCAATCATACTTCCATGGGTCCGCCTGCAGTCCCTCCTCTTACCACTAGGGCCCAGTGCTTCAATGTTGGAGAGCCTCACTGGCCCCACCGAATGGGTTCGCAGATTGCCATACAGCTAACTGTGTTGACAAAATGGTGTGTATTTACTTTTTCACAGTCTTGTATTTGACCAACTTAATATATTTAAAATTAAATGGAAAAAATAAATCATCATCAACCCAAAACTATTATGTCCAAAGAGAGCATTCATGGACAGCACTGGAATGTGCACACACCTGAGACATGAATAAATGGAAATTCTTCCAAAAGGGACATACCTCTGCACTTTTGGGTACTTCATTTCTGAGATGACATTGCTAGAGTCTGTTTGGCTTTCTTTCAGATCAGGTGGCCACATGTTGTCCACCCAATCCACTAGATCTACCTGTGAGAAAGCAAAGGAAAACTGCACCATAAACCTTGTGGGACAGTAGCACCTGGGATCGATTTGTAAAAAAAAAACTAAAAACAAAACTAAAAAAACTCTTAACCAATCATGCCATACATTGTTGTACAACAAATAAAGGTTGAAGATACTCTGCAATTTTTGCTAATATCTTTTAGTTTTTTAAACAAATGAAAATATTTGACAAAATATGGATTGCAGGGATATTGCGTTTAACTTTTTGTTGTTAAATTGTGATATTCTCAAACATAAATTTGAAATATATCAGATAAGATAGTCTACTGCATTTCCCAAAAGGAAACGCATGCATTTAATTCAGTGTGACCAGTCCAGAAGCAGAGATAAAACATATCCCACCTGAAATCAATCAAAATGATTGATCAGATGTGGGATAACAAATGCAGAGGCATGGATCCCCCTCAGGCAAATTCCTGAGTGGCACTACAAATGCATTTGCTGCGTTCATTCATTTATTGTGCTTTTACACAAGCAATCTCCAGCAAAAAAAAAGGTATTTCACTTTAAGTTAACTTAACACTCCATATTTTGCTGTGCAGGCAGCGGTGTCATATTACCACAGTGGGGCGCTTGATGAGGTTCTCCAACTTGGTGTGGCTGAACTCTAAGCTGATGACATTGAAAAGTGTTTCCCGCTCTTCCTCAGGAGTCTCATAGTAGCGAACAAACTGAGCCATGCTCATTTCAGAACCTTTCTGAGTGCTCACGTCCATGACGTCAACAGTACGACGACTGCCTTAAGAAAAAAGCATGACAAATGCTTAGCATTAAACTATTTTGGGCTTCTAAATTCATAGAAATATAAGCAAGCTGTCTTATTGTGTTTGCGACTACTATTCACGAAGAGTATCATTATGAGTAGATAATTATGCCCTGTAATACATGTCCTTCACCAGTATCGCCACTAGATGGAGCAAGCAAATATACAATCTTATTCAGCCCATTCCCTCCATTGGTATATATTTTGTAAAATAATTACATTTGAGACTATATGATCATTTTATCTAATATTTAAAAATCGACAAGAAAAATATACTATAACTATATATTAAAGAACCATTGCAGCACAATTAACTTACCAACTAGGCCTTTAATTTCACTAACAGTGAATTCTGGATCAGGCATTCTACAGAAATTGAAAAGAATTACACACACACACACACACACACACACACACACACACACACACACACACAAGAGTGTCAGAGACAGGTTTACTAACCACAGAAATGTGTTAATAACTTAATATCACAACATACAACGATCATCACACTGTAATGTAATTTCTTCTCTTACCTGATCCCTAGTCCATCTTTCTGTATGAAAACGAGTGGTATCCTGAGAGCTTCTCTCTGAACATATTCATACGTGAATTCTGTAAGACAAGTGAATGATTGTGAATATAGGACTATAGGCTATAACCTGTACCATGTGTACTTCGATCGTGTCATATGAAGGCAAAGCACCCAGAAGCAGTAAATCAAATGAAACATGTCAGATGTGTGGGCCTATTACCTTACCTTTACCCTCCATCACGTGAACGAAGTTTGCATTGTAACTATCACTGGAGAGTTTCTCCTCCACGCTGAATCCTCGTACGTTTGCAATTGTTTCCTCCACGTCTGACATATCTTCATTTTCGCCGTACATTTTCCGACAGATGGAGCGCTACCAATGAAAACGAGAAGGCGTTCATGAACAGTCAACTCATGACAACAAAAACGCTAGTAGGAACACGTGTGGCAGAACTCAGGAGGAGTAGCCTACAATCGTGACTTTTAAAAGTATCATCATAGACTCCATCACTCCACTCAGTCCACTGTAAGATAGTGTCGCTTGCCCACACAGAGACGATGCTGATGCGGTGAGCTTGTAGATCTTCTCTTACTTGGCTGCAGAGCAACACTACCAATTATACAGAATAATTACGCTGTAAACGCATAATTACGACAGGTGTCGAATGGTCAAATTAGAGGCTCTGATTTAGAATAGAAGGGGTAGGCCTATCTATTCTATTTTTGCTGTAACTTGGATGTTTACTTAAGTTATGGGACCAATATCAGTATCACTCACTCACACACACACACTCACACACACACACACACACACATGTTCTTTAGGCGTGACATAACATTCCGTTCACACGTTTCAGGAGTTCAGTGTAGGGCTACACACATCGACCTGGATCCATAGCATGTCGATAACGCACAATTAAAACATACAAACGGACACAATAAAACTATATGCATGCAAAGTCTGAGCATATAATAAATAAACATTTTTCCTTCACATCTGAGTGAAACTCGATCCGGCCTGACAAACACAACATGGATTATACATTATTAACGTTAGCGTTGCTAACTAATTAGCAGGCTACCTGTCTCGTTTTTTTTATATAATCTATAGCTTTTGCGTCCAAACGTCCATAAATGAAAGCCTTTCCATACCAGTTTGCGTCCAGACTCGGCAGAGCACGTATCTGCGGTGCTGTGCGCCATTGTCCGACACACAAACAGCACCCAGTCGCCACACTCACTTTCCGGTGGAAAACATGATCTTTTTAGTTTTCACAGAGGAATAAATCACTTAGCTGTAGCTTTCTGGTTCAAAACAAGGGAACCATGTTTTGTGTTGTATTACGTCATCGCCAACAAGAACCAAAACATTGTTGGTGGACAGCGTCATAGATGCATCATGCATGTCATCATGGTTTCACTTCTTCATTATAATTTTTTTTCGGGGATAATATCGCACATAGCATTGATTACCAAAAAGTATATATATATATATATAGGCCTATGGTCTATAAAATACATACATAAATCCATCATACAAAAATAACATGTAATTTGCTTATTTAATAATTTCAACATGAAATGATGAAGATCATTTAAGAGCTGCAGTGAATATGTCAATATTTATACAATAAATACAACAGTATATTTAATTCTGATCGTTATTATAGAGTAATACAACAACAAAATATGTGTCTTTGACCATAACCTAGGAGGATATGAGAGAATCAGAGAAAGGAAAGGAATCCAGCTGTGAGGTGGATGCTTGTAGGTTAATTACTAGTCAAGTATTAAAGCAAGTGTTTCAGGCAGTTTCCACTTCTACGTAAAATCAACAATTTATTCCAGCGGATGTTCTCTTCTAACCAACCCGCACAGGGTTGTGGGTAATATATGCCCGCCGATCTACACGCTCACAACGCTTTGCGCAGCGACGGGGCTGTGAGCTTGTAGATCGGCTATTTTCCGCACTCGACACCGTCGTGTGACGAAGTATCACGCTTTTAAAGTGCAGGGCCCAAGCAAGGCTGCACGCACCGCACGCTCGACTCCGGCGATGAAGAATAACTTGTATGCGTCTGAATATAACAACTGCAGCTTGCGATACAACATTTTTTTTAACGACTGACATGTGAACACCTGGCTGCTTTGTCGAGTGCCGATCAGACAGAAGAACAACAGGGAATAGCGACGTCGCCTGCTGGACCAGTCCAGTCCTTTGAACGACACAATGAGTCTGAACGAGCATTCATTGAATGCTCTATCTTGGAGGAAGCTCTACTTGAGTCGAGCAAAGCTGAAGGCTTCTAGTCGGACATCTGCTTTACTTTCTGGATTTGCCATGGTAACGTATACCGTTGTCTCACTCAGCCATTGCTTCCTCGCCTGGCTACAGATTGGATCATGCATATGACAATATGTGTTGGCTATACAGTATATACCGGTAGGCTAGTTTCTGATCATAGTTTTCGCCTGTCTTTTCCAGGTGGCAATGGTGGAAGTACAACTGGACACCAGCTATCCATACCCACCGGGTCTCCTTATTGCATTCAGTGCTTGTACCACTGTGCTTGTGGCTGTTCATCTATTTGCTCTGATGGTCAGTACCTGCATTTTGCCCAACATTGAGGCCGTCAGCAATGTGCACAACCTCAATTCGGTGAAGGAGTCCCCACATGAGAAAATGCATCGACATATTGAACTGGCCTGGGCCTTTTCTACTGTTATTGGTACCCTCCTTTTCCTGGCTGAAGTGGTGTTGCTCTGCTGGGTCAAATTTCTACCTATTAAGCCCAAGACTGGCAATAGTACTGCCATGTCATCTGGTGTGGCTGCTGCCATCACCTCCACCTCCATCATGGTCCCTTTTGGTGTGATCTTCATTGTCTTTGCAGTTCATTTCTATCGGTCCTTGGTGAGTCACAAAACGGACAGACAATTCCAGGAGCTGGAAGAGCTGTCCAATCTCACCAGGCTACAAAACGAGTTGGACCACAGAGGAGAGTCCTCGATCATGCTGCAACCTCCCAGCTTCCCATAGAAAAAGTGTGCTGGTTGCACTCCCATGGGTGTGCGTTAAAGCGAGGACATTATTTGGTGTTTAACCGTACATGATTGAAGATAACACACCTAATTGTTGTTCAATTCACTGTTTTGAAAGTGTTTGCACTTTTAGACATTTTTAAAATTATGTTAATATGATTGATGATGAATCAACTGTGAACACGCACATTTGCCATAATGCATGTAACTTGAAATCGGTATGATCAGTGTGAAAATGTCTTAACTGTGAATCATGGTTTGATTTACCTCATAAGGTATGGCATCAGTGATTCCCCTGTTAACTATCTGTATGCCAGTCACCCATCCTTAAAATACTTCATGTGTATTTATTAATTCCCTCTTGAGGTTTATGAACCACTATTCCTTTTCTTTCTTTTTTTCATACGGTGTATTTTGAACTGCTCAGTATATGACCAATGACCATTAGGATTCTGTGTATATATTTTTTTTATTTTGCTGCTTTTTTTTTCTTGGAGATCAGTGTTTAATTGTAATGCCTGTCTTTCTGCTTACCGTACTTTACCTGCCAAAATGTAGTGTATATTATATGTGCTGCAATTCAAGCACATAGTGTTAAATAAATACTTTTTACCATATTGGTTCCTATAGGCTGAATTTACTGCTACACATTACATGACAAACCACAACCAGACATTGATTGCCTAGTTTGCATTTAAATTGTCAAAATTAAGATTTCTACTGAGATTAATTCTGTAGTCCAGGGATAATACAAATCTTCAAAAGTGACACATACACAACATTGTAACAAACAAGCTTTTAGCCTTTGTACTGCGTATTACCTGCTCCAAAACAGGATCCCTGTTATCTTTTTAAGACTAGCTATACTACAACTCAGTCAGTTTACTGGTCACTTATCCACATGTATATGGCTGAACAAAATTTCACAGACCAAGGATGGTGTTATCACAAAAATACCATATACTGAATGTATTCTCATCACAAAACATAGCCTACCACACAGTCAGGAACAGGAAATTACAACACAAAAATGGGGTGGATCTGTGTGGAATGTTGTGACTGCTGATGTTTAACCCATTACGACCTGAGGCCCATTCTACAAATGCCTTCTAAGGGTGCAGTCACACCGAGTCTGCCTAATGCCTATGCAGATTCTGCCAATGATTTTCAATGGGAACGGAGTGGTCTTTCTGTTACCTTTAGAGAATTTCCGCGTTCCCATTGAAAAGCATTGGCAGAATCTGCCTGCATAGGCAGAATTAAAGTTTGGTAAATAGATGTACAAGCTTAGCTGTAATATCTACTATTTTGAATAGCCAACACAGCACTTTATATGCCGTTTTAATGGGTTAACAGCCAAGTACATATTGAGCGCTGTAGATTGAAGCCGGGGGCTCAAATTGTTATCCCCCAGGATTATCTCACTATCCCTCAGGATTATCTCACTATCCCTCAGGACCACATTAGAAATACGTGTTTTATTACACATTTATGTGTACATCCTGAGTTGAAGTTATATTGTGTTGAAACTTGTATTCTATTACCAAAACAAAATCAAACACATTGTAACATGCTTTGCATATAACACAGTATATAAATAATGCAGTGTCACTGCAATTATACAAAAAAAAACTATAATAATGTATTTACTCTGCCTCCATCTGAAAATGGTACTGCTGTAGTCTACAATTTCAACCACACTAATAAAACAGTATAGTTGCTGCTAAATTGTCCTCATAAATTCCTTGTGAATTCAACAGTCCTCATAATTTTCAACATGTCAGACCAGGTATTATGGACACAAGCATAAACTGTCTGTGATAAATGTTCCAGTTATTCTCTTTACCAGGTCTGACAAAATGCATTTTGCACCCCAAACTACAGCTGTTTAAAAGCACTTTTACCATGTGATCCTTGATTCTAAAATGATAAATGTTTTCCTGCTAGAATGTCTCAGTTGTAAAACTGATTCTTCATTATGATGTAACAAACACCCACCCACTGCCCAAGTGCACCAAGGAATAGTACAGGAGGCTGTTTATAGGCCTACCATCAGAATAACTCATCTCTGAAGGGACAGACAAGACAGTCCAATGAGATTCTAGCTTTATATGAACAATGAACACTAAGTAGATTGTCAAAGCCATATATATAGTGTATAGTCCATATCTAGTCAACTCCAGTAACTATCTGGCTATAATGGCCTATATTCCATTTTAGAGTCAGTAGATGTGTTTTAATCATGCAGCTTTATAATTTGTAAGACAACATGATACTGAGGAGTGATACAATCTTGCATTCATGATAGCAGGTTATTCTGTGTGACATCATCATCATACCCGGAAGTTATGTGGGAACGCATACTGAGTGGCAAAAAAACCCCAAAAATGTTCTGGCCCTCACTGTGTGCCACTTACCTTCCCACTCGATTTGCCACTCACTTTATGCATACCCTATTGTAAATCCTGTTAAACTATGGTGTGCATCAAGGTTTTGGTATATGCTGATCTTCTTATATATCAACAGTGCAGCACTGATTGTGGTAGACGGATTGGGCTTCCATCAAAACCAATGATGTATCCAGCAGGTATACCTTGAAAAACACAATTATTCACATTTTGAGTGATCACAAAAAAATGGTATGATTATAAAAAGAGGAAATAGATGTCAACAAATTCAAAATATACCTTTGGAATTGGATACGTTGTTGGCATTGGTGCTTCATCTCTTCCGAAATCAGACAGAGTTCCCGTTTTAGCCACTCCATCCACCCAAAACCCCTCGTAAAGCTGACCTTTGTTCAGATAGTGGAACTTTCCATAACCATTCTTCTTCCCATCTTTCCAGGTTCCTTCGTAACTGTTTCCATTTTCTTTAATACAAGGAAGACAAATTTTAGCATTCACTAGACTGCCTTGATGAATTCTAAATCAAAATATGAAGAGTAATGCAATATGCAGATTTGCTGGGGAGGATGGGGATCCATGCCTATGCCTGTTTTATCCCTGCTTCTGGTCAGACTGAATTAAACACACATTTCTTTTTGGAAAATGTATACCGTCTATGATTGATATTTAAGTTTGATCATTTTGCCACATACTTAGGTGACCATATAGTCCCCCAGAGCCCTATTTTTTTTTTATCTATAAGCTTCTTAATTGTCTATTTCTGCGATTTGTCCTACAACAAAGTATAAAGCGCATAAGTGGGTAAGGAAATTAATCCCCTCTTTTTTCTTTTTACTTTAACAAATTGAAGCCTGGTCATCGTTCTCACCAAATCGAAACGTCCCCTGTCCGTGATGTTTGCCCTCCATCCACTCTCCCTCATATATGTCTCCATTGTCATCGTGCATTCGTCCCCATCCACTCCTTTTATCTTCAGACCAATGTCCCTCATAGACAGCCGAGTTACTGTAGAAGAATGTCCCATATCCCTGTGGAGGATGAGAGAACATTTTGTAAAACCTAAGGAGTGTAAGTGGGTGTTGAACAGTGTTTATATGGGAATCTGTGTTTCAAATACATACGTGTTTCTTGCCATTTTTCCAGCCACCTGAGTATTTTCTTACATACTCATTGGATCCTGGTAGTAGTTTGCTGTAAGTACCATATCCATCACGTTTTCCATTTTTCCAGTCACCTTCATAGATGGCCCCATCCTTCTTATAAATGTGAGTACCCTTTCCTAGACAAAATGAACGGTCTAATATATTAGCTGTGTGTACGGTGTACGCAGAAATATCTGCCATGATAATCAATTTGACAATCATAAATCTCTCATTAGTTAAATCTTTATCCTACTTTGTATGTGCATTTCATATCATTTTATGTTATCACAGTCTATATAGAGGCTTTGAACATTGCCCATTCCTGTTCAATGTCCCCAACCTCCACTGCCGGAGGTGGGAGTTGAAATCCTTCCAGACAGAGGTCTCCTCCAAATGTTCCCAGTTCACCCGCACTACACGCCTCCGCCATCTGAACCAACTCACCACCAGATGGTGATCAGTTGACAGTTCAGCCCCTCTCTTTACCCGAGTGTCCAGAACATACAGCCTCAGATCAGCTGACATGATTACAAAATCATGGTGTTTGTTATGGTCAGTCCATGACTATTGACTAGCACAGAAGTCCAATAACAAACCACAAATCAGATCCGGGAGGCCGTTCCTCCCAATCACACCAGCCCAAGTGTGTCTGTCATTGCCCACATGTGCACCTGGCATCTTCTTTAGAGATAGAGTGAGAAGTTCAATCACGCGAGAGAGACTTGGAGTAGAGTCGCTGCTTCTTCGCTTGGAAAGGAGCCAGCTTAGGTGGTTCAGGCATCTGGTTAGGATGCCTCTTGGGCATCTCCCTATGGAGGTCCTCGAGGCATGTCCCATGAGCTGGGAGGAGACCCTGGGGCAGACCAAGGCACAGTTGGAGGAAACACATCGACGCACTGGCCTTGGAACATCTCTGGATCCCCAGGAGGAAGTCACTAATGTTGCTATGGAGAGGGAAGTTTGGAGCACTCTGGTGGAGTTGTTGCCCCCACGACCCGACTACGGATAAGTGCTTGAACATGGATGGATGTATGGATAGTCTATATAGAATCCATATTGTCAGTGGCAATTTCCCTTTCATTCTCAGCGTTCCTATAATGGTCTATGGCCTTCAAACCATATTTGTGAAATTGATATTTTGCCGTGAACACAGTGAACTGAGGATAGTGGTTAAAATCCAGGAAGTGGAGTTGTAGTTTTCACATTCACTGCGTCACTGGCATGTCATAGATACACAGAATATTACTCGGTTTAATGGATACGGTTTTATATGAACCCTACAACAGATTAAAAGTATAATGTTGTTGTGATAATGCCAGGCTGCCATTTACCATGCTTCTTGTTATCCATCCATTCTCCTTTGTATTCATCTCCATTGACGGAGTAGACTGTGTGTCGCAGTCCACATTTCTGTGCCTTTATGTCCCATCGTTTGGCCAGTGGTGGGTCTTTTTTACCTTTTTTCAAATATGGCATGGCTTGAGCTACTGTAAAGGTCAAACAGAATAGCATGCTCTTAGACAGTTTATAAACAGTTGCTGCAATGCTGAAAAAACTCAGGGATCACACACACACACACACACACACACACACACACACACACACACACACACACACACACACACACACACAAACAAGTGGGTGGTAGCATGTCCACTGGGGGAGGCTTTGACCTGTTAATGATTGTGATAGGAGATAAAGGGGGTAGGCCCGGATCAGTTGCAAAATAGGTCACATTACACTACATCCTATTGTTAATCCTCACAATGGCATTTCTAAAGAGAAAAGTGAATGTTAAACCAATCTTTGTGTCCAAGGGATTATGTTAATCACTATGTAATAATTACTATGTAATAATTACTATGTAATAATTACTATGTAAATTGCCAATGTAATTTGTTTTCAGTAACTGACTTTATTTAATTTGTCAAGTAATTTGACCCAAACCTGCGGCAGCCTATACTAGCTACTACTTGAACAAACTATTACAACAAGCAAGTAGAAGCTGTTGGATACAGTACCTCAGCAATGTGTCAGTGAATAACTCCTTATAAACGTAAATCCGCCAGTTTGACAGGATAAAACAAAAAAACATTTACATATTTAATCTGACTGTATCCATAGTCTGCTCTGCTTGCTGCGGCCAATCGAGCTGAACACAGAAGACTACCAAGCAAGCACACAACGCGTGCCTGGTAACCTAGCAACTCATAGTTGCCCCTAGTTTTGTTTTATGCCAAGTTTCGTTATCAAAGGCAAAGACGTAAATACAACAAACACGTTACACGTACAAATACAATATTGTCCGCCTAACAGAATTAAACGGCACAGAGTAGACTAAATAAGTAGGCTAATATGGTTAAAGTAGCAATTAGAAGAATAGAGGCACTAGTGTAGGGATGCAATGTTATACTTAACCGCGAGAGGGTGTAGCTTCTTGCAACAACAAAAAAGAGCGAAAAGAAAAACAGATCTACAAGCTGGATTATGACACAAGGCCTCCCTCTGTTTTAGCTTGTAGATCTGTGGCCTAGTGCGCATGCTCAGTGTAGCTCTGGGCTGCAGAGGGAAAAAAGCGTCGCGAGGCTGAACAGAAACATGCCAGATCTACACGCTCATAGCCGTCGCCCCCGCGACGCGCTGTGAGCTTGTAGATCTGCCATGTTCAGCCTCGCGACACTGGCGCGCAACTATTATGGCCGAAGAAGCGGCTCGCCGTCATTGTCTCTAGTGTGTGTGTGACCATGAGCACAGCAACTCTCTCTCTCTCTCTCTTTCTCTCTCTCTCTAGCTTTGCTTGACTGACTGACACTGGAAACTAGGAGAGGGACCTAGCAGATATAATAATAATAATAATAATAATAATACCTGCTTCTTCTGGAGCCCGAATTATTTCAACGTCACGATGTCGTTGAAGCCGAGGTTTCAAACGGAGTGGGAGGAAATTGACGACGAACACCAACAACTTCAGGTGATTTGATGTGATCACAATTCATTGAGCGAGCAGCTAATCAAGTTAGCAAAGCCGCGCAAGCCTTCCTTGACTACAAGTTCGTGTGATTTCTACATGTATTTGGTCGTGTTACAGCACGACGTGGATGACATTGGCACAGTATACCTCCCCCGGGGGTGTTGCTTTCATGGGTTCTTGTTGTTCCTGTCGTTTGTGTGACATAAACATAATAATAATGTACGTAGTAGGCTACCAAACGAGCATTTTGATCAGTAATCAGCTAATGCCTGTTAGCCACATTAACCTTGCTAACTTCAGTTTAAATGGGAACACGACTTGGACTTCGAATAATCCAACAATGATTTGTGTTTACTTATGGTGATGGTGATTGGTGAACATAATACATCATTCATGATCTAAGCAGTGCAGTAACACAGACAGACAGCGGTGTCCCAAAAGCCAGAGCAGTGAATCTGTGATGAATTGTCGTCAAGGTGTCAAAAGGTTGTTTTCTGTGTCAGCTGCTATACATTGCATGCTGGTCCAAACATGTCCTGAAGTATTCAGGGCAGCGAATTCTTGACAAACATCATTCAGTCTCGCAGAATTACTTTCCTTGTGGCTGTGAATTTGTGTTGACTCGACGACTCTGGCATACATATAGTTATTATAATAATAGCATTATTCACCACTGTCCAGTACCGTCTACATTTTAGAATGTTTTAGACTCTAAAACATACTAAAAATTGTCAATACTGCTAGAATGACATGTTTTAATATGGCTTTAAACTAGCCAGGGTCAATACTATAGATTTATTTTAGTAGTAGAGTAAGTACTGTCTAGTACTGCAAATCTCAAAATAGATAAAATATATCTATGGGTATTTTCAGAGGATACAGGAAGAGTGGGCACATGTGAACTGTGAAGTCGGTGCACATCAATGGGAAATTGACAATTTATTCCCCAAAAATGTGAAAGTAAAATATACTTTGGGAAAATGGTCTGAAAACATGAGTTTCAAATAAAGGCAAAGCAGGATGGTATTTTATTTTATTGTTTGGCTTTTCAGTGTCAGCCATATGACACATACTATTTTACCTCCAGGAAACTCACAAAATCTACAGGCAGAAACTGGAGGAGCTCACAAATCTTCAAGCAACATGCAGTAGTGCCATCAGTAAACAGAGGAAATCTCTCAAAGATCTCCGACACAGCCTAAAAAAGTAAGTTTTATTGTTTTTGGTAGTCAGACTCGCTCAAATTCGGATTAGCCCATGGTAATCCAAACTTGTATGGCATATTTTACACAAGGAAAATCATCATTAACATTTACTGTGAAACCCAGCAAATTTGAAAAATTTAATATATTTTGAGTACCAATACAAGTTACAACCTAATTGTGTAAACTGATTTGCCTGTCTAATCTCCTTGTCACATTTATAACAAGATTCATTTTTTTCCCACAGATGTGTACAAAGTAAAACGTGTGAGGAGAAAGAATTGAATCTAATACAGGATATCCAAACACAAATCAAAGATAAGGAAAATGTGTTCTTTGATATGGAAGCATATTTACCAAAGAAGAATGGGTCAGTAGTACTTTTTGCTTGTGCGTTGCATGTATGTTAAATGGATGACTTATTGCTGGCATACAAACATGTCCCACTTCTCCTTTTTAATCAGAAAATGGATCATCCACATGATTTGTGCAGATCCAGCTCATTTAATTTGTGAGGGGTTATTCAAAGTGAAAGACTGATGCAAGCCTATTCAAAGTGAAAGACTGTTGTGTGCATGCCTAAAAGGGTCTGTGTGTCCTCTCTGGATATCATTAAGTGAAAGATGAGACGTGTGTTTGGATGTGTGCAACAAATAAACTATGCAACTCATAGTGGCTCATGTGTCGGTAATTTGCTGACACATAACAACATGCACAGGAAATAGTCTTCTGTCATAATCAAACCGCCAACAGCCTCAGTCTACAGAGAGAGGACATGCCCCCCAGATCCCTGTTGGGTCTTTCTTTCCCTTGCTCATGCTCATCCTTCTCACCTTTTGCACCCCTAGCCAGTTTGTGAGTATTTATGGTTTGTCATTCTATTTCAGATTATACCTAAATTTGGTCCTTGGCAGTGTAAATGTAACCCTTCTCACCAACCAGGCAAAGTATGTTGTGTTTGTAAAGGCCATGACATTATCTTGTGTTTAAATTCTTCAGTTTCTCTAATTAGTTTTGTCTTCCGTTCATGTATAGATTTGCCTACAAAGATGAGTATGAGAAATTCAAGCTTGTTATGACAATAATTCTGCTGTTTGGGGCCATAACCTGTCTCTTCTTCCTCAATTATCGGTGAGTTAATTTAATTTGGAGATTGAGCATCTCCAAGACTTAACGTTTTAAATTGGAATACCGGTATCTTAAAAGCTGCAGTTTTGATGTTCTTTTTTTCTTTTTCTCCAGTGTCACAGATGAAATCTTCAACTTTTTGCTTGTTTGGTATTACTGCACATTGACTATAAGGGAAAGCATTCTTATGAGCAATGGTTCCAGGTGTGTAATAATTTTTTGCTCTTAGAAGATAGAGAAACACTCTAAAGTCCAAGTTGTTCAACTCAACCACAACCTCACTCAAATTATTTTAACATGGTTGCTGTTTGTACTTTTTTAGGATTAAAGGGTGGTGGGTGTCACATCATTATGTATCCACCTTTCTGTCAGGTGTCATGCTTACCTGGTAGGTTTTCCCTTTGTCATTGATTTCACCATCTAAGAAATTGCATTTATCATAAATGGTCATGTTTAATGTACTGATGTCTGTCTCCTCTACAGTATCATTGTATCGAATTCATGTATCAAAATCCATCTTAAATTTGCAGCCTATTCTGATTATTCTGATTAATAATTGCTAGCATTTTTCAGTAACTGTGGTCTCCCAATCTCTCTGGCTCTTTAGTAAGCACAACATTTACATTTTCCGGTCAGAATACCTAATGTATCCAGTCAGGAGAGAAATGTTATATAGGATGCATTCTGAGAACCCATCGACAAAAAAGGGAAAAACGACGCCCTCTTTTCCTTAGACTATACAAGATCTGACCAAAACAAGTAAAACTGCGTGCCAGTAATGAACTGGAACACTATACAATTGAAGCTGATAAAATAAAAATATGATCGTTGTGTAATTCTCTCACCGGATTGGATCAAATTGGCATCCAATATGAACATGTATGTTCTGTTTATTAAAAGCGCTGGAGAGATACGTTTTAGCAAGATCACTTAGTTGCACCCTTTAACATTGTTTATAAATGGACTAAGAAGTGATGAGTGAATTTGATTATACACATTATCTGAGCCTGGTCTGTATTGATGTATCTCCTGTTTCATTTCATAGGCCTGAGGGGGCCATGTATCAAAGGTTCAGAAGTCAATTCCTTGCTTTCTCCATCTATCAGAGTAAGTATCTACTAAGCGTGCACAGTAAAATCTTCAGTGTGTTAACCTGCATAGTTTACAGATGTAACCAAGTGGTTACTTTATTTTTCTTCCGTTGTTTTTTAAAATGAAGAGTAACCTATTATAATTCTTAGCCCTTTTTAGTCATTGTGCCAATTGATTCCTCCCCACACACATTTCGGTGTAGTCCTGTTGTATCCTATTGACTCACCTGCCAGTGAGGAGCCCTCACCAAGAGTCAATCTGATTTACAAATTGGTACCGTACATTTAAATTGGGGATTTGACTATCTAGCAATATGGGTCAAACACAGACCTTCTATGTCATCCTCATTTTAGGGGGTACACTCCTCCATTCCGAAACAGGAATGGAGAGGAAACAGGAAATGGAGGGTTGTCCCCCATTTTAGGATGCAAAAGGAGACCAATAACATTTGGTTTAATGTCTTGGCTGGGATTAAAAACAAATTCAGGCTAATTAAACCATAATAGCCCAGCTGTGTTGCTAATTCACAAATACTATCTTGAGCACATGGATCTTTTATAAAATAATTACTTTGGTATTAATATGAATTATATACAGTGTATATATAATAGCAAATGTGGTGTTGTGAAACGGCCATCTATTTTGTTATGTGGAAATGGCACTTGACACTGTTGATACTGGGACACGTGTCAAAGCATGTAACCTTGACATTTGTTTGCTTTTCTTTGTCTGATTGAAAAGGGAACAGAATTTGTCTTTTTAAGATAACTGCAATATCCCAACTTAAAATAATGAATAATAGACTGTATTATTTACTGTAAACCATTTTCTTTGTCTTTTCAGGCTTTGTTCAGTTTCTGCAATATTATTACCAGAGTGGTTGCTTATACAGGTTGCGAGCCTTGGGGGAGAGAAATCAGCTGGATCTCACAGTGGGTATGTTTCATGCTATTTTGGGTCATCAATCATGATTGAAATGCTTTGACCTGAGCCACTAGTCCTCAGCCATTAGAAGCTCCATGTCTGGGGAAAAATAGGGTAAAGGTGAGGTACTGAGTGTTGCTACACATGGGTATTCTGAGTTACACATGTCAGAATAGCTTGAGCAAGTTGTTGGGAGGATGTATGAGTTCAGTTGTTATAAACCAGGGGTGGGCAAACTTACAGACACACGACTTAAGCTCTTGTCAGAAAACTGCCTCAGAAGTGTCCTAATCGCAAGCTGATGCGTCAAGACGAGTCTTATTTCCCATCGTCATCTTGCATGGCTGTGGGCAGTGCTTTTCTGTGAAGCAATTTCATTACGTCATTGTGAGTGGCATTCAAATGTAATTACATTAATTAATATGACAATTCATATTACATGGTACAAGGGTTTTATTTGTGAAAAAGCACAGAGGCTACAAAAAAAAAGAGAGCTGAGCCAGAAGGCAAAGCTCTCTTGTCTACCGAGCAATCTTCTGTCCTACTCTCACCTATGCTATGGCCATGAAGTTTGGGTCATGACCGAAAGAATAAGGTCACGAATACAAGCGGCTGAAATGAGTTTACTTCGACGGGTGGCTGGCATCTCCTTTAGAGATGGGGTGAGAAGTTCAATCACGCGAGAGAGACTCGGCGTAGAGTCGCTGCTTCTTCGCTTGGAAAGGAGCCAGTTTAGGTGGTTCGGGCATCTGGTTAGGATGAGGGATCAGAACATTGCATGTCTGTCCCATTGGTTTGTGCGTGGTCATGGTTCATCAATGTTGAACCTGGCGCTTCACAGTTCACACGTGTCAGACTTCACTGCCAAAAATGTCATGAAATGGGAAGCTCCTCCTTGTTTTTCTGCTTCTGTCGCCTCCGCCGATGTTGTCGGACCAGGGCTTTAGCCGTTTTCCAAGGCTGGTGTACTGTGATCACCCATTGCCAGACTGAAAACCACCATTGATTTTTTGCATTATTATAGGCTGCTTATTAAAACAATACAAGCATTGAATAAGTCAAACATTTCGTCAAAGCTAACAAAGAAGGAGTCAATTTAATATGATATGAATTAATTATAAAGTCAGATAAATTCATACTGCCTTGGGAAAGGTTTAGTATGCACATTGCACATCAAACAATTTTGGATGATAAAGGTTGTTTTTGAATAACTCAACTGATCACCTCAATAGCCACTTCTGATTACCTGGTAGATCAAAAAGTGGTTGCCCACTACTGTTGTAAAATGTCTCATGGTGCATATCCTAAATTACAACAATAGATTAACTTGACCAAAACTTTATTGTGCAACTCTTGTCTCTGATTTTACAAACGTTACTAGTTGGTCTCTTCAATCATTTTAACATCCTGGCAAGCCTTTCATGTTGACATTTGATTAATTTGTTTCATAACAAAGTTACTAATTATTATTTCTGTCTTCAGAGGGATTTCAATCCTGGATGTGGAGAGGCCTCACTTTTCTCTTGCCGTTCCTATTTTTTGGCCATGTAAGTAAAAACTTGTATGCAATCTCAACCATTGGCCTTTGTACTCACATGAGCGATCTAATGTACTGTAATGTCAGGGAACTAATATCAAGGCATTTAACCACTTGCAGCATCCATATTCTGGGGTAACATTTGCCAAAAATAGCTGATCTACAAGCTCACCACATCGTGGGCTATTTTCGTCAAAGAGAAACCTTACCCATGTATGATTTTCTGTGCTACCTGGACACATTTGCATTTTATAAATCCTATAATATTAGGCTAAACCGGCTTGGATTTAGTTTTAGATCATGTTATTTCCGAGAGTCCTGGGATCAATCTTATCGTAAACACTGAAAATAAAATATTCCTGAATAACATTTCCCAGGATATCTCAAGCACTATCATGTCACTCTGACCAATGACCATTATTCAAAAACAAACAAGAGGATACAGTATGTGTGTATCAGTGTGTTTGAGAGATTATACTCGAGGGCAAGATGACAGCAGAACCAATGTATGGGCAGGAAGATGTCATCCTGTAATTCCATTATCAAAAATAGATTTTCTTTCTCCCTCTGCAGTTTTGGCAGCTCTACAACTCTGTGACATTATTTCGGTTGGCAGGCCGTGAGGACTGTAAGGAATGGCAGGTAAGCCTTGCATTACAACAGCAGTTGATATTATGAATATAATGTCAAATACTGTATAATATTAAAATATATATGTATCTTGATTTCAGTCAAAGAGGCAGTTGCAAAACGATTGTTATGTATGTCACTGTCTGCAATGACTCAATATATTGTAGCATCACAACACATGGCCGTGGAAACGTCATGTTTGATCTGTAATTTAGATTATGGTGTATGACATAATGCAGTTTGGTGGTCTAGGTCTGTGTTTAGGTGGTCACAAGTCTAGATCGGTGTTTAGCCATGTGGCTAATCTATGCACACCTATTGGTTGCCCCTGTTATGATCTCTGCCATACTGGAACGGACAGATTATGTTTTCGGTCCGTGAGACAGTCTGCCTGTGAGCAGCTAATCTCGGACACTGCTGGACAGATCAGTGTGAAACTTTGCATGCACACTCCCAGTAGGCCTAACTCAAATTGGTCTCATGGTGGTGCTATAACATGCCGCTTCGTTTTTCCGTTTTTCGTAGTTTACTGGATTTCTTGGTTCATGCAAACCTATACATACAGGCCACACCCATTTAGGCCTGATTAGATTTTCTGACATTTTTAGAAAGGTAGAAAGGGTCTTACTCATAGATATTAAAAAAATAGAAGCCTCATTGGCCGCTGCAATTTGTTGGAGAGATGTGTGTTGAAGGAGGAGCGGAAGAATTTACACTGGGAAGTACGCGGGAAGTGTGGAAGGCACGTTATATCACACTGCCACGCAAGTGTGATACTGGCCAATCACAGTGCATCTTTTCCGGGACTTATAGACCCGAACATGCATTCTGTGACGCATGCTCATGCTTCTGCGGTGCTTGGCATGGTATCTCGCGTCACGAGTGATTCAACTTGCGCATTCGTTTTTGTTTGTGATCATTTCTGATCACAAGCGCATTTCATGTGAATGCAATAATCATGTGAATTTTAGTAACTGGATATGTAAATGATGGTAATACAACCATAATCAAAGGTAGTAGTCTAGTCTAGTCTAGTGCATATGTTGAATACATTCTAAAGAAACTGATCCACGCACTACCTAATAACCGCTAGGGGTCTGACACCATTTTGCATCACGGTCCGTAATCGCCGGGGGTATTATTTGCCGCTTTTTTCGTGGAATGACAGTGTCTTGTGCCGAAAATAGATGCTCACAACGCGCCGTGATCACTTCACAATCTGTGTAGTGTCTATTATCATTCATTATGTGTATAAATCATGTTTTTTTTAATATATGCCTAACCTCTCATCAAACGAATTGGAGATAGAGGCGGACGTCGGATAATAATGTCCAAGTGCACCTGTGCGGCAGCAGAGTTCATGTGTAACACTGCACGGCGGGACTTGAATTAAGAGATTGTGTTTGTCATTGCATTTTCTATCATCATTAACATGTGGGTGATAGCCTACTTACAATCGAAGCATTTAGTGGCTAGTGCTAGCTACACCTGTGTCGTGATATGCTCTCTCACTATTAAATCAAAGACTTTGCCTGCAATGTATGTTTACCATACTTTTTATAATTCTGCACAGAAAGCAGCTTGATTGGAACTGTATCCAAATAATGTCCCAGGCCGGTGCAAAAATAAACAATAGCTTGCTGCAAATAGCCGCCTGGTTATTTTAAACGCCTGTGGTCCAAATCGATTTTGCGTATTAAATACCTGAGCTACTATTTGGGAAAATACGGTACTCTGAAGTTTTCCTCGCAACATATATTGGAGGAAATAATGTACGCATTTATGTAGTATTCATAGTATTGTATGGGGTGCCCTGACTCTGAAGCCAAAATGTTTGAGAACCACTGTCAGTGTTGTAGTGCTGATTTGATAGCTGGTTATATGCTATTTTAACACCGCTTGCACGAGCACACAATCACGAATACGCACAGACGCTTTGTCCAGGCCATTTTTAGTTTGATGTTTGACTAGAAATAGTCTCAAAATAGACTTGACATTTTTCAATTATTGTGCCTTATAGAAGCTATACCTGTCCATGTTCAGTTGTTGTAACACGCATAGACAGACAGGACAGCAAAGAGGTGAGCTGAACTCCCATTGCTCTGGCGGGCACGCAGTCTCGTGGGAACGCATCTGCGGGCGTATGTGTGTTGGTCAAAACGTTGACAAAAAGTTGTAGACCACTGCACTCTGAACCACTGATATTGTATTTAGTCATTGCAGACGTATTGACATACAGTACATAATACTGTCTATACACAGATTTATTTTTACTTCGTTAAATAAAAAAGAGGCAGGGATAGGTTTATCACAAAGCTGTCCTAACCTTGCCACTTTTCACAACATGGAAATATCTACTACAAATGCATAGCTCATGATGTCAAAGACTTGAAATGAGACGCTGATGCCTCTTTATTTTCTTCTAGGTATTTATGCTGGCCTTGACATTTCTCGTCCTGTTCCTGGGGAATTTTCTTACCACAGTAAAAGTTGTTCACCAGAAATTTCAGAACAACCAAGAGAATGTGCAAAAACAGGACTGACAAAAAGCTTTGAAGAGACAACTGAGACTCTCCAATTGGCCATTAATTTGAAGCAAAACTACAACACGCACAATTGATCCATAGACAACACTTGCCTAACTAAGCAGTTGTTTGTGGCTGTGTGAAGACTGAAACCATTGTTTCTCTCAGGCCAGCAGAAACATCTAGCCAAAGTGTTTTATTGGTTTATTGGCTTTGTTTTCTGAAGCCTGATTTATACTTGGTTGTGCACCAGTGGTGTGCACCGAAAATAGGCAGTCTACGTCACAGTGCAACACGCCGTGAGATTGTAGATGGGCTATTTTTGGCACGGAGCAGTGGCACACAACAAAGTATTACGGGACTTTGATGTCACATTGTTGTCTTTGCTGCACATTCAATCACAACACAGTCATGTTCAACTTCAACTGTCACATGAGTCACTGAAATCCTCTACAAAGTGGTTCTCAAAGTGAGGTCCGGGGACCCCCTGGAACCCACTAAAGGACCCCAGCTAAATTATTGATAGTTAGGAACCAAATTGGAAACTTACGGGTTTGTAAGTCCTTGAAATGAAAAAGTTTGAGAACTACTGCTTTGCACAGTAATGTTCACCTGCCAGATGGACCACTGAAGTCCAACAGTTTGTTGCTTGAACCTGTAGTTCAGGTAAGGTAATTGGACAGAATGTGTTTTCTTTGGATGTTTATTGTATGTGTCAGTGCATGACCGTGCTAAGAGAGCCTTCTCTTCACATGCATCATATGCAACTCAAAGATGGTAGGTAGCGTTGATTAATCACAGCCAGTGTAGTTTGCCTTTGAAGACCCAAGTCTGTCATGTAGATACTTCCGTGAAGTAGTAGAGGTCCAACTTTATATCTGGGTATAATGCATTTGAATACATACAGTACAACGGTATGGCACAATGTTTTGTTATTTGTATCATCATTTGTATGTGTAATACTTGACTCCCTGTTGCTTTTAATTTTTTTTATCCGTTGGGAGGGGGAGTGGCTGACACATGGGTTAGTGTATATTAGACTAATTCAACAGGTAGATAACCCAGTGCACAGCACTGTTCTTCTTGTTGCAGGAGAATGGCCCAAAACAAAACGACACACAAGGCCCCAAATGCTTCCTGTTTTTATATTTATTGCAAGATTTTGACCGTGTCATAAATATAAAATAAAAAGAGGAAGCATTTCAGCCATATTGTGTGGTTTGTTTATTTGGTCAGGTATATGTAAATTATATATACATACTTTTTTATTTATTTTTTATTCCTTGAAAGAGTGTGCCAGTAAACATTGGTAATATTGCAGGTAGTGATTACCACATGCATCTATGATTTCTATTGTATCTAAAGACTTAAAATGGTTGTCTGAGTAAGCACCAAGGAGAGGATGACATTATTATGGCTAATATGGCTATGACTTCAATTATCTGTTTTTATTGTATACATTTTAGTGTGGACCCCAGGACTTTGTGGAAGCTAATGGGGATCCGAATAAAGAATGACTATCTCTAGACACTCGGAGCCTAAAAAAAAGAAAAGCCAAAATTAGATCTCGATTTTAAATTAAAATTCATGTAGCAGGTATTATTATTATTCATGACCATAGCTTTCTGGATTTGGACACTGCTGCTTGTTCATGCTGGCAACAAAATATAAAACACGAGGTTAGATTAAAGAACATTGTTGAATTCCTGTTTGAATTATGATTTTGTTGTGCTGAAAAGTGAGAACAATACATTTGTTGGTTCCAATCCTATGTGTTTTCTTGCATAATTATTCTATTATGAATAAAATGCTGCTATTGGTACTGTAATACTACTACTATTCAAAAATGATGACAAACATGCTGGATTATTTTTTAATACTTCTGACTGGCCAACACTAAATGTATATTATCTACTAATTAACTATGTCCATGAGCCTTTGATTCGGTTGTGTAATTTTGTCTGTTTTGTGCTCCAAAAATGTTCTGTAGTAATGTGGATTTTCTTTTTTATATCATTCAGACACATTCAGTTGAGTTGATCTGAATAATTGTAGTGGCATGGCTCAAATTGCCTTATTCTCCCTGTAGCCTGTCACAGTAGATATCTGTAGTTTTGTTTAAAAAAAATCCAAAGAGACGTTAGTGTTTGTTACATCTTTGCTCTTTAAGACAACTATTTATATATCACTTTTATGAGAAGTTGAAGCATGTTGAGTTGCAGACCAAATTGTTACGATGCATTAGAGCTGCCACAATGCACAAAAAGATCCAGATTTTCTCATTTATATACAGTGTAACTATGTGCTAACCATATGTTCATCCATCTAAAGACAGTAATGTGTGCCTGAACATGAATGACAAGACGACTGAACATTACTTGTCTAATCTTTCGCATTCTCTGTACATTGCTGTAAAATAATAAAACACACTTGATCAAAGATTGTGGACATTTCTCTTCTTCCTTTTAATTGGCAAAAGAAAAACTTTAATACAACTTTGTATTAAACAACCTTAACCTTGTATTGAATCTTGATATCTGATGGCTGTTTATAAAAAAATAACATGAAAGGATGTTAACACTAGTGGGCACTGTTACTATAGACTAGAGGCATACATAACAGTACTGCCATGTGTATGCACACTACACAGCTACAAGATGTAGACTTAACAAGTGGACTTTTTGGAAATAGAAATGTAGCTGGAGTCTCAAGTAACAATTCAATGCAATACCTACACTTTGGCAATCGTTGCAGTTGGTCCTACTGATTGTCCAATGTCAATTTTCAATGGAGCATTTATTAAGCATATTCATGAAATATTGTAACAATTGTGCTTTTGAACAAAATGAAATAACCTGAAAAGCTATATAAAAATATAAATAAAACAGGACTTTATAAAATATATTTCATATGAAAGTAGAACTCACTGACAAGTGCTTCATATTACACCTACTACAGGACTTAAATGAAATGTTCTTTGTTGCGGTAAAGAGATAACACGTTTTTGATGCATTGCTACATATCTTTCATCAAAGCGGAACTTAGGGTTCAATATTATAGAACCTGACATTCATTGCACTTTGATAATTACTGTCCACTTTTTGTACCAGGTCATCAGAGGAGGCATGTATGACTGAGGAGAGATGTGATGATTCAGGGAGACTAAAATGATATAGTCTGACTCTGACATCTTCAAATTGTAGGTATGGTTATAAAAATGGCATATTTACTTGTGACCCATAAATAGGGGTCCCTATGTTTGGGAAACACTGTTGCCAAAGAACCTTGTATTACACAACCCCCGCCTAGCTGTGATTCCTGAATTCCCATCCATACAAACTCAAAGCATGCACTTGACTTTATATCAAAAAGACGAGAAAAGAATATAGCTGCAAGCAGCGATAAGACGGGGCCAAGCAATAAGAAAAATCACACCCGTCACCCATGTGAACTGAGCGGTGCAGGTTGCTCAACAACACCACTAGCTGGCTGCAGTTATAGTTATAGTGCTCAGTGTGAATGGCCCTTTTAGGCTGCTCAACAGTGCACCTTTAGGTCACGGTACCCAGCAGTATTGCAGCTGTTCGTACCCCAGACAGTCTGGTACGAACAGCTGCAATACCGCTGGGTGACCTAAAGGGGCACTGTTGAGCAGCCTAAAAGGAGCCAGTTATTGGAGCGGTTAGACACGGTTCAAAAGATTATGCAATACGCACAATAAGTCATAGAAATATAGTACACTGAAGTTGAGAGAAAGAAGACCATACAATTAACATAGCTGACCCTAACCCTGCAGTAAAACTTTGTTAAACCTAACTGTCACGGGGCAGCTCGTGCCCTATACACAGACAATGATTGGGGACATGGCATAAACTTTACTACACCTGCTTCCAATTAATTATCAATTAGCCGGCTTGGAAGTGGCGGTTCAAGTTGTTAAGTGTATGTTCTATTTATTGATACTTTAACTGAAATGCATTGCTGAAGGAGACTAATTGTTTTAAATGTATTTATTGATTTGAAGTTGAATTGATTGTGAGTCACCTCTCCCTCTGCAGTGGCATTCCTGTTGATTGGGAAGGTGCCAAGTGCTGCAGAGGAGGAGGGGTGTTTGATTCGAGAGCAATCTTATTTAAAACCAAACTATAGTTTGTGTATGAATGGACGTCCGGAATTTCATGTTTAAGTTCAGGTTAAAACCTTCAGTAATGGTGTGTTAACTCATTGGCCTTTGTATGCTTATGGTGAGTTAATTGAATTGCCAATTTGCTGTGATACAGTTTGGTATGTCTCTCTCCTATAAAGGGGAGACCACAGCTGATGTGTGTTAGTTAGACCTTGGTTGACACACAGGTAACAGCCTAAGTGAGAGCTGCCAGGGCCCTTTGGAAAGTAAGGGTATGGCCTGTTACAGCTTCTCCTTGTTTTAGATGTTGTTCAGTAGTGTTGTCTTCAAGTGTGTTTATGTTTGTACATCTGTTATTTTGGCCAAATCTTGTTTTTCGTCTTTGTCTTTGCCGAGGCCGCACTGTACCATAATCTGCACGGGACTGGAAAGGTGAATAAAAAACCCTAAAAGGGCATTCTTGGACTCTTCTGTCTTTTTGGGAGCCTTGGCCGGTCGGCCAACCTCACACCAACCTTAACCCAAAATGGATGGTGTCTCTCGTCCTATCTGGTACCCAGGAAGGGTGACCCTTCAGCTGTGTCGAGCAACCAAGCGACAGCCCCCTCTCAGCCCTGTAAGTGTGCCCGCTAATTGTGTGTATTGCATATAGTCTTATTATTGCTGCATGCCTTGGCCACTCTTATCGCTGCTTGCAGTTATATTATTTTACAAATTTCTTCATGTACAAAGTGACAGATGTGTTCCGCATGAGTCAAGGCACATGTGTAAACAAGTTCCATAGCTTTTTGGCCAAACAAGGCATGAGTTATGCCTGTTCAAAGTGCCTGTTATCGCTGCTGCAGCTTATTTTAGTAACACATTTTCATGTACAAACTTTTCTCAAAAATCCCAGCACAAAATCAAGTGTCAGCGTCTTTGAAACTGATGAAAATGGCTCATAAAAGCTTCATTTTTAAAGTTAAAAACAAAATCCCTGCATTTTCATTAGATATTGTTCCAAAAACAAAGTTTTGTGCATTTTGATCAAAAATCCCAGGAGTAGATAGATTTGAACTATTTTTCCACATAATTCAAAATAGTGGGTGATCTAAAGGTCAGAGGTCAAAAGTCAGAACACGAAAGTTGTTCGGCATGTATCGAAATTGTATTGCTGACGGTCAATCGGTTCATGGGCTCTGCCTGTTCAAAGTTTGCATTTTCAATTGAGTACCCTTTGGCCAATGGTTGAGGGTTTCGCGTTGCATAGCCCTCTACCATATTATTGCCAGTTTTGACAAAAAAGTTTGACAAAAAACGACTGCAAGAACTGCAATATTTGGCGGAAGAAGGAGGAGGAGAAGAAAAAAACATACAAATACGAGGGACCATAATTCGTTCGGGCTTGGCCCCTCAACAATGTCCATGTCCAAGTTAGCCTGCTACCATTGAGGTATAAGGGTTACGTCCTGTGAGCTGGTGCACCACTGGCTCATGATGTACAATATCAATACATCACAAGATGATACAGTGCCTCTTCCTCTTACGTTGTCTTGCCTTACGGATGGCTGCCAAAGCTTTTTTGGTGGCCTCCCTGAAAATGTCCTCTACATTTTCCCGATTCTTTGCCGAACACTCCAGATATAGTTCAGCATTCATCAGCTGTCGGGCCTCTTCACCCTATACTCCCCAAGCACACATTAAGGTGTTATTAAGGAGGAGAAAAAAGTTTTTTCTCAGCCAAACCACAGTTTGGCCAAAAAAGCACGTTATTGTAATCACAATTTAACACAAAGTGCTTCCTGTTGCATGATGCACTGCAGATAATCAGTTAAACTGAACAAAATATCTCAAGAGTTTTGTAGGCATATATAAATGAAGTAAAGTACATTCACACGTATTCCATTACCTGTGTGTAAGTGATGGGAGCCTGGTCCAAGGCTTTAAGTTTCCTAATACGCTCTTTGTCCTTCCTAAGGTCAGTCTTGCAGCCAATCAGGATGATTGGAATGTCCCGACAGAAGTGACTCACCTCTAGGTACCACTGGATGGAAAAATTATAAGCTTAATTTATGGTTTGTCATGTGACAGTGTCACAAATAATTTCGAATTATTTAAGTAGCCTATAAATTAGATTTAAGGGACACTTCACGTAGACTGGAGGAGCTGAGGGTTGAACCGTCTGATCCCAGACAGCCTCTGTAAGCACTCAGCATGGCACATTCACAATGCCGTTTGTTTTCTAGCTTGCCTTATACAGGTATATATATGTACCGGTATGTATATATTTAAAAAAATCTTTCATATTAAGCTGGGGGGGAGGCATATTTAATGTTCTTGTGTTTCATATTGCTATTTGCCTAAAATAGGAAAAGAAAGCCAATCAAGATACTGTAATGTGCAGTAATTAAATGTCTATTCTTACTATTTCTCAATCAGTCACCCCACAAAGATTACAAATAAACTTTCACAGTTTTTTGGACTGGACACAGGCATATTTCTCATGTTTACCATGCACTCCTGTGTTGACAACATTCCTCAATTATTTCCCCTAGTCTGTATTCAGCCCCCTGTGTTGACATTTCCCTTTTCAATAAGGGAGTGTTCCAGTACACTCCTAGTTAGCTTTTGAGGCATACCTGCATGGGGTCAATGTTCACATGCAAACTGACTCATCAAACGCATTCTTTAACAATCAATCATACTTGGAATTCCTTTTTGACCGTTTAATACGAAACTACTGATAACACTTATGTCAGTTCTTGATCCTCTTGATCTTGATCCTCTATAACAGAATAATAAAAGTGACAATACATGTAATAATGCTGTACTGTGATTACCTTGATCCTGACATTGTCAAAACTTGTGGGGTTGGTCACATCATAACAGACTAAAACCATATTGGCTTCTTGGTAAGAGAGTGGTCTTAACCGATCATAGTCATCCTGCCCTAAAAAAAAACAACATTAAACACACATTACTGATTTCATATAAAAATACAAAAATATACAAAAAGAGATGTTTAAACAAGAGTTTGTGTTCTGGTTTGATGCAAGAGGCTGACTATAGCAATGCCATACTATAGATTCATGTTGTAGTAGGCTACAGTAGCTAGATGTATGAAACCACATCCTGGTCTCAACTTCCTTTCCGCTCAAGTAAGGGGTGCTTGCTGCAACTATGCAACGATAAGCTTCTCACTCATAGTGGCGACACTGCAGATGTCATGGGTTTTCCAGGATATGGTGAGCTGCAAGCGCATGTAGTTACAGTATTATAAATAGGATGAAGGTGGTTGATCTGAACCAGTGCCTCCAAAGCATCTTATTCCAGTTATAACACTGAAAGAGGTACTCAAATGTTTTACTACCACAAGTAAAATGACTGTCCCATTTCACAAGTTTACTCAAAGTTTTTCAACATCTTTCAAAACAAGCGTTTTTATTTTTTAGTACATAATAAAGCTTAATTGGTTAACGCACTGTATGTTTTGTAATGATCTAAATCTACAAAGTGGATATTTTCCTCTGAGATGTACTGGAGTAGAAGTAGGCCTATATTGTATTGAAGTATACAGTACCCAAGTACTGTATTTGAGTAAATGTAGGCCTAATTAATTACTTTCCAATGCTCCTCCCCCCCAAACAAAATCTTGTTCTTGAGTACAAAACAAACTACACAATCTAATCAACTCTAATTCACCTGAGTGAAATCACAGGGACAATAAAAAGGACATTTCAATACAATGTAGGCTACTTATTTATTTATTTTTGCTTGAGCCATTTAACCATATCCTATAGGATAGTAGGTGGTTTTAAAATCTTGCTTTTTAGTCACATGATCTTTAAGTTATTTCATAGAGGGTGTGTTGTCACTGTTGAAACTGGTCACTTCCTCTTTAGGAGCTGTTAGTCACTACAGTATATCAATGTTAAAACAATGATGAAGGATGATAAGGAAGAACAAATTAAATATATCTTCTAAATGCCTTTATAGATAAACATTTTTAAATATGCCCCAATTATTTGAATTATTTTTTATAAATTTCATTATGTCTGAATGTAATGTGTATATACGCATTACTGATAAAGGATGCTATCAAACTGCATCTGTCCAGGCATTGGCAGCTTAACACACCCATAGAACAAATAGAACATGCTTCGCAAAAATGTCGTTCCTCATATCTGCACATTGTTAAAGAACTTAGACCTAATTGAATTGTTACATTGCAGGCACCGATCTTACCAGCTGTGTCGTACAGGTTGAGTGTAATATCTTTCCCTCCATGAGAGATAGTGGTGACATATTTTTCGAACACAGATGGAGCATACTTCTGTTTTTGACAAAACAAAAGGCAGAAATTCTACTTGTCAAAACTATCAACAGGAATCAGATTAAGATGTTAAACTGAATATGAAGTATTCTGAAGGCAAAGAAAACCTTGAGTTTCAGTTTACTAAATGAGAATTGGGAATCCTGCTAATTCGTTTTTATATACAATTATTTATATTTTATGTTTATGGTTAACTGTCACATTGTTTAGTATAGATATTGGCATGTACCATAATCCATTGGTATTATTTTAAAATGTATGTTCAGAATTAGTCTTGACAACAGGGAAAGGGTTTTTCACTCACTCAAAAGATGACAGATGAAATGCTTGTTAACTTACCTCTGGGAAATCTCCTTTGGCATAAACCATCAGAAGAGAGGTCTTTCCACAACCACCATCTCCCACAATTACAATTTTCAGTTCTTCGCCCTTCTTTCTTGTGGTACCATTACCAGTTACAGGACCGTTTTGTGTCATGCCTCCTCAAAATAACCCAACAAGTGCCAGATAGGACAGGCCTGAATTTACTCCCTCCAGAATTAGAATGAATACATGGTATAGTCAACTGGTACGACTATCAAGAGAGACAGACAAGGCAAGACAATTATTACCAGGTATCTCATTCTGTTCACAACTTCCTGTTCCTGTCTGTCACACTTGAACCGTTTCCAGTTGACCCCCAACACGCCTCTCTTGCTCTCTCATCAATGTATTCACTAGTATAGACATTTCTGTTAAGTTCCACATGAAGAGCCAGTGAGAGGCTTATTCTTATTCGTCCTCTTGCATGCTTCCCCGTTCTGTTACTGGGCGGGCGTTCAGCCTGAACTGCTGCCTCTTAAAGGTTTGTGTGTGTGCATGTGTGTGTGCGCGCGTGTGTGTGTGTGTGTGTGTGTGTGTGTGTGTGGAGTAATACAATCCTGATTTGCTCCACAAACAATGAATAGGAGAATAACGTTTTATATTTATACAGTCTAACGGCTCTAACCTTTATCAGAATAATTGCACAACTTTCACCATATTATTGTGAGTTCAGAAACATACAATGAAATTGACATGGTCTTGTTGATGAACACACAATTAGTGACAGTTGGTTTTATTTGGTCATGTGTTTAATTTGGTTAGATGTTCATAAATGATTGAAAAAAGAAAAAAGAAGCCTAATAGGCATGCAGAAATGCATTCAAATGCTTTAATTTATTCTACCATGTTCCCAGGTACGATATAGCTAATCAGATCAGAGAGAAATGTAAACATTACGTGAAGAAAGGAACAAAATGATAAGATATCAGGCACCCCGTAGCACTCCTCATTCCTTGTATCCCTTCTTATCGCCTATTTTGTATGCAATTTAGATGGTTTAGGGCGAGTGTCATGCAAAATGCCTTGGTTGTTATAAAAACTAAAAGGAATATTTTCAAATGGGTCTTCTTTCTTTAAAGAGATTATTGACAGGCCTATAGGGTGAAACAATTGACCAAACATTTATTGAATTAAATGTTAGTATCAAATAATCATCTTTCTTAAATGTGCTGTATTATCAGATAGCTTGAGAAAAAAAATACAATTTTCTAACCTTATTTAACCTTCATTTGTCTAATCTAAAGTAATCACTTATACTGTACATTGTGATTGCCGTTAGTTGCTGTCAGTACAGCCTGCGCCATTAGCAACACTGACTGGCATCCCTATTTTTGGCATGTCGATATAGGTAAAGGTTTTCAAAAACATGGAAATGTACATTTAATAAATCAAGTTTAAAAAAATAACAACTAAATAGTCCATCTACAAGCTCACACCCCATCTCTTGTGCTTCTTTCGTGTAACGAAATCGCCAAA
Organism: Protomyctophum bolini; assembly: GCF_963924005.1. Lineage (NCBI taxonomy): Eukaryota > Metazoa > Chordata > Actinopteri > Myctophiformes > Myctophidae > Protomyctophum > Protomyctophum bolini. The sequence continues at coordinate 28,963,580 of NC_137883.1, forward strand.
GGAGGCCTACAGTGTATCATTCATGATCATTGTGACGTGCCTGGTAGGAATAGGGAGATGATAATGTTGGTGGGATTGCATGAGGGGGCAGAAGAGAGCATACAGTAATAAATCAGGGATGGATGATGTTATTTATGCAGGGACATGATCTGATATAAATATTATATACACAAATGTATTGTTCTGAAATAACATGGCTTGTGTGGAAGCAGGTACATTTAGTTTAATCCATCAAAATATATCCACCTACATGTAGTGAATGTAAATCAAACCCAGAAAGAAATGAACATGCTACACAACTATATCGCACTGTAAAATCTCCTGTTATTCTGAGTGCCAAAATTGGCCCACATGGAAGGGTCCACTTTCACACTCAAGTGTTAGTTTACTGAGGATTTTTAAGTGACAATTTTAAACAAATGTGTGTAGTTTCCAAATGCAAAAAAACCCTGATAATCACACAAAAATACTGATGACATTAGACTGTATAGCCTCTATGCCAACACACCTAACTGATCGTTAAATTATCTTTAAGACCCCAAATAAGTAACCTGAAATATAATAGAATACGTGAATATTTTTTGCTTCACATGCACTGTATATTTATAAATGGACATTTAGACTTCAATTGTTGATGTCATTGTGGAAAGAATATACATATCTCAAGTTTATATTTGCTACACAATCACGGTGAGGTATGGCTTATAAGATGCCATTTTTATTTATCTAAATTGTTACAGATGGCAATTTCATTTTCAAATGGCACTTTTGCTAATACCCATCATAAAAAGTCAAGGTTAAAAACAAATCAAAAACAATATCTTGTATATTATGTTTTATTCACAATAATTTCAGAAGCATATACAAGGATTAGAGGACAAGTAAAACCCATTAATGAGCAGCATAAATAATGTAAAGTTAAGTTTTAAACACAAAAGAAACGAAAAACGGATAGAATGTAATTCCAATTAATTCCAATTTCCATATTCTCCCACTCTGCCCAGTAATCTATGAAAAAAAAAACAGATGATCAAAACACAAGATGTCTATTTGTAACTGTTTACTTCATATCTTGAAGATTCCTCCAAAGGCTGGTTTTAAGTTTGAATGATTAATGACAGAAAGGCCTAATGAATGAGCTCAATCATAATAGTCTGTTCTCAATGGACCATTAGCCTATATATGGCATTTTAATGTATATCCATTCCTACCATGCAGCCAAGCCTATCCAAATGATATCCGTGTAGATCCTTTTGGAGAATAATTTCCCTGTTCCCTCGCCCTCGCCCATGCAGAGAAACACAGAGTCCAGTCTCCGTGTGGAGACTGGAGAGAGATCTTTGTGGCGCACTAACACACAAAAGGACAGCTATAAAAATGGAAAATAATATACTTTCCTTTGGCGTCTACTTGGACGCCAAAGGAATGTTATAATATAGACAATGTATTTATTTATTATAGTCCATGTATATTTGCACTATTTAAAGTTTCCTGATTTCCATATAGTGCCCCAGCCCATGGCCCTTTGCTAGAGAAGAGAATGTCCTCTAGGCTCGTGACCTAACAGGGTGGAAAGGAATGTGTGAGCTGCTGTGCACTGCAGTGCACGGGACGTCGGGGAACAAGAAAAACAGGCCTCTGGCGCTCTGACTGGGAGGAACAACCAGTTTGTTCTGTAAAGGCAGCTCTCTCGGCCACATGATTCGGTTCTCGAACTTGCCAATTGTGGCATTTTAGCGTTTAAACTGAACACAAAAGAACCTAATACTCCATTTAGAAATGTCAAACAAAACAAAACACAATAATAAGATTCTATGGCACGGTGGTTATGTAACATGATCCTCCATACAAGACAAACAAAATGGAATACCTGATAATGAATGGAATCAATGGATAGTGTCCTACTAGGGGGGCACAGACCTTTACGTGCGTCAATAATCACAACTCACTCTCACCCTGCTTAATTTCCCTGTCTTCTGCTTTGCCCTTTACCCACCACTGACTGGATTACATGATCTTCTATTGTAGCCTATTTGATGCGTCCTCTGAAATAGGCTGGTTTGAAAACGCGAACCACGCTCTTCTTTGCAGGGAAGGGAATATGGAAACTCTAAAGATTTCTCGGAAGCACCACGGGTCCCCCTCCAGAATCTTGAGAGAAATAACGGCATCGCTTCTTGCGAAACGTTCTCCGTTGACCTTATATGGCTGTGTGTGTCAGTGTGTGTGAGTGGGGGAGGTGCGTGCTTGTTCATGCTCGCCTCACTCTGGTCGTCTGATTTATGGGCTGCTATCTAACTATATCTCGCCGAAAAATAGCCAATCTGCAAGCTCACAGTGCGCCGCGAGCGCGACGCTTTGTGAGCTTGTGGATCGGCACTCGGCACCGTTGCACGACGGAATATACTGAGCAGCACCCATGGCAACCGTCCAGTATTATCAGGTTACTGTTGCTGCCAAAGACCAGTCTGGACTAGATGTGAGAGGTCTGAGCTGCCGTTTTGTAACCAGGCGACGGTCGGGGACTTGAATGGCGCTTGTGCAATGCTGCGTTTTCTGGCACACACACGTTGTGGATTGTAATTATATTAGGCTTTAAAAATCCTACACTCATTCAGATTTAAAACAAATTATGGTCTTCGTTGTTTGTGCTTTTATAGGCTACTACTACTGATAAGTAAAACTGAGAACTACTGAGAACGACCTCCCCTTCGAATGTTCGAGCAGCCTCACCCAGTTATGGCGCAGCAACATTTACAGCACACAGTTCTCTCTCCTTTGTCTGTGAAGAAGCCATTTTGAATCTGAGAACAGCAGAGAAGTCTTTAAAACAAATGCAGGCTTGAAACCAAAAGGTCTTTTTCTCTTCTTTTTTTTTTTTTTTTACAAAGGAAGGCAGTGAATTACACAAGATATTTCTGCCCATAAGATTTTAGAGCTCCTTTTAGATTCTTTGTTGGACTGCATGTTTTGAATAACTGTAAGTCTCTTATTACAATACACATGAATAAAATGTTTGTACTCATACTATTAGTTTACAGTCATTGTTGGCTGTGTGTAACACTTAAATGAGATGACCACGATTACCTTCTCTGAGAACATACTTACATAATACTTACAGAAACACTCAAGAATGAATTACCTTTCAAAACAACCCTTCCAATGTAGTGTTGTGTAGGCTCACATTCTTGAAATGGACGAGGAAAACTGGACTGCTGCAATCCTGTCTCCAAGAAAAGAGATTGTGTGCAGCATATTGCCCACACAGATGATGCTTGAAGGTGTGCTGCAATTTCGTTGGTTAAGAGGCAATGCCTACCATTGATTAAAAAAAACTTCCAAAGAACTATAGCTGTCAAGCTAATGGATTTCCTTCTTTTCAGGAGATGTATCCCATCCTTTCTTAGTGCCATTAATAGAAGATCCGAAGATGGAACTGAAAACATTCCTTCCTCCCCTGCATTTAGGCCTGTTAAATACAGTTCAACAAAATGCTAAGGTAAATATTTTCATCAATTTTGGCTCCCTCTGTTTCCTCTAAGAGTTACTTACTAGATCAGTTTTAAGCAGCTGCAGACACTGGAAAGACTGCCTGTCTGCCTAGAATTTCTCAAGAAAGTGAAATGTACCCTGAAGGGAAGGTCAGGCAACATTACTCAAATGTTAGGTTCTTTACTGACAAAGAGCCAATTAACACCTGATAATTATTTAAGCAGTCTCAATCAACACTCATGTACAACTTCAGACAGAGTAGCCTAATTTTAACTGTATTCAGGGTGTTAACATGACATTTTTAAGTTATAAGTCAATTCAAAGGGCTTATGGTGAATCTACAGCAAGTTTTCAGACAACACCATGAAACTATTTAGAAAAAGGGCATAGTTGTCCTGGCCTGCAGTCTGTCATTTGAGGAGCAATGGTATACTATAGCTACACAATGTGGAATGGATAATCTTATACCAGCATGCCAGTGCACATTTTGAAGAGAGCTGGTTGATATAGATAGGCCTACCATTGTTCCATGTGATCAATCTGATAAACACTTTTAATAACAGTAACTGCATGCCCCATATATACACAACTCAACATTGTTAAATTATAAAAGAATTGAACTTACTCATTGCTAATCATATCCTATAAGGCCATACAGTGCAATGCCAACAATATGCCATTACACATTGAGTTTCACTGTTTCTCTCAATTCACCTCCAAATCTATAAGCTGTTTATTCACATATGGTTTTTTTTTTTACTTTACTTTAGAAACATAAATTCTATGGGTGTGCCATGACCCAGTTAAGACAAAGATGGATTCCAGGCAGAGGAAAAAAGGTTCAAAATGTCAAAGGGGTTATCCAGTATTTTATCTTCCTTCTTCTCAATCCTTTAAAGGAGGAATCATAGTTTTATCATAGTCCATGAGAGATGAGGAAAGCAAGTATAAGATCCCTTTTGGAACAAAGGAAACCCATATAGGCCATTGAGTCCTGTTTTAGGAAAATGGCTGCCGAGAGCGTTCAGCCCCCTCTCACTGCTCTCTGTTGAAGGATTCCTGAGCCGTGCCTCTAATAGCAGAATGCTGAAATGGTGCCTCGTTCTGATTGGCCGCCGGAGCTGAGCTGTTAACCAGCCAATTGCCCGAGCACTGCAAAATATCAAGCAGTGTTGTGTTGTTTGCCATACTATCCACAAAGGCTTATTGATAACCCCCCGCACGATAATATTTATACAGTATTGGTAAAACAATAAAATAAATGAAAAATAAATGTTCTAATAAGGTAATAATAGGCAGGCCGGATTAGTTTGTAGCCTATAATATCATCTTGGAGCCAATATTGGCTTGCCAAAAAAGAAACGACTTAACGTAACGAGGTGTTCGATAGCCTAGGGATACATTTTTATGGAAATCAACTGATGTTTGAAATGATTCCAAATGGTATTCCTGTGTTAGCTTCCCCAGACGTTTCACATTCAGTACGTCCATATCACCATCTCGGCAGCAGCAGAGTCATAATAGTAAAACAGAAACGAGACTATAATGTTTTCGGATCCCCCAAAACACACAGGCCTATAGGCACATATCGTTTTATTAGCGTTAGAACCGGTTTAGAAATTATTGCCCCTTCTGTCCGTCTTGTTTGCCATTTGGGTAAATGCAATCAGTAGATTCAACACAAACACCAATTCCATGTCCGGGCCAAACAGTTATTTATTAATATACATTAACATGACGTGGTTGCGTGAATATAACTAATACAATCATTTAACAACGTTGTCATTTTATTCAACCCGACGTCAATTTTAAATGTCATTAAGATTCGGAAAGAACTTTGTAACGAAAGTGCGAATGTCACAGGAGGAGGGCAAGCTCAGCGGTGTATTGTGGGAGAGACAGAAGCTCCAGACTAGAGGCACACAATATGTGTTGGCTCTCGCTAAAAAAAGGAGGCAGTATTCTTTAAGCTAAATCATGTAATGTAATGAGCGAAAGGAAAACGATTTTGTTTTTTCAAAAATAAAAACGCATTCGATCGGACAAATCATGTCCAAGCCAGGGGAACGAAACAGGTTGAACGAGGACCATGGCAGAAAGCAGACTTCAAGTAAGCTTGTTCTTTTTCTTTCTGTAGCCTAATGTCTGTTTCGGTAACTGGGATACGCTAGCCCCCATTTCAGTGTTAGTATGCCAGCCTATGGGACCCTGTAAGCAAAGTGTAATCAGCTGTAATGTTTGCTACCTTATTATTAGGTAATTAGTGGCTCTGTGTTTCCCTCATGGTAGCTTTCTAACGTTGGCTCTCTCGTTCCAGGTTTGTCGAACGGCATGGACAGCCATCCCGTTGGCACTTCGGGGGAGAAGCGAAATCACCACTGGAGAAGTTACAAGTTGATTATTGACCCGGCATTGAGGACGGGGTCGCACAAACTGTATCGCTACGATGGACAGACTTTCAGCATGCCCGTGAGTGGATCGTTTACATCCGCCTTTGATGCGGCGAAATGCTACAATCGTAACGGAGTAAACCGACCTCCATGATGGGTTACAATAATGTTGCCCAGATTGTTATTGCTTTGGCGACTGTGCTTCTGGTGCTGCATCTTGCAATGCACAATCGTGACAAATCTGTCGGTTACTGGGGGACCCAGCTTAGTTGATATTCTGTCAGTAGCGCCCCTCAACTTTGCAACAAGTTATTGTCGCCCGCTTCCATGGAACTAAACATTGTCTCCCCCTACAGAATCCTGGGATTCCGCCCGTGGATGTCCGAGACCCGAGAATCGGTCGTCTCTGGACGAAATACAAGGAGACGGATCTGCCTGTTCCGAAGTTTAAGGTATAGCAAATATGGCAAAGCACTTTGACTTTGGACTTGAAAGAAACTACCATGTTTTTTTTGTTTTTTTTTCTCCTGAAGTTTTGGTGCGGGGGGCTGTCAAATGCGAGGTAGTCAGACACACCCCCTCCGGTGTGCACATTTAGTTTGATTGTTTATGACCTATGACATTAAATTATTGCAGCGTAGATTATAAACTACTCATCGAGTGCATAACCTTATTTTACTTAGAACTTGTTTATTTCGAATGCTTTAACGGCGCCCTAAGGTTGGAAGTTTGGAACTGTATACAGGACAGGCGTACATTCGGACAACGTTGCTGCACAATGATGCACCGTTACATTTCTTTAAAAATTGAACCATCACTATACTTCTAACTTGTATCCCCCTTTTCTTTTTTAGATCGATGACTGCTACATCGGCCCCGTGCCTCCCAAGGAGGTGACATTTGCGAGGCTGAACGACAACATCAGAGAAGGGTTTTTGAACGACATGTGCAAAAAATTCGGAGAAATAGAAGAAGTGGAGATCTTGTACAACCCGAAGAACAAAAAGCACCTGGGAATAGCCAAAGTTGTTTTTGAGAACGTCAAAGCCGCTAAGGATGCTGTCCGGACGCTTCACAACACGTCTGTCATGGGGAACATTATCCACGTGGAGCTTGACCCTAAAGGTAAACAACTTTTCAGTTGCCTAAATGATGACTTATTCATATTTTTTGCACAATTATTAATAGTATTTTTGGCCTGGGGTAAAATATTCACATTTATACATTATGTTATTGAAATTATTCGTAGTGCTGTGGTCACGTGTCGTGTATAGGCTACACATTTACGTCCGTTGCTTGGTAACGTTGGATCATTGAATTTCATTGAGTTGAGCTGCCTGGACTTCTCCCACGAGCCGAAGGTGCTGTGTATGACATTTCAGATTTATATCGAAATATACAACTTAACTTTATGTTGGGCTTTATTTTTGGTCTAGCTATTATTTATTTATTTATTGAGAGAATGACAGCATTTAATGTCATGCTGTCAATCAATGAATTTAGTGAGTCAGTGAGTGAGACAAAAACATTGGCTTGCCTTGCATGATCGTGTGTGTGTGTGTGTGTGTGTTTGTGTGTGTGTGTGTGTGAATTATTAATATTCCTAATTATACTTATAGCATTCTATTAAATCACTGAGGTGTGGACATGTCCTTTTAGCCTGACCAGAGAACTAATCTGTGCTTGTGACAGACACTATGATTGTTTATTAAAATGTTGTTAAAGAGACAGTTTCACTTTCTGTCAATTTTACACAAGTGCAGTTCATAAACGATGGTGGTGTATTTGATACAATTTATTCAAGATTAAATGAAATTAGCAGCATTTATCTCATTCAGAGATAAATGCTATGAGATAGAAAATGCTATGCACAAACTGCTTTAGTTTGCTTACGTAATATTGCTAATGTTGAATGTGTGTATGATTTAGGCTCGTCAGAAATTTTCAGTGGCACCGAAGAGCCGACTTTAGCACGGACGTCCCCCCCCCCCCCCCCGAACCTCAAATGAACCGACTTTTATTCTGCTATGAATCGCGCCTTACTGTGTCAAAGATTATATTTGGTCATTTTGTCCCTAAACCCACTCTGCACCTTTTTGTTTCCCATTAAGGTGAGAAGCGCCTAAGGTACTTCCAGCGCCTTATGAATGGCAGTTTCACCCCATGGACACTTCCTCTTGGTGGGGAGGAGTCTAGAGAGGTTTCCCCTCGTAGCCTAGCAGAAGCCCTACTGGTAAGCGTTTCACTAACAGAACAAAAAAGACAAAACATGAAAGAACTGACAAAGAGTTTTGTTAGTTCAGGCAGGGTACTAACCCTAATGTAATCTTTGTTAACCAGGTCCCTCAGGGGTCTGTACTAGTACCTGGTCCCCTCCTTATTCCCTCTACACCAAACCTCTTTGCCAAAAATAGCCCATCTGCAAGCTTACAACTTCTGACAGCTTGCCTTGTAGATCTGCTATTTCTGCAGAATGTTCAAAGAATATTTGGCTATTATGATGCCCAGAATAGAGATGCTAGGGTTCGTTACTTAAAACTCACACTTTCTGTTGGTCTGAATAGTGAATGGATTCAGACGATGCTGTAGTTATAGTTATTGAATGATGTTCTTGGAATCAATGAATGGAGAAATTGCCAATTTAAGCATCTCTAATCCACTTAATCAGTACAGCAGGTGGTAAAAGAGACTGATGAAGGAATGTAGTCAGCCCCTTGACTGGGAAGGGGAGCAGCACATACTACACGTACTGCAGGCTGGAGCATTGTGGCATGTGGTCCAATCAGCACAGAGTTACAAGGATACTTATTCTCCTACAACATTTATTAATTTATTATTGCCAGTTGCATTATTTATTTTGTATGCATTCTAATATAGGGGTTAAAACGAGAGATATATTTCATTGCTGTGCTGGCATGCTAGATGCTTTCTTGTGTGTTAAATATACATTTCCTTCAACGCAGCACGTCCCCTAACAGTGTTATTTCATGTCCACTCAGGCCTGTGAGCCTAGTATCCGTAGGCTGTCTGAGAGCAGTGCGTCAGCTGTGGGAGGAACAGTGACCCCCAACAGCGCCAGCACCCCTGTGTCCTTGGACACGGCTTACTCCAGCCTAAGGCAGGAATCTACGCCTCAGTCCCAAGGAACACCCCATAGTACCCCACGCCAGACGGGTACACCCTTCTCTCAAGATTCCAATTATTCCAGCAGGCAGACCACTCCTGCGTACCAGGCCAACCGAGCCGAAGGTTCGGCGGCCTACAAGTCGTCCCGCAGACACGACAGCAAGTTCCAGGATGCTTACAACCGCAGACCGGAGAGGCAACAGTACCGGAATACAAACTATCGAAGTACAGCCACTGAGCAAGTTGGCTTCAAACAGCAACTTGCTCCATCTGAACCACCACCATCCACCTCCTCATTTGCTTACACGCCACCTCCCCCTGCTGCTGCAGCCAACTTTAAGTCAGCCTTCTCTCCCTTTCCGTCTCCCATGCCACCTGCATTCCCTCCTTCAGAGCCCCCCTTCCCTCATCCCGTCCAGCGGGAAACTGAGTACCTCAGACCCCCCCAACCACCTGCTGCCACTGACTTTATGTCGGTCAAGGAGAGGCCAGAAACCCCACCAATCCCCGAACCACCTCCAGAGCCTGTCCACCAGCCAACCACGCCCCCCCCTCCTCAAACGCCGGAGCACTGTCCTTCGCCTGGCACCCCCACGATGGATTCAGAGCGAAATAGCCTGGACTCCCGCATTGAGATGCTCCTCAAAGAAAAAAGGACAAAGCTGCTGCCCTTCCTGGCTGAGCGCGACTCAGACACTGAAGTGCGAATGGAGGGAAGTCCCATATCCTCCTCATCCTCTCAGCTGTCCCCGATCCCACCTTACACAGGGGGGTCTCATGGTGGTCAGCATAACTCTCGTCCCTCTAGTACAGGCCTGGAGGACATTAGTCCAACCCCACTGCCAGACTCGGATGATGATGAGCCAATCCCTGGAACAGCCTCCTTGGTCAAGAGGGTCAGCCCTCCTGTCCATGAGAAGACGAACACCAATGACCTCAAAGATGGCTGTTTAGGAAACCATACGCCACCTGAAATGGACACGGTAAGACATAACAATAATTAGAATTGATAACAATTTATGTAGTGCTTTTCTGTCCACTCAAAGTTGCTTTACAAAACAGCAACAAAATATAAACATTATTAGGAAAAACTAGTTAAATGGTTTTAAGTTATAGAAGTAAAGGGGGGAGTATAAAAGGGGGGATTGGGTAGGCATGCAATGCGAGTCTGAAAAGGTGGGTTTTGTGTGTGGTTTTAAACGTGGCGTGTGTGGGGGCATCTTTGACGTGAGCTGGGAGTAAGATCCTAGAGGGAGCGGGCTGCCACCGAGAAGGCCCTGTCACCCCTGGTTAATGAGTTGACCCGGGGATGTCCAGGAGTTTGGCATTACCAGACCTGAGACTGAGAGAGAGAGAGAGAGAGAGGGAGGAGGCGTGGCGTTGGAGGAGTTCTGAGAGGTAACGGGGAGCCTGGTTGTTGAGAGGGCCTTGTAGGTGGTGATTAGTAACACAATGCATGTTTTTGTCCCTAGTTAGTAGTTTACCTAATACCTGAAATAGTTCCGTCCATTACGAATAGGGTCATTGCACACAAGTGATATATGTGACATTTTTAAATAATGAGCAGACTATGATGTTCTCACCTATATCCCATAACACATAACCAATACCCAGAAGGTGCAAGAAGCATGATTTGGCTTTATTGGGAGATAGAAGTAGGAAGCTTTCCCTTTTCTTTAAGCCTTGTAGAGAACATTTTGGTTTCAATGCATGTCAAACAGTTGCTGAACTGAGAGCAAAAGATTTAAGGATTCTTTTCCTAACTTAACAGAGAGTGTTTTGTTTATTTGGGGGAACAAACTGTAGGCTAATGCGAAGAAAAATATATCTTGAAATTGTGTCGCAACCTTCCCCTTAGTTGGTTGTACTTTTATCATCCTCTTTTACACTTTGTTCTTGGCTGAGAAGGTCTGAAAAAGTAGTCCGAAATATCATAATATTCATAGGAAAACAGGCTATGGCATGTGTATAAAATGGGAAAAGGTCTTGTTAGTTTATGTAAAACAATATACCCAATTTATTTATTTAATGAATGCTGAGTCTTAGATTACATTATTGTTCATAGCCAAGGCCTGAATAAATGCATGAACCTTCATTAAAAGAAAATGTGATTGCATGTTCGTTTATAGTACAGTAGTAACTGGCCTATAACCTCATTGTATTTCTACACCTTGTGCTGTCCTCCAAAAGGAGTAATCAGAGCCGTTCTGCTGTTGGGGAATAGAACACTTTCATTTCCTCTTTCTAACACTCGCAACTGGAGGGAAACGGTGGCTGGCTGAGTGTGGGCCCCATTCAGCAATACACTTCCTGGTTTTTCTGAGCCCGACAGTCAGGATTGGCCACAGTGCCTCGTGTCTCACATTTCATTTTTTATCACAAAGCAAACATTGCAAACTGGTCATTTGGGTAAAGATGCCACTCCCAATGCTTAGTTGACTGTGTGGTTTCATTTAATTACGAGTTGTTTCAGAAATTATTCTATAATTAATACAAGTGGAAGATAAGTAATTATTTTTAGCATGTTTTAAAAATATGTATTTTGTGTGTTTCTAGATTGGCAATATCTGCTTTGAAAAGCACTACATAAATTGCATGTATTATGCAAGTATTATTTAGTAGTTAAATGCTCATATATTTAAAGATGCTGTAAATTATATTTTCAAGGGCTTTTTTTGTTGAAAGGTTAAAGCTCAGGCCACTCGGTGGCTAACCTCACCTCACCAGGCTTTCCACCGCCTCGGAGGAAAGCCTGGTCTCTGTTTCAAAAGTCCGTATGATCCGGGCTGGGGCCGGATGATGTGGTTACGTCATGTTGTAGTATTGTTTTGTAGTCGCCAGACAGGATGAACAGGCGGCGACAACTTCCTTTTCCCTTTCAATAAAAGCTCTCGCTTACGAGAGCTTTTATTGCTTTTAATCAAACAGGAAGCAACAAACAGCTTCCTGTTTGTTGTAGGCAAACCATTGCCTACAACATGACGTAACCATATCATCCGGCTCCAGCCCGGATCATATACCGAAATGAAATGGTGCCCAGGCTACTCGGTGGCGCAGTGGTAAAGTCCCTGCCCACCACCATGGAGGTTGTGGGTTCGAATCTGGCGTCTCGAATCTGCATCTGGCGTCTATGCAAACATATTTGCCCCATGTTCGGGGGAGGGAATTTGGGTGGGGGAGGGTGATATTGATCATTGCACCATACTCCTATACGGGCTGGGGTGGCACCAAGGGGCCAGCTATGCACTCCAATGTTGAAGCGCTTACCTAGTGGTAAGAGGAAGGACTGCAGGCGGACCCGTGGATTCTTGACAAGGAAACCCCGTGCAACCGAGCGCCCAATGTAAAGCCCAGGTGCACTCTGGGTGCACTTCCGCATTTGGACACCAAAATTTGGTGTCCAAATGCGGAAGTGAAATGCTGAATCAGCGAAATAGACTGTACTTCCGGCAGCCTTCCGGGTGCTTCAAAACGCCACTGAGCAACTTCCACTGACATGAATAGCGGAGGGGGCGGAGCTTCGCGCTAGTTTAGTCTCTATCCTTTTAATACTCTATGGGTGGCACGTGTCAGCAGCGAGTGTTGGGTGGGACGAAAGGCCGCACATCCTCACGGTGGGGGCTCCGAGTCCTCCCTGGCAGGTGAGCCAGTACGATATAACAGCAGTGACGACACAGAAATGTGTTTAAGGGGGCGAATTAAATGGGAGCGACTAAAATGGGGAGAAATAAAGTGGTAAAAAAGAATTGATTACTCTTGATGGTAATATTGCTATAAAGTGTTCTGTAACAGATGGTCTCCCCATCTCTTCTATCTTTAACGACAAAATATATTTTTTGGTGGGTCAGCAATTTAATCCAATCAGAACTGAGATGGGGAAGACAAGACATCTGTTATTGAACAAAGACTATTGCAATGATTACTATGGGAATATAGTTCTATAGTACACACACATGGAAGACGAAGGTGAGGACGAAAATTCATCATACATCAGAATGAGATGATGTATGATAAGAGTGCCCCTCACTTCACACGGGTGTGATTATATATCTTTTTACATACATATAATCAATTTTGTGAATCAGCTGTGATGTTAGATGATGTCAAAAACATGGGCATTTGTTATTGAATATATTTACACCCTATATACTTTGTTGACCGGGGTGCCTCAGGGTTCTATACTTGGACCCTCTTTTTGTTTTCCTTCTACACTGAATCCTTTTGCTGAAAATAGCCAATCTACAAGCTCTTAATGTGTTGTGATTCAAGCTTGTAGATCTGCCATTTCGGCCAGAGTCATCTTATTTAAAATGGCCAAATGTTCGTCTATTATTAAATGCCAAGAAGACAGAGACACTACGATTCATGTGGTTAAATTCTCTAAAAGGTTAATTGAGCAGGCTGTAATGTGAAGGTTAGAATTGAAGGCAGTTTGTGGGTTTATATGTGGTTTATAATGATGGCGTGGATGAAGATGTATTTTCTTTTATATTGTTAGAATGAAGTATAAGAGAAAACCTTAAACTAGATTAGAAAGATGTTGTAGCGCATTATATCATACAAAATCAAGCTAAATGTGTCATCTCCTACATAGGGCCATCAATCATCCGGGGAAGACATGGAAATCTCTGACGATGAGATGCCTGGAACACCAATCGCCGGTGGAGACAAGAGCATCGTGGTGAACTCTGCAGTGTCCCCCCATCAGACCATTCCTATGCATCCCCAAGGGTTCCCCCATCTTTCCCATCAGACTGGGTATGCTATTCCACACCCTCACATGCCCTCACACCACCTGGGTGGTCCACATGGGGTTCCCCACCATATGCTGACTCACATGGGCCCCTATGCTCCCAGCATGATGCCCACCATGGTGCAGATGGAGCTGATGAACTATCTTCCACAGTGGGGCAGCGTTCACATGTCCTTCCAGATGCAGACCCAGATGCTGAGTCGCATTGCTCAGACCAGGGGTCCCTATCCGTACCCACACTTCATGGGTGCTGCGGGTGCGGCGGGCGCTTTCGGGGGACCCTTCCAACCCCTTTCCATGGGTGATATCCAATCCAATTCTGCAGGGGACCCAGCACAACAGTGGCCACATCCCAGCATACCAAAATTCAACCCTGCTGTTCCTCCTCCTGGATACGAAGATAAAAAGGAAGACCCCCACAAGGCCACAGTAGATGGAGTACTGATGGTCATTGTCAAGGAGCTCAAGGCCATCATGAAGAGGGACCTCAACCGCAAAATGGTGGAGGTGGTGGCTTTCAGAGCTTTTGATGACTGGTGGGACAAGAAGGAACGCTCGGCCAAGGTGAGTTGTGCATTTATCTGTGCAGTTTCATCACAGGGTTCCTCATTGTTTCTGGTTATACATGAGCTTTGGGGATTCTGTGTTACTATAACATTGAGTTAAAAAGCTGGAAAAGAATAAAAATAATTCATATGTTATTATACACGGTATAATCATTAGTTACTGTAAGAAAGCAGTGGTGCCTTTTTGTGGCCCATTGTAAAAGTTTGGCCTGATGGTGTCGCTAGGGGAAAGGTCATGGTGTCACTACAAAGCAAATTCCATGGTAATCTGGCTATTAATATTTTGTGATATGCTGGCCACAGACAAACAAACAGATGGGGTGGAAACAGCCTCCTTGACACTTGGTAGAGGTAACAATGACATGACTAAAAGACTTAACAAATCTGTTTTTGAATGATTCTTTTTTTTGAGGGGCGCTAGGCGTGTGTGTTTGTGTGTGTGTGTGTCTGTGTGTGTGTGTGTGTGTGTGTGTGTGTGTGTGTGTGTGTGTGTGAGTGTGCGTGCGTGCGTGCGTGCGTGCGTGCCATGGAAATGATTTGATTGGCTGAGCATGGAATGTGATGTATGATGATAAGACTAAGAGTGCCCCTCACTTCACACAAGTGTGATTTCTTTGAGGTCCAGCTTTTGGTGTGTGTAACCCAAATTTTGTGCTAACACAAACTTGACAATGAATGGACAATTTTGAGTGTTTGTGTAAACACAAACATTAAAGATGAAGGTGAGGACGCAAATTCTGATTGGCCGGAATGAGATGATGTATGATGATGTGCGATGATAAGAGCGCCCCTCACTTCACACGGGTGTGATTTTTCTGTTCTTTTTATCAAGGTAACACTTGCCTTCACATGATATTAAGTTAGTAAGTTGGTTTGATGATTACAGGAATTATCACAGTAACAACAATAGTGCACACTCTATGAACTTTAATCCTGTTTTGTGGCTCAAATTGAATAAACCTTGTGGAGAGGCCTACTGGCAGTGAGCGCAATGGATTCTGCGTTGACCTGTTCAACGGTTTGTGTGACATTAGCGCCTAGTTGGTTTTCGTTACTTTAGTTGGCTGGCTATGACATTGAGGGTTATTATGCCCCAATACTGGGAGAAATGATCTTGTTGGCTTCTCTCTCTGTCTCCCCTTAATTATATCAACAATATTATTTTCTCTTGATTATGTCACTTGTGACTTAGCGTTACACAGCCTTGCATTCTTTCGTGTCAAGGTAATTGACACACTTTAATGTTCATCCAGGCATCCCTTACTCCAGTGAAAGCTGGAGAGGGAAAGGAAGAGGAGAGGCCTAAACCGAAAGAGACCATAGCTTCCAGTCTGCTGGAAAACTGGAACAAGGGAGAGGGACTTGGTTATGAGGGGATGGGCCTGGGCATTTCCCTGCGAGGAGCCATCCGCTTGCCCTCCTTTAAGGTAATCCCTGAGATTAATTTATACATCAGCAAACATACTGTATAATGCGGAATACAACTGTCGCACCTTGGTCACCTTGATTAGAAGTTGGTGTAACTAACTCTCATTTTGTCTTTAGGTGAAAAGGAAGCCTGAGGCTATAGCTGCCGGGGACAACAAGCGAGCCCGGCCTTCAACTCCTGTGGATGACGAGTTGGAGGATGAAGGTAACCCTCAGTCTACAGAGTATACAGCTGGAACTCAACAGAGCAGCAAAAACCTGTTTCATAGTGTTAGGCCTATTCAACCTCACATTTTGTCTTAAAGGAGAATTCCATGCTTGAAGGCTTTCTTACCTTTCTTTGTAGTTGTTACGTCCCCACCAAAGAGGTCCAGGTGTTTTTTTGTGTGCAAAAACTCCTAATTTGGCTATTTCCCCTACCATAAGCCCTCAATGAATTGCATTGAATTGAATGGGGCTATGGGGTGTTGTGCTAATTCGCTTATTACCATCAAAATAAGTAGTAAAGTGTGCCGCTTGGGATATTATTTACGAATTATGAAGAGAGGATATATAAAAAACATTGAGCGATGGAAATAAGCAAATTAACACCCCATAACCCCATTCAATGCAATTCATTTAGGGCTTATGGTAGGGGAAATAGCCAATAAGGAGCTTTTGCACAAAATAACATGCTTTGGTGCTTTGCTTTGGTGGGGACGTAACAACTACAAATAAAGGTGAGAAAGCCTCCTAGCATGGAATTCTCCTTTAAGGCTGGAGGATGATAAATGTGCCATGTGCGCAAGTCAATAATCCTGAAGGTACTGGCATATAACATTTGTAATGGTTATATAATTCTCACGATTAATTTTATTTAGAGCGGGATCGAGACCAAACTGAGCTCCCATCAGATGAATCCAAAATGGATGGTGAGGGCCTGGCTGCAAAACGACGACAATCGCGGCCTCTGGACAGCGAGGGGGAGGAAGAAGTGGAAACGTCTGGGAAGGAAGAGTCGCTGTCTGATAGGGAGGAGGAACCACATGCAACCGCAGCCTCTGAGAGGGTGTTGTTGGAGAAGGTGAGCTATCCTCCATTACTTGCTGGCTTGTTTATTTGTGTATTTAGAAGATGTGTGTTATGGTCCATCAGCCGGTAACATTTTTGGTGACCACAGATTCCTTCTCAAATGACGCCGATCTCATCTACTCGTCCAAATGTGCCCTTCTACAAAAGTTATCACAAATTGCAAAAGAAGGAAGTCAACTAAAATGTTGAGAAATAAATGCACTCTTAAAGGAATATTCACCCCAAATCAACGTTAGTTAGTTTTTTGATTCTTCATTCACCATCAAGGAATGCAACACAAAGAAAATACTTGATGAATTCAAGAAAATATGGGATCCTGGAACACAGCTATTCTCTCAAACATTCGTTTTTAAAACGCGTCATGCACAAGCGAGGTGCACAGCGTATTCTTGTGAACTAAAACCCAGACAATTGGATAATACCTAGAGCTTTGTGACCCTAATTTATTTTTTAACATTTTCAATTCAACACAAACATTCATCCAGAAACACAAGTATTTTTAGATTCTTCATTCATCATGGAGGATTGCAAAATTTGCAACACAAACACAAATTCTCCATAAATGCAATGCTTCAGGTGAGTAACTGAATGTATTCCTCTAAACAACTTAACAATAATTTGACTTAGAATCTAAGTAAAATTATTATGTGTATCATAAGTATACCATACGTATACCACTTGAATATAGGGTTCAAGTGCTTTCCTTGTCATTATATTGAATGCATTATTTGTAACATATTTGGACAGTGTACTCTAGAATTTCTTCTCTAGAATTAATGGTTTGCTTGTCTCTTTAGCAGAGTGGGGAAGAAGAAGATGATGAAGATGAACATGAGAGAGAGTCATCCAGCGAAAGTGAATCGTCTGATTCTTCTGATGATGGTACGGACTGCCTCTCATAATAAGTGGGCATTTGTTGTGTATATAATGCCTCTGCCCTGTAACCTAGCATTTTGTTTCTAAATTCTGACAGAAGTTGAGAGTTCATCATCTTCCAAAGCCTCCTCGGACTCGTCAGCAGAGAGTAGTGGCGAGTACGAGACGAGCTCGGAGGAGGAGGTCGAGGAGGTCGAGGATGAGGAGAGGGAAGAGATGGCAGTGGATGTGGAGGACGAGGTTAAAGGTGTCAAAAGTGTTCGAACATCTTCATCGTCGTCTTCATCTTCGTCTTCATCTTCTGATGAGGAGGTGGAGACGGAGGCAGAGGCCAAGCCACCCAGCACACCGCCAGGACCAGGACCTACCCCAGAGGACGAGGGACCCGTGCAGAAGCCCAAAAGCAGAGCTCATAGCCCCAGTGACGAAGTAGTGGATCGTGGGCGTAGCAGTGTGGATGACTCACGACCTCCATCTCCTAAAGGTTTGAGGCCTTTCCTTATGCTTTATTCTGTGGTGTTCATGTAAAATGTAAAAGATGTAGTGACAAGCAGCTTTTCTTTACTTAAGTACTCGTGCTATAAATCATATTTTGCTTGTCTTTCAGTTGAAGAGCCAGACAGTGTAGTGAAGACTGGGGCTCAGTCGGTTGTTAAAAGCCTCCAACAACCCTCTCAAACCAGCTCCTTGGTTGAGAATGACCAGGATAAACATGCAAAGAGTAAAATGGAGCCCGAGGAGGTTTCCTGCACTGTTGGAAGAGGTACCAAGTCCCATTTAGAGATCGCTGCACCTATCCCCAAATCCCTTCCTGCTCCTTTCCTGCACCTCCCTCTCCCGCCTCGCCCTGGTATAGAAGGCCACTCCCTCCTTCAACTGCCACCCGGCTCCCTGCCTGACCTCCCCCTGCGGCCTAGGCTGCCCACAGATGAGGACATCCCCCGCACCCCTGGTAGAGACCTGATGGAACGAGCCCGAGGTCTGGGCAAGTCCCAGAGTAGTACTGATATCGTACCTGTTACCCCGGGCAGCGATGCCCCGCTAACGGGAAACAGCCTTTTGCTTGGATCCCCACACATCCCTGGTAGCCCCTTTTCCTATCCTGCCCAATCTCCAGTCTTAGGCGCTGGTGTCCCCCGCACCCCAGGCAGAGACCTAACGTTCACGCCAATCTTCCCTGACCCTACAGGACTGGCCATTCACAGGAAACCTTCTTCTGAGGGCCTGGACGACAGGCCAGTCTTCAAGGAGCCCCACGTGAGCACCCTACCGAACCAGGTCCAGTCATCTAGCACAGAAGACCTCACTGCTCTCCCATCCATAGATATCCCAGTGCAACCTGACACCACCCCACCCAAGAGAAAGCCTGGCCGGCCCAAGAACAAAAAGATGCCGGCGGTCCCTCCACCTGTTGAGTCTTTGGATTCCCTCTCAGAGGGTATGTCGGATACCCCCGTCCTCTTACCCCACGATCATGATGCCCGTCTCAGAGATGTGCCCGAAGACGTGATGGATACCAAATCCCCTGACATCCCAAGCCACCCCAACCTGGACTTCCGGGAAGCTGCGATCGAGGCTCAGACCGTCCTGCCCCCGGATGATGGCTTCATGCCCTATGAAGAAGCAGCACCTGTTGTAGTTAAGCCTCCTAGGAGGGTACGGCGATGTTGGGAGCAGCTGCTACTGGCCAGCCTTTCCCCCGTTACGACACCCCCCGGCCCCATCTGTACCCCACGCTCAGACTTTGAGGAGATGACCATCCTGTACGATATCTGGAATGATGGTATCGACGAAGAGGACATCCGCCTGCTACAGATCACCTATGACAAAATGCTTCAGCAGGACAATGTTGTGAATGACTGGCTCAACGACACGCTGTGGGTCAGCCACCCTCATATCCTTTACTGCTTTAGCCTCAACATGAAAGTGCACCACTACATTGTTTGCATGGGTTACTCTTTTAACTTGTTTTCCACATAACTGCACGTTAGTGCCCTCTGTTGGCGGTGATTGGTAATGCTAACAAATGTATCCCAGTATTGGGAATGGAATTTCAGATAGTGAGAAGGAAGTGAGGTCATCTATACTATTTAGCTGTAATGTTTTTTCCCAAAGCTTGCTGTCCTGGGCTTTCCTTAACTCCCTTGCACCAACCAGTATACCTTTGATAAAGAGAAGGAGGCGAGACGATGGCATGAGGGACCATATGACTGGCTGTGCACGGAGTGAGGGATACTATAAGATTGACAAGAAGGACAAAATCAAATACCTTGAGAGCACACGGGTAGAGGGGTCAGAAGAACCACCCATGGACACCCAGGTGAGCAATGAATTACAAAGTGTGGCGCAAGCATTATGTAGACACACACACACACACACACACACACACACACACACACACACACACACACACACACACACACACACCAGAAACCAGGAACAGCACTTAAGCTAAAGAATTGCATACCTACCCATCCTTTAGCTATCAATAGCTAAAGGATAGGCAGTCCACACCCTTATTAGACTCTGTAGAATTTTACTAAATCCTGTTCTTTTTTTCTCCTGAAAAACCTATGTCTCTATGTCAGTGGTGCTCAAACTATTTCATGTGAAGGACCCCCAGAATTATCTGTATTTGGCCGCCGACCCAGGGACCACCCCCAGAAGCAAATATTTGAGTTAAAAACTTATGAAATAACATATATTCAAAGATTTGCACACATTTTCAAGAGCTTTAAAAAAATACCAGATCTGCAAGCTCGTATGTGCTTGTAGATATTTTTCAACAGCTACAGTTTAAAATAATTGTTAAAGTGGTTAAAAGCTGTAAGGTGACACAGACGTGGCCTCAGGTCTAAATGGGCTAAAGGGTCAATAGTTACTTTAGCCTGTCTTCAATTCAGTTTCTTTCTGTTCAGGGCATGAGTATTCCTGCACAAGTGCATGTATCTGATCATATACATATCATAATGCATGTTCTTTCTGTTCAGGGCATGAGTATTCCTGCACAAGTGCATGTATCTGCGAGAGCTGGCTCCGAGCGACGGTCAGAACAACGGCGCCTACTGTCCTCTTTCGCTTGTGACAGTGATCTCCTTAAATTCAACCAGTTGAAGGTAAACAAATAACAGGCACAGTACACAAATCAACCACGTTCCCTTCAAATTCAGTGTGGAGTTTTTCTTATATTTGTGGTTTTCCTTCCACCTTCCACTCCCCAGTTCCGTAAGAAGAAGATCAGATTCTGCAGATCGCACATCCACGACTGGGGTCTGTTCGCTATGGAGCCAATTGCTGCTGATGAAATGGTGATCGAATACGTGGGTCAGAACATCAGACAGGTGAGAAATTGATTGACAGAATTTGACACAATAGTGATCAAAATGATCAGTCAAACTGAGCACAATGATGCCATACAAAAGGTAAAGTAACCAAAACTGAATACTGATACCATAGGGGCAAACAGTGATTCACTATTGCTCCATGGCTCCCTCTTGTGGCAAACTGTGGAATATACAATCCAAAATTCTGTATATTACTAAGACAAGCACACTTAACAACAATATTCTTTGTCCAGGTGATTGCGGACATGCGGGAGAAGCGCTACGAGGAGGAAGGCATCGGGAGCAGCTACATGTTCCGTGTCGACCATGACACTATCATCGATGCCACCAAGTGTGGCAACTTCGCCCGCTTCATCAACCACAGCTGCAATGTAAGACCGTCACAAATTGTTTCCTTGAAAGCTTTATTCATTGTAATGATGAGCTTAATCCAATTGATGATTAGATTTTCTTGTCCCCACACACAAAGCATACACACACACACACACACACACACACACACACACACACACACACACACACACACACACACACACACACACACATTCTATGGAGCCCCTTGTTGTGATGGTGTAACACACTGTAGTTACAGTAAATATAATTTAGTATCACTCCGCTAGCATTTGTTACGATCTAATACTAGAGTTAATGTCAGCATCCATACGTTTGAGTACTAAACACGACTTTACCGGGATCAATGATAGTGTCTTTCCCTGCTAAACACATTGGAATTTTCTTTTTATGTTTGAAAAAGAAAATGTCCCCAAAATAAGGGTTAATGGGGTATCTCACTACAAACTTCTAATACATTTATTTTTGTCTTAGCCCAACTGCTATGCCAAGGTGATCACGGTGGAATCCCAAAAGAAGATTGTGATCTACTCCAAACAACCCATTTATGTCAATGAGGAGATCACGTATGACTATAAGTTCCCCATTGAGGACGAGAAGATCCCCTGTTTATGTGGGGCAGAGAACTGTAGGGGAACGTTGAATTAGTGTTGGCATCCAGTCAAGGCGAGTATTATCTTCTAGAAATGGAAAGCACTGTCCCCAAACATCCCTAGTACTCACAAGAAGACCCAGATGTTCCATGCCAAAAACCCAGAAGAGGAAGAACTGAAGACGCAGGGTTCTGGGAAAAACATGTAAGTCATCTGGATACAATGCAGCTACCTGTATGGAACACATATTTACTCAAGATTGTTTACGATTTCTGGTGCTCTTAAAATGAGAAAGCATTTTTTTTTTCTCATTTCTCCTTTTTTTTTCTTTTTCTTTTTTTTTCCTTTTTACAACTTTCAACACAACACTTAGTGCGGCACTTCTTTCATCTTGAGTCATATTTCAGCATTGTTCCCTCCATCTTGGTTTGTACAGTTTTACTTAATTGTACTCCTTATAAGCTTTATGTAGACCACATATCCCTAAACCCACACTTTGCATTACACACACACACACACACACACAAACACACACACACACACACACACACACACACACACACACACACACACACACACACACACACACACACATAGCTGCTTATTCATAAACGTGCGACGCACAAGTCCCCACTGGGAAAATGCTTTACTCTCTGTGGGAGATGGCATGATTACCGCAACGCGCACACTCACACCATATAATGCAAACTATACTGTCTTCATCCAGCAGTACAGGCGGCCAACTGGGGTGACGGTGTAGAGAAGCTGGTCCAGGGCTGGCCAGTGCATCAGTACTGTATGGTGTTGAGGACCTGGTCCAGTGTATCAATACTATATCCATATCGTCACACAAGACTACATCTTGTCTGGGTTGGATATCGTTCTATCATTTCCCAAAGAATTTCAAATATTAAATGAGTGATTTAACTGCTTCTGGTTTTAATCACTAATTTCATATTTTAAATTCTTTGGGAAATGTTCAAAACAATAGCTAAAATAGCCAATCTACAAGGTCACAATGTATTGCTTGCATCGCTTGCTTGTAGATCTGCTATTTAAAAATATATATATGATCACAATACAATATTGAAGTATTTGGTAAAAAAAAGAAAAAAGAATGATCGTGATATTTGAATTTGTCAATATGGCACAGCCCTAACTTGACCTGAAACCGAGCTTTCTTGCTCTTACCCATTTTCTTGAAATACATAAAACGGAGATGTAAGCAACAAAATGGTTAATTCATCAAATCTGTAATAATGTCCAATCTAACTTGCTTTCACCAGCCAGTAACGTGGATCATGCTGCTTGATAGTTTATGCAAAGTTAAGGATTTGGTTGCAAAGATTTGCAAAATGGTATTAATGATATTCCAGTGTTTCCACTCTTAAAATATTAACTTTCTTCTAAGACACTATACTTGTGTGTGCCAGTGTGATCGAGAATGTTTGTTTATTTCTGTAATGTTCCTGAATGAGACATAATGTAACAGTATATCTTTGTGCGTAATAATGTCAGTATACTGCCCTCTGTAGTTCCTGGTGGGAAGTGCATTTGAAGATGCAGTTGTATCTATTTCCAATCGGTGCACATTTTGTCTATCTATATTGTTTTGTTCGATGGGCAACAGCATGGTAGAAGAATACATAATAATGTATTTGTCAATGTGCCATATGAATGTGAAGACTATTCAGCAAATCTGAATAGACGGAGGGCATGTCTGAGAAGTGACACTTGCGGTTGTGTGAACATGCACGCACAAACAAGTGCTGCCTATCTTTAGCCACATGGCAGTAGTGCAGAATGATGCTCAATTTTAATTTATACTTAATTATGCTTAATCTATACCGAAAACAGTTGATCACGACGCGCTGTGAGCTTGCAGATCTGCTGTTTCCGTGCAAAGAAGTATAAATCTGCCTTCAGTGAATTATGAGCAAAGCTATATTTTGTCGCGTGACCATGTCACTCGCCGAAAATATATTCTGCGAGCGACACTGTCGTATGACGAATCATTAATTGGGCTTAAAGTATTGTTCTGTTATGTGTCGGGGATGATGGTTTATTTGTTTGCTCTCACCCCATAGTGCTTCCTCCTGCACTGTAATAAGTAGGACCCTTAAGGCTAATTTTGTTTTAAAATTCATCCACAACCCTTTTTGTCGTTTCGACAAAAATGACGCATTAAATGCATCATTTGTTTGGAGTGACGGGTCAAAAGGGTTGTGCGAGGAATGCATTAGCCATAATGCTACCAGTGTTCTATCTATGACGCAAAGTGTTTCTACAACCTCTCAGACCTCCTAGTTATAGCTAACATACTCAAGAGCGTCACGCTTTAATTTGTTCTAACAATTTTGTTTAAGAAGTTTAATATTCTTTGTGTTTGATGCACTAGAGGCCTGTGCTTCTGCTTCATGCCTTTTCTAGCCAATCAGTTTTCCTAAGACCAAGTAAAGCCTGATTTATACTGGGTCGTAAAACGGCGTCCATTGCCCAAATAGCCAATCTACAATGCAACGTGTTGAGCTTACTGATCTGCTATTTCTGGTGTTGGACAGCGTCACCCAACTGAGTATAAATCAGGCTTTAGTCGTTGCTTTCTCGTTCAGTTGGATTGATTATAGAGACTTTTTCTCACCTGTGATGTTTATATTGTACATGATCAGTTGTACAGACGCAATGCTTTTTTATATACATCTTCACAAGGAGTACTTTGGATGATGCATTTCTATTTCTTTTCATTTTTTTTCTTTTTAGATAAAAGACTGAGTATTTAAAATATTTTCAGGGATCTGTAAAAGGAATCTTCAAAGTTAAACAAGGGTTGAAGGGTTGTTTATTTAAAGAAAGGTCCACGTGTACAAAAGAAAACGTCTCCACCTCCCTTTGAAAGATTGTTTCTTGTAGAAACGTCTTCATTTTCTGTCCATTTCCAAAATGTAAATAGTTCCAACTGTGAATACTATATATATATTTTTGTTTCTGGGATTTGCTACAGAAATACAGCTCATTGAGATCAATGTAAAATGGGTGGTAAGCATTGAGCTGGTGGCAGTAATTTCAGCTTGTGTCAAGCTTTTTTTTATGTTGTAAATTCTATGAAAAATTGTTTGCAGTGTGGAGAAAAAAACGGTGCGTAATCGGCATGGGAAGGGGATGGAATCATCTGCCTTCTTCTCATGTCTATTTATTTGACAACAGATGTATGAAAAGAAATACATGAAAAATAAAGGCAATTTAGCATACAATGACAAACCACCAATTTGTTAATTAAAACAAAAATAATTGCTTTTGGTGCTTGTACTAGTATATTTTGATGCCAATACTTTTGTACTTTTACTCAAGTGCATTTTGAAGGATTTGGTTTCAGTATGCCATCTTCCCGTCAGAATTTGTAGCCGCGCTAACCATGATACTGACCACAATGCTAACATGATACTGACCACTATCCTGACCATGATACTGACCATGATGCCAACATGATACTGTCCATGATGCCAACATGATACTGACCACGATGCCAACGTGATAGGGCAGAAAACGACATAGGGCAGCATCATCAGTAGCCTGCCCTATGTCGTTTTCCAAAACGGAATATTTCAACGCTTGATATAACCACTTAACAAAGATCCGAAAAGAGACCTACACAGTTCGATTTGGCGTGCTCCAAATAGTGATGAAAATCATGCTTTTCGACGACATACTATAGAGTGTCAGGGTCCATTTGGTTACTTTTGTACACTGACTTAAATTTACAGTGAGGATTTTACCGAGTAGGGACAGTGATGGTGAAATCCATGCTAATGTCTATGGATTAAACATTGCATCGAGATTAAACAGATTTAAATATATGTATATATTCTGTGTACATATTTAAAGTTTAATTAGTCTGCACATGTGCTTTGAAATGTTTATTTACGGTACTCTGCAGTTGAGCCACGGACCACCATTTGATGACATTTAGCCTCGGACCCAAAACCGATTTTGTCCACAATTCCATGCTGTATTGATGTTGGTACCATTAGGAGAAATAACAGGGAAACGTTGATCAAAATAACAATTATTCTACATTCGCTAATTGTGTAGACTTCTTGTAAACTAAGTAATAGAGATGTTTAACAATAATTTAACTCTTGAGAGTGTAAAGTGAAACCAAATGGACCCCTACGGGTCGCAGCACATGGCCATCTTCCTGGTGGCTCGCCGGGCGAAGTGGACCTTCCCGCGCGCCCTGACGACCGCCGTGTACTCGTGGGACTTGAGCTTGCCGTAATAGTCGGAGAACTTGTTGTAGAGGATGGAGATGGGCATGCCGTTGAGGATGATGCCGAACGAGATGCAGCCGAACGCAAAGATGCGCCCGAGGTTGCTCTCTGGGAACATGTCGCCATAGCCCACCGTACACAGACTGACCTGAGAGAGAGAGAGAGAGAGAGAGAAGGGGGATGGATAGATAAATTAGATAGATAAGACAGACAGACTGATACTAGATAGATTGTAGATAGATACTGTCGAATGTAGATAGATAATATATACTGTAGATCAGTGTTTCCCAAACAATGGGTCAGACTGAGTACAATGGTAGAATCATATTATCATGAGCATAAGTGAGGAGGACCACCAATTATTTGAAGATAGGTTGAAAATGGGTGACGTTGTCCTTTAACCCATTCTGACCGGGCACCCATTTTGGTGTTGGCATCATGTTATGCTTTAGCTATTGAAAAATAGCAGATCTACAAGCTCATATCGCGCCACCGAGTGGCGCGATACGAGCTTGTAGGTCTGCTATTTTTGAAAAATTCGAAGAACGACTGACATTTTTAGAATCTGATCTCAGGTCAGAATGGGTTAATCAGACCAGTGTGTGTCCCGTGGAAACCTCGTATGAATCTGATCTCAGGTCAGAATGGGTTAAGAAATAGTGAAAATAGATCTACAAGCTCACAACACAAGCGTGTGTGCATGCGTGACTTGTGTGTGTGTGTGTGTGTGTGTGTGTGTGAGTGAGTGTGCGTGCGACTCACAGCAGCCCACCACCATGCGTGCGGTATGGAGGTGAAGTTAGTGTTGTTGACCTCATGCTCCACAGTGTATACCATGGCTGAGAACATGGAGATCGCTACAGCTATGAACAACAACAAGCAGCCCACCTGCAGAGGGAGGAGGCAGTGTTAGCCCGTCTTCTACAAATGTCTTATTTTTATTATTCTTATTTATCAGTGGTTCTCAATCTCAAACATTTTCATCTCAAGAATGCCCCAAAATGAGATGTATTTAGCCGTCGACCCCCATCTCAAAATATTTTCTTCCAGAGACCCCCAGATGTAAAGAATTTAATTAATACAATTCGCCTTAAAAGAATATATTCATAGATTTGCCAAAAAAATTCCATTGGGCCACTCGGGCACAGACTCAGTCAATGGAGATCTTGCCCAGTCTAGCTTCTGAAAGACAGAGGCTAGACTAGTGCACATGCTAGACTTCTTTACTATCCTAGGGGACACAGGGACTGGGAGAACATGCCAAGGGTAAGGACGCTGATGACGCAGAGACGAGAACACGACCCTAGCGCCCACAGGGCCCCCGGCAGGAATCGAACCCGGGACCTTCTAGCTGTGAGGCCAAATCAACATTCAGGTGACTAAAATATGACTTAATGGAATTGTATTCAAAAGACTATAACTGAAACTAAATAAAAGATTTGCTGGAAGGGAGGGCAAATAGACTGAAACAGACTCGCCTAACAGCTTGCTCAGCGATGCCTCTCGTGGCTCAAATCCACTTTAAACAGCATGCCTCCGTCATGTCGTTTTAACGGTTTAACTTGTTTGTTTTGGTTTGTGTTTGGCAGAGCCGTCACCCTTTTATGTCTTGGGTTTGAGAACGGCACTTCTGCTTTCCTGTACCGCGGATGTGCCCGGCACCGTTTGGCGTTGGGTCACATTTGTCCAGCTGGGCTTAAAGTTCTCAGTCCTGGGGACGGATTTCATGGGGGTTATTTAATGAGATTTGCAAAAAGTAATTTTCAGTCATGGGATTCTTTTTGGCTTTAAGCCCTGCGTTTGTCGCAATAAGTCACAATATGCATTTTGGGGAGTGACAGTGTGTTGAAGAAGAAGAAGAAGAATGTCACACATACTAATAACAATCTACAATTTGATTTAAATGTATTTCATTTCAACGTTTAATTTGGATACATTAGAACCAAACCAAACCTGTTGGTAACACTGCCTCAGTGTGAAGCCAAACGCTCTGAGTCCTGTGGAGTGACGAGCCAGCTTCAGAATCCTGAAGATTCTCATCAGACGCGCAATACGCAACACCTGGCCTACCTGACAGGAGGTGAGAAACACACAAACACAGAATGAGAGGGCACAGTGGGTTTTTGTTATGGGAAAAACTAAAACGGTACTCAACTCTATGTCACACATTTATTAACCAACTCAGTGGCCTTGGCTTATGGTATTGGTTAGAGTGTCCGGTCTGAGACTGGGCGGTTGGAGTGGTTAAATCACACTTGTGTGAAGTGCCTTTGGGGCATTTGGGGGCATGCATAAAGCACAAAGCGCGTACCGCCCCACAAAAATGGTACTCAATGCTTCCCTGCTTGGCACTCAGGATAAAGGTTTGAACTAGCTGTCACATACTAGCATCAGGGTTCAACAATATGTCCGTACAGGGACAAATGTGCCCGTGGCAAGACTCGTAATTGGCCTCTTACACAGCAAATTCTAGATTTCGTTTTTACACACCGTTATAATGTTCTTATTTTGATCATAAGTCCCAAATAATTACTGAGTGTCAGTCTCCAAATGGAAATTTGTATGCATGGCTTGGTAATTGGTTCCAAACTAAAGGCTAATATTACACATTTTATTATGACAATAAGTTCTCCCCAACCCCTAAACCTATAAATTAGGTTTAGAGGTTGGGGTTAGGGGTGTGTGTGCATGCAGCTAATCTCTAACTGTAGGTTACCTAATCTCAAATTATACTCACAATGACAATTTCTCAAATTTTACTATATACTTGTGGAGAGTCTCGAGGCAATAAACACAAGTGTACAACGCATGCATAGTTTTGTCTTAACACTGCTGCACATTGTCTGTCGAGTCAAGATTCAAAATCCAATATGCAGTGTGCTTGTCGAAATGTCCAATGAACCCACTGTTCTCTGCTTCATATAATAAGGATAAGAAGGATATTTGTCTTCACAGTCTGTTCAAACACCCACATCAAAAACAACACATAGCGCATAACACCAAGACAATACAAAAAGATGAGGTCCCCACTGTATACAGAACCATCCCATCATACATGTACAGTACATTGTATACAGAACCATCCCATCGGCGGGGCAGTTCGTTTAATGCCGCGATGGCCGAAAACTCCTGCTAAAACTGACCTTTTTTCATGGCAAGGTTCTGTATCTTTGAAGGTAACTCGTCTCACCTTGCCGACCTGGGAGGCCGTCTCTCTGTCCCAGGTGTCTCTCAGAGTGTGCTCGTCCATGCAGCTCTCCAGGACCATCTGCAGGTAGAGGGGCAGGATGGCGATGAGGTCCACGGCGTTCAGCATGCTGCGTCCGAAGCGCCGCAGGTCCGGCGTGGACACCAGACGCAGCAGGTACTCCACAGTGAAGAAGGCGATGCAGAAGATCTCCATGTATTCTCCATACGACCTCCCGCCGAGCTCCTCTGGTGACGTCTGAAGTGTGTCATTAATTTCATTCAACAGGGACGATACACATATTTACATAAGTAATAGTACTCCACTTACAATAAACAAGAAGTTCTATTATCAAGTTAAGAATGTTCACTCTGAAAGAATATATATTCAAAGATTTACGCCACATCTCTCCAGCTGTGTCCATCATCCACCCAGAGAGAGAGAGAGAGAGAGGGAGACGGTGTAGGAGAGACAGACAGAAGGACAGCTATACAAAAGCAATAGCCCAAATTATAGTCATAAAATAAATTACACTAACTATAAACATTTTTAAAGAATCCCTAGCTAGTAATACATCATAATTATTAATTACCCCAGCTGGTGCCATATTTGGTCACGGAATATCAACCCAAACTCCATATAGGTAGTGATTGTTCTAGACTCTAGAACAACTCTAGAATCCCAGCCTAAAACATTGAGAACCTCCTGGGATATAGGATACAACAACACACACGGGCATCAACACACCTTGTACTGCATCTCTTCTACTGTGTTGAGTGTCATGGCCACCAGGGACACCAGCACAAAGAAGGACGAAGCAACGCCCATCAGTTTGGCCAGGACGGACGAGAACGGTTTCTCCATGAAGTTCCAAATCTTTCTCCTGGTGGGACCCAACACCATGCCATGAAACAACTCTTCATTCTCCTCCACCTCGATCTAAAACAGGCCAAAGGAGGACAATGTAGAGAGAATAGGATGACAGAACAGAACTGCATGTATGTTCTGAATTGGTTAACTACTGGTAATTGCCAGCAAAATGCAAATATGCCACTATAGCTTTATTGTTGTAATTTCTATAGCCAATTATATAGGGATAATATTTGACCTAGCCTAGTAATTCAATTCAATAATTGATTTTCTGTAAATAATGCACTAAAGCGGTGTATTTCGATTGGGCCTTTTGACTACACCCAGCCACACCCAGCTAGGGGTCTAAATTAGAGTAATGTGAACTCCATAGATAGACACATCCAAAGCAAAAAGTACAAAACTATGGCACCCCATCTTCCTGCTGACTGACAGACAGACAGACAGACAGACAGACCTCATCTTCCTGCTGACTGACAGGCAGACAGACAGACAGACCTCATCTTCCTGCTGACTGACAGACAGACAGACAGACAGACCTCAGCCTCCAGGTCTCTCTGTATCTTCAGCTGCTCGTTGAGGTCGTCCTGTCTCTCCTCGAAGCCGATGCGACAGCAGCGCTGTGCGTTCTTCATCCTCACGCCCCAGTAGTTCAGCTCCTCCACGTAGTTGCGAGGACACAGCTCCTCTTTGATCCACAGCACTCCAGTCCTCAACGGCCACAAGTACACGCACATGTCAGATTGGCATGGCATGGCAGTGGCAGTGGCAGTGTGTGCGTGTATGCGTGCGTGTGACCCACTTATCTTACACAGAGTGTAAGGCATTTGTTTACATTATTTAAAAAACAATGTTTCTCGATTATTCTATTGACCTACATGAGCAAGATTAAGTCGGTTATTGGTTCTAAAATATCGCCTTTCCATATATTTTGGTGTTAATTTCCCATGCAGCCGCACTACCTGTAGAAGTTAAATATGAAGTGGAAGACTTGGGGGTCTCTGTCGAAGAAGAACTCGTTGCTCTGGAAGATGTAGTCGTCACACAGGTCCAACTTCCTGCGGTGGTCCGTGGACGTGGCTATCCGACCAATGCGAGTCCTTGGATACTTGGCTGCTAGCCGGGAGGGCATGTGGTATACCTGGACCAAAAGACAATAGAATACATTTAAAGAGTTGATGCCCTGCCACCGCGTGCGCGCGCATGTGTGTGTGTGTGTGTGTGTGTGTGTGTGTGTGTGTGTGTGTGTGCGTGTATATATGTGTGCGTGTGTATATGTGTGTGTGCACACACGTGGCGTGCGTGCGTGCAAACTGCATGCATGTGTATACTGTATGTGTACTGTATGTGTTTTGCATGATTCTATGTGTGCGTGTCTGCACAACTTGTGTGCTGTGCACGTGTGTGCGTGCGTGCAGGCGTGTGTGTGTGTGACAGAGAGAGAGAGAGAGAGAGAGAGAGAGGGGGGGGGGGACAAGCTGGGGGCAGTGAGGAGATGATTAGAGAGAGGAAAGATGAAGATAGATATGAATAGTATGGAAGGGAGGGGAGGGGAGAGGAGGGGTCCACTACAAGCTGTAATAAGTAGAGATTTAACAGGATAACATGTACAGCGACTTAAGGCTTTGCTACAGTATGATTATGACCTAGTTCCAGTTCTGACGTCCAGTCTCTCTCTCTCCAGTTGTGTCCATCATCCACCCAGAGAGAGAGAGAAGAGAGAGACACACACACACACACACAAACAGAGAGAACCAGTCGAACAACCATGACTTGTTTTAAGACAGGTCTTCAAGGTTTTTCAGGCCTGAGGACCGAGGACAGATGGAGCAGGGATCCCCCAATACATATTGTATAAAATTGTGTTGCAGATTAAACCTTTTTTTCTTCTTCTTTTTTAATAGATTTCATAGACAGCTTCACTTGTTTGACATGCAGCGGTGTCATCAGTGTGGTATCAATTCATGTTTTTTTTGTTTGTTGACTTTACTTTTCTAATTTTCAGACATTTAACCACTTACGTGAACCCTCAATGCTTAGTAAACTTTGGCTCTGTACTTGGTCAGCTCTTTTTTCCTCTACACAGTACACACAAACCACCAATTTGCCGAACATAGTTGATCTACACTGTCACAACGCCTCGTGCTGCTGAGGAAGTTCTCCTCAGACGCTAGCGTTCAAGAAAGTAATATAATAAATAAATAAATATGTAAATAAAAAGCGTTCCTATCACACAGAATTTTGCCGTACCCCTATAGTAACTCTGAGGACCACCTAGGGTCCCAGACCCCCTGCCGAAGAGCCCTGTTTAAAGACATTATAGGCTGACTTCCAAGAACTACTGAGTTTCAGTAGTATATTTCATAATAAAAATGGGTGAATGACTGTACCCTGCCGCCGACGTTGATAGTGAGTGTGTAGTGTTTGGGGGGAGGGGAGAGGAGCTGTGTCGGGGCGGACACACATCTCTCCTCCTCTTCATCTTCATCATAATCAGCGTATGGATCATAGATGTCTCTGCCCATCTGTTCACAGGAGGACAAGGTTCAGTTGAATGGCATCGAAATCCAATGGTAAATTGTTCAAAGTGAAGAGAGGAAAAATGAAGAAATAATTATTTAAAAGAAAAAATATTAAGTGAGGGCGCTCTTATATCGTACATCATCATACATCATCTCATTCTGGCCAATCGGAATTTGCGTCCTCACTGTCGTCTTCAATGTTTGTGTTATGCAAATATGCAATGTTTGTGTTCATTCTCAACAGCATTTAATGTTTGTGTTGGGACAAAGTTTGTGTTTACAACTTTACACACACACACACACACACACACACACACACACACACACACACTGAAAGCTGGACATAGAAGGAGCTATCGCCCCTCAAAAATGTAATTATGTCAATCTGCAGGATCCCCATGTGGATCTCAGACTTCATGTATCCAGCCTGTGTCCTGTTCTGTTCTACAGTATGACGTCACATATCTATGAAGCATCACTCTAAATCCTGTTCTATGACGTCACATATCTATGAAGCATCACTCTAAATCCTGTTCTATGACGTCACATATCTATGAAGCATCACTCTAAATCCTGTTCTATGACGTCACATATCTATGAAGCATCACTCTAAATCCTGTTCTATGACGTCACATATCTATGAAGCATCA
The DNA here is from genome assembly GCF_963924005.1 of Protomyctophum bolini. Taxonomy (NCBI): domain Eukaryota; kingdom Metazoa; phylum Chordata; class Actinopteri; order Myctophiformes; family Myctophidae; genus Protomyctophum; species Protomyctophum bolini. The sequence continues at coordinate 28,997,067 of NC_137883.1, forward strand.
CTCTAAATCCTGTTCTATGACGTCACATATCTATGAAGCATCACTCTAAATCCTGTTCTATGACGTCACATATCTATGAAGCATCACTCTAAATCCTGTTCTATGACGTCACATATCTATGAAGCATCACTCTAAATCCTGTTCTATGACGTCACATATCTATGAAGCATCACTCTAAATCCTGTTCTATGACGTCACATATCTATGAAGCATCACTCTAAATCCTGTTCTATGACGTCACATATCTATGAAGCATCACTCTAAATCCTGTTCTATGACGTCACATATCTATGAAGCATCACTCTAAATCCTGTTCTATGACGTCACATATCTATGAAGCATCACTCTAAATCCTGTTCTATGACGTCACATATCTATGAAGCATCACTCTAAATCCTGTTCTATGACGTCACATATCTATGAAGCATCACTCTAAATCCTGTTCTATGACGTCACATATCTATGAAGCATCACTCTAAATCCTGTTCTATGACGTCACATATCTATGAAGCATCACTCTAAATCCTGTTCTATGACGTCACATATCTATGAAGCATCACTCTAAATCCTGTTCTATGACGTCACATATCTATGAAGCATCACTCTAAATCCTGTTCTATGACGTCACATATCTATGAAGCATCACTCTAAATCCTGTTCTATGACGTCACATATCTATGAAGCATCACTCTAAATCCTGTTCTATGACGTCACATATCTATGAAGCATCACTCTAAATCCTGTTCTATGACGTCACATATCTATGAAGCATCACTCTAAATCCTGTTCTATGACGTCACATATCTATGAAGCATCACTCTAAATCCTGTTCTATGACGTCACATATCTATGAAGCATCACTCTAAATCCTGTTCTATGACGTCACATATCTATGAAGCATCACTCTAAATCCTGTTCTATGACGTCACATATCTATGAAGCATCACTCTAAATCCTGTTCTATGACGTCACATATCTATGAAGCATCACTCTAAATCCTGTTCTATGACGTCACATATCTATGAAGCATCACTCTAAATCCTGTTCTATGACGTCACATATCTATGAAGCATCACTCTAAATCCTGTTCTATGACGTCACATATCTATGAAGCATCACTCTAAATCCTGTTCTATGACGTCACATATCTATGAAGCATCACTCTAAATCCTGTTCTATGACGTCACATATCTATGAAGCATCACTCTAAATCCTGTTCTATGACGTCACATATCTATGAAGCATCACTCTAAATCCTGTTCTATGACGTCACATATCTATGAAGCATCACTCTAAATCCTGTTCTATGACGTCACATATCTATGAAGCATCACTCTAAATCCTGTTCTATGACGTCACATATCTATGAAGCATCACTCTAAATCCTTCTGTTCTATGACGTCACATATCTATGAAGCATCACTCTAAATCCTGTTCTATGACGTCACATATCTATGAAGCATCACTCTAAATCCTGTTCTATGACGTCACATATCTATGAAGCATCACTCTAAATCCTGTTCTATGACGTCACATATCTATGAAGCATCACTCTAAATCCTGTTCTATGACGTCACATATCTATGAAGCATCACTCTAAATCCTGTTCTATGACGTCACATATCTATGAAGCATCACTCTAAATCCTGTTCTATGACGTCACATATCTATGAAGCATCACTCTAAATCCTGTTCTATGACGTCACATATCTATGAAGCATCACTCTAAATCCTGTTCTATGACGTCACATATCTATGAAGCATCACTCTAAATCCTGTTCTATGACGTCACATATCTATGAAGCATCACTCTAAATCCTGTTCTATGACGTCACATATCTATGAAGCATCACTCTAAATCCTGTTCTATGACGTCACATATCTATGAAGCATCACTCTAAATCCTGTTCTATGACGTCACATATCTATGAAGCATCACTCTAAATCCTGTTCTATGACGTCACATATCTATGAAGCATCACTCTAAATCCTGTTCTATGACGTCACATATCTATGAAGCATCACTCTAAATCCTGTTCTATGACGTCACATATCTATGAAGCATCACTCTAAATCCTGTTCTATGACGTCACATATCTATGAAGCATCACTCTAAATCCTGTTCTATGACGTCACATATCTATGAAGCATCACTCTAAATCCTGTTCTATGACGTCACATATCTATGAAGCATCACTCTAAATCCTGTTCTATGACGTCACATATCTATGAAGCATCACTCTAAATCCTGTTCTATGACGTCACATATCTATGAAGCATCACTCTAAATCCTGTTCTATGACGTCACATATCTATGAAGCATCACTCTAAATCCTGTTCTATGACGTCACATATCTATGAAGCATCACTCTAAATCCTGTTCTATGACGTCACATATCTATGAAGCATCACTCTAAATCCTGTTCTATGACGTCACATATCTATGAAGCATCACTCTAAATCCTGTTCTATGACGTCACATATCTATGAAGCATCACTCTAAATCCTGTTCTATGACGTCACATATCTATGAAGCATCACTCTAAATCCTGTTCTATGACGTCACATATCTATGAAGCATCACTCTAAATCCTGTTCTATGACGTCACATATCTATGAAGCATCACTCTAAATCCTGTTCTATGACGTCACATATCTATGAAGCATCACTCTAAATCCTGTTCTATGACGTCACATATCTATGAAGCATCACTCTAAATCCTGTTCTATGACGTCACATATCTATGAAGCATCACTCTAAATCCTGTTCTATGACGTCACATATCTATGAAGCATCACTCTAAATCCTGTTCTATGACGTCACATATCTATGAAGCATCACTCTAAATCCTGTTCTATGACGTCACATATCTATGAAGCATCACTCTAAATCCTGTTCTATGACGTCACATATCTATGAAGCATCACTCTAAATCCTGTTCTATGACGTCACATATCTATGAAGCATCACTCTAAATCCTGTTCTATGACGTCACATATCTATGAAGCATCACTCTAAATCCTGTTCTATGACGTCACATATCTATGAAGCATCACTCTAAATCCTGTTCTATGACGTCACATATCTATGAAGCATCACTCTAAATCCTGTTCTATGACGTCACATATCTATGAAGCATCACTCTAAATCCTGTTCTATGACGTCACATATCTATGAAGCATCACTCTAAATCCTGTTCTATGACGTCACATATCTATGAAGCATCACTCTAAATCCTGTTCTATGACGTCACATATCTATGAAGCATCACTCTAAATCCTGTTCTATGACGTCACATATCTATGAAGCATCACTCTAAATCCTGTTCTATGACGTCACATATCTATGAAGCATCACTCTAAATCCTGTTCTATGACGTCACATATCTATGAAGCATCACTCTAAATCCTGTTCTATGACGTCACATATCTATGAAGCATCACTCTAAATCCTGTTCTATGACGTCACATATCTATGAAGCATCACTCTAAATCCTGTTCTATGACGTCACATATCTATGAAGCATCACTCTAAATCCGGAGCACAGTTTCATCTCTATCAGAGGCCCATTGACAGCCGTACGTAAAAACATTATGAAACTGTAAAATAAATCAAACATCACACCCATGTGAAGTGAGGGGCGCTCTTATAATCGTACAACACATATTTGCTTGCTCTTACACTAACACAGGTGGAGCCCAGGATGGAGCATGCCACCGCTGTCTCACATTTTGACACAATCACACATGCAGACTATACACACACTGCAGAGCCACTGCATAATAATAATAAAGAAAAGCTACACAATTTAAAGAATTTAAAGAAAGAAAGAAAGAAAGAAACAAACAAACAAACAAAGAAACAAACAAAGAAAGAAACAAGCAAGCAAGCAAACACAATGTTAAAGCAGAGTGTACCTGCATGGATGGTTTTCGGCATGGCTCCATGTTGTCATTGATGTTGTGTGTGGACAACTAACTGCACTTACATCCTTCTCTCTCTCTCTGTGTGTGTGTGTGTGTGTGTGTGTGTGTGTGTGTGTGTGTGTGTGTGTGTGTGTGTGTGTGTGTGTGTGAGAGAGTGTGAGTGTGTGAGTGCTCGCTCACCGGTTCAACAGTGTGTATGAGGAGATCAGATTGAATCTTGTAAAGCCGATTTATGAATATATGGAAGCAGTTGACTCAGCCACGTCACAGTGAGATTAAACACAGAGAGGTCAGACTCATATTACTCCTGTCCTGGGCCAGTTTTTGTAGCAGTGCTGCGTGCGTGTGTGTGCGTGCGTGTCTGTGTGTGTGCACGTGTGCATGTGTGTGTGTTTGTCTGTCTGTGTGTGTGTGTGTGTGTGTGTGTGTGTGTGTGTGTGTGTGTGTGTGTGTGTGTGTGTGGGCTACTATTTCTATATCTGTTTGTCTAGCATTAAATGTTGGATGAGTGAGAACTTTCTCAAGCTAAGTTCTCATAATCGGTTCTAGTGAGCAGAAACAATCAATAATAAGCAGACTTGGTAACCTGACTGTAGAAAGTAACAGTACAGTAAAGAACCTGGGGGTTATTATTGATTCTGAATTGAATTTTAATTCTCACATTAATCATGTTACCAAGATTGCCTTTTTTCACCTTAGAAATATTGCACGAATCAGAGCCTATTTGTCCTTGGACGATGCAAAAACGCTAATCCACGCCTTCGTTTTCTCTCGGCTTGACTACTGCAATGCACTTTATTCAGGATTGCCTAAGAAAACAACTGACAGATTACAACTCGTCCAAAATGCAGCAGCCAGAGTTTTAACTAGAACTAAGATGAGAGAACATATTACTCCAGTTTTGGCATCACTGCACTGGCTTCCGGTTGTTTTTAGGATTGATTTTAAAATTCTTTTACTTGTCTATAAAGCCCTCAATGGCCTCGCACCTTCCTACCTAAATGACTGCCTGCCTAAATATGTCCCAAACCGCCCCCTAAGGTCTTCCACTGCTGGCCTGCTCGCGCTGCCGAAAAAAATGGCAACTAAAAAATACGGGGAAGCAGCTTTTTGCTTCTATGGGCCGTCGGCATGGAACAAACTCCCACTGTACCTTCGTCAGGCAGCCTCTGTAGACATTTTTAAAGCTCAGCTCAAGACCCATTTCTACAACATTGCTTTTAATTGAGTTTTAATTTGCACGTTCCCACCCTGCCCTGACTGATTTGCTGCATGTGGTGTTTTTATTATTATTTTATTTGTTTTTATTTGTTTTTATTTATTTTATGTTCTTATATTCAATTTTGTTCTTTGCCATTGTTTTATCATTTTAACTACTTATTTTTATTGTATTCTATTTTTGCCCTGTGAAGCACTTTGCGCTACATTTATGTATGAAAGGTGCTATACAAATAAAGTTTATTATTATTATTATTACTATTAAATGTGTTGCATGAAAGGGGAGTTAGAATCTCAAGAGGGGGAAATACACCGGATTGTAGGTTGAGTCATTATTATTAGAAATGTATTAGTATAGTCAAATGGACCATTGGTTGAGAAACAGTGGGATGTATAGCCTACACATGGGATGCTATAGCAAGTGTTACAAAAGCACTAATCTTGTAGCCCTTATCCCCACCCAACACAACAGTGGTCCCCAGGTTGATTCTTAGTCAGGGTGGTGGTGGTCCCAATCAGTTGAAACCCCCTGGTCTAGGGCAAACTTGTAGATCGGCTATTTTCAGTGAAGATTGAATATTTAACAAAATACACTTGATGGACCATATAGGGTTTAAGTGGTTACAATTCAGCCCTTCTCCACTTTCCAGTTTTCAGATGTTTTGAAAATAGCAGATCTACAAGCTTTTTGTTGCTCTGTATCTTATTTTATTGCTGGTTTATTTTTTAATGTGATGTTCTTGTTTTATTCTATGATTGTATTGTAGGCTACATATTACATAATCTTAATTGTAACAATTGTTTTGAAAGGCGCTTTCTAAATAAAATGACCTTGCCTTATTGATTGATTGAATGGTTGATTGATTGGTTGAATGATTGATTGATTGAAAATGTTATTAACAGTTTGTAGAATGGGTACATTTCAAGGAAAGTATAGGTCCTTACCTGGGCTGGTCCTTACCTTGTGACGTGTTGTGGCCTTGCAGTGGTTACATACGGTTACATTTGGATTAAAAAGTGATTGAGGGACCCCCTGGAAAGCTCTGGGATCGCGTTTGATCCTTAGAGTATGGTTTGATCGCGTTCTACATTTCTTGCGCGTGCGCATGGCTGCGACTGCGGTTCACGACAGCAGCACAGCAACGCTCTGGTTTACGGCACCGTAAATCGTCACGGTTTTCACAACACATGTTAAAAAAAACCAAGGTAAACGTGAGTGTACATTTGGAAGTTTGTATTAGTCAGCGGACAACAACGGCATATTTATTAGATCGGTGGATCGATAAAGCAATAGAGCAGACCTGATCGGTTATTGCTGGTGTGTCGTACAACAGCCTAACTGCTTGTGTTTGCTTGTTTGTAGGACTTATATTGCTGCTTCTGATTCGGGATGCAAGTTAGAATGGATCAGGATGCTAAACCCAAGAAAACTCTGAACCCCAATAAAGGTGGCAAGAAGTTCATGAAAGGTAATGAAGATGAATGTCAATCAATCGATATCAGAATACGGGTTATTAGTTATTATTGTTGTTATTATTAGCTTATTATTTTAGCCTGCAATCAATTCAGCAATCTGTCAGAATGTTTAATAAATCACTTGAGAATGCTTAATTGTATTTAAATGTATTTGTATGCCAAAGCATTGGTTGGCAAGCATTGGTTGGCATTGCCAACCAATGCTTTCACTTAGCCCTACAAGCAGAACCCAATGCTACTGAAGTTTGAGTTTCTGAAATTTTTTAGACCCAAAGCGACATCCAAATTTCAGAAAAGCTTTACGGAGGGTTCCGAGAGGGGCTAGCTTTCACTAAACAGTCACAATTCTGCCCGTCTTTACAATGTGGGTGTCTCTTCTCCACTGAAAACATACTCGACTACTATTATGCTTTAAAACTACAATCTACGTGTTTGTCCTCTCACAATGGAGAGCAACACATGTGACGCTCTTTGTGACACTTTGAACCCAGGAGACCAAACATCTACCACTCATGCAAGAGCCTGACTGGGGAATACCCTCTTGGCCAGGCTGCTAATTTGGCTTATTGAAGAACATAAAAGATATGTTCCAGATTGCCACTTTACATTCTTTGCATTGAAACTATGAAAAGCTGCCAGAAGACCTTGTGCTTTAACCCATTTAGGACTAAAACCGATTCTAAATAAATCTGAATCCTAAAAGTTTTCTAAAAAACCTATGTTTCTATGTCAGTGATGCTCAACCTTTTTTATGTCGAGCACCCCCAGAATTATCTGTATTTGGCTGCGGACCCCCATCTGAAAATATGGTGTTCAAGGGACCTCCCTCCCAGATACAAAGATTTGAGTTAACGCTTGCGCTAAAAGAATATATATTCAAGGATTTGCATACATTTTCATGATGAAAAAGCAGCTCTACAAGCTTGTAGCGCTGCACTCGGTGCCGTGCTATGAGCTTAAGCTTATAGATCTGCTATTTTTCAATAGCTAAAGTATAACATAATGCTTAAAACACCAAAAGGGGATCCCGCCCTGAATGAGTTATAATCATGATGCCACCGTTTGTTTGTCACCCTAGATTCCATGGGGGGTAAACTTGGCGGAAAGCCGCCTGGAGACAAGAAGAAACCTTTCAAACCGAAGAACAATGCGCAGAAGATCAGCGGGTTTGGGAAGAGTCCGCCGAAGAAGTTTGGGAAGAAGCCGGGACAGGGAGGAGGAGGAGGAGGAGGAGGAGGAGGCCACAGTGGCGGAAAGACGGATTATAAAGGAAAGAAGGCGGTACAGGGTGGTCAGGGTGGTCACCACGGGGGAAAGAAAGATGGACAGGGTGGTCACCCCGGGGGAAAGAGAGATCAGAAGGCGGGACAGGGTGGTCACCCCGGGGGAAAGAGAGAGCATAAGGAAGCCTTCGTCAAAGATGAAGCCATCGAGGGGACGGTGGAGAAGGAGGAGGGAGAAGGAGGAGAGGATGTCAAAGGTAAGGAATCAGATTTCTGTGACTCTGTTCTGTCTACTGTAATCCAGTGCTCTCAACATTTTTAAGGCCGTGACCAACCAAAATAATTATGATATTTTAACTGGAGACCCCCCCCCAAAATCATATTTGAACTGGGAACCCCCCCACCTTGATTAAGGCACTTGGAACGTAGGAGTCGAGGCATTCACTTTAGTTTGACTAGGTTCCACATATAAAATGGCAGATCTACAAGCTCACAACGCCTCGCAACGTGAGCCTGAATCCGCTTGTAGATCGGCTATTTTCGACAATGTTGCCTTTTATATTAAGGTCCTAAAGTCCTTAAATTGTCACTTCGCTGTCATCTGGGGACTCCCCCAAAATGATGTGATTTATTTCCCTCTGAAGGCGAGGCGAAGGGCTGTGTAACCTCCTCGGACACACGTAAAAATAGAGCTCTTGCGTAGAAAAATGATTCACGCACAGAGTTTACACACAACCTGTGCACTGCAGCCGGGTTCCATTGATTATTGTGGCAGCGTCTTGCGGAGACAATTCTGTCGCCATTGTAGCCTGGCCCTAAGACCCCACTTTGAGAACCACTGTCCTGTCCTAGATTATTTATTTTATTTTTGTTATTTGTTACTGGTATCGAATCGGTATCAAGACTGATCTGTGCTGCCATCAAAGTAAAAGCTGCCATATCTGCACGGCACCCCGAGCTTCTATTTTGAAAGAAATCCTGGCGCTGATTACTATTTCCGTAGACAACGCCCTGGTAACGTCTGTCCCAACAGCCAGGAGTCTTGGTGTTGTCCTGGACAGTCAGCTCTCGTTCAAAACTCACATCACAGCTGTCACTCGATCCTGTAGGTTCACACTCTATAACATACGACGAATTAGACCGTTCCTCACCCAGGAATCAGCCCAGCTCCTAATCCAGACAACAGTCTTGTCAAAACTCGACTATTGTAACTCCCTCCTTACTGGCCTACCAGCATGTGCACTTAAGCCTCTCCAGCTGATCCAAAATGCCGCAGCTCGCTTGGTCTTCAACCAGCCAAAATTCTCACATGTCTCCCCCCTGCTCCGCTCCCTCCACTGGCTCCCGGTCGCTGCCCGCACAGAATACAAAACTCTGATGCTGGCATTCAAAGCAACCAACGGTATGGCTCCCCCATATCTTGCAAGTATGATCAAACCTTACAAACCCTCCCGCGCACTCAGATCAGCCAACGCAGGGAAGTTGGAAGTACCCTCACTAAAAACGCCGGGACAACGCTCCACACGTCCCAAACTCTTCTCCCTTCTGGCTCCAAAACTGTGGAATGCACTTCCCATTGCAGTCAGAACTGCAGCATCACTCCCAATCTTCCGCCGTAGTCTGAAAACCCACCTTTTCAGACTCCATCATGGCCCATAGCACTTACCCCACCCCCTTAGATAGCATTTCTGTAGAGACTTAGATTGCATTTGACACAGACTTATAGCATGTTATGAAGACAGCACTATAATTGCATTGTATGTAGTCATAGCACGTCATAGTACATATGTATAGCATAGTAGTTTATATGTATAGTTTCATTATATAGATATTCCACTGTAACTTTCTTAGCTTACGCATGTTTCATGATAAATGTTTTTATGTAATGTATTCCCATGCTTTTTTGTTCTTGCTTAATGTAAGTCGCTCTGGATTAAGAGCGTCTGCTAAATGCCTAAAGTGAGTGTGTGTGTGTGTGTGTGTGTGTGTGTGTGTGTGTGTGTGTGTGTGTGTGTGTGTGTGTGTGTGTGTGTGTGTGTGTGTGTGTGTGTGTGTGTGTGTGTGTGTGTGTGTGTGTGTGTGTGTGTGTGTGTGTGTGTGTGTGTGTGTGTGTGTGTGTGTGTGTGTGTGTGTGTGTGTGTGTGTGTGTGTGTGTGTGTGTGTGTGTGTGTGTGTGTGTGTGTGTGTGTGTGTGTGTGTGTGTGTGTGTGTGTGTGTGTGTGTGTGTGTGTGTGTGTGTGTGTGTGTGTGTGTGTGTGTGTGTGTGTGTGTGTGTGTGTGTGTGTGTGTGTGTGTGTGTGTGTGGGGGGCAGGCCCGGCGCCAAAGAAGATGAAGAAGTTGTCAAAGCCGGAACAGAGGAAAATACAACATGAAAAGAGGGATATGAGAAAGGAAGCAACGCAGAAAGACAAATATCAGGTCATCTGTCAGTCGAAACAAGTCTGGGAGGTCATTAGGAGGTACACACACTTCGCACATAATAGATTTAATAATGACAACAGTATAAACGGTGAACATCTGAACCTATTAGAACAAACCTTGTTTCCTGGATAATCATATTATATTATCATTATGTAATGTTAATGTAACTCAGAAGAATGTACAAATTAAATCAGATGGGCCCTTAGGGGACTAAGGATTACCGGTATGTTGCATTGTGTGTGTGTGTGCACACGCACGCACGCACGCATGCTTGAATGCTTGTGTCGTTGTGTTGACAGGAAAGACTGTGACAAAGAGAAGAAGACCAAACTCTTGAAGGGGATGCACGACCTGTTCCGTGGAAGGATGAAAGAGGTACGTGTTTGTTTTTGCCCTTTTTATTCAGGCTCAGGTAATCCAGTATAAATATCTGTGTTTGAATTTAGAATAAACTGCCAGAAAATACCCATGCCGTCTGTCTTTGCGATGCCATTTTCTTCTAAGCTTTCTTAAAAAGAAAAAGGTAATTTCTTGCTGTTTTTTGTCACATCTCCAGGTAGCATATTCCCATGACTCGGTGCGTGCGCTGCAGTGTTTCGTCCAGTTTGGCAGTCATGAGCAGAGACAGGCAGTGTTTGAAGAACTCAAAGGTTAGTGGCTGGAACCCCTGGACAGTGCAGACACAATCATGTTCCCCTTTTATTCATTCCTCTAATTTAATTCATCCCTTAATTCCACAATAAAATCATCAGTGTTTGGCAACACATTTTACTGTAGAGTGTTAGAAAATGTAAGAATTTATTGACCAATCGATCGACATAAAAAATATAAAATTGCGTTCTTTGTTAATGAATAACTTCCGTCGTGATGTGAACAAAATGTGTTGCATTTATCTGTCTCTCCTGGTGAAAAGTCTTGCTAGATGAGGCTTTAGCTCTCTTCGTTTGAATTATTTTGGAATTGTAATCATTGATCTGATGATGGTATCCTATCCTGCTGTACACGCTGACTCTAACCAAATACTCTCGTGTCATGGTTTAATTACCAGTGTGTCCACATCTTCATATTTCACATGTTAACAACTTTGATCCTGCCAGCTACTAAAGGTACCTCTAATAAGAGTGTAAAACGACAGTAGAGAAGCAGCAGTCGTTTATAGACAATTAATATTCTTCTTTGATTCCTTCTACAGACGACATAGTGGAATTGAGTAAGCAGAAATATGGCAGAAATTTGGTCAAGAAACTTCTACAGTATGGGTGAGTCTGACCGCATCATAATTAACATGGCACATTAAAGAGGTGGTTTACATTTATGTTTGTTCTTCAAGTCTCATCTTTGTGTCGTCCTTTGGTGTTTATGACGCTGACATAGAAGTCTCACATTTCATTGACCTGCACCTTTGTTGCTGTTTGGAACACTCAAAATTGCCATAACTCAGTGGCTATTGCTTACTTTATGCTTTCTGACTTGCCGTGTGCGTTTCCACAGCAACAAGGAGGTGGTCGCGGGTGTAATCCAGAAGTTTAAAGGAGAAGTTCGTCAGATGCTGCGTCACTCCAGCTCTGCCTTCCTCATAGAGTACGCCTACAACGACAAGGCTGTCCTCGCCCAGAGACTGATGCTCTCTGAGGAACTGTACGGGAACGTGTTCACCGTCTGCAAGGTTTGGAGTGCAAATGTACTGTATACAGTGTGCACAAGACTGTGAACACATACAGTACACACAAGATTAAATATAGTTTATTAGGAATTTATTGGGAATTCAAAGCACAACTCCAAAAACATACATGACATCATTTCCAAGACGATGGCACTAAAGTGCTCTTTGAGCCTTCCCTATTATACAACCTATTTAGGACGGAGGCCGAATCTAAAAACACCTTCTAAATACTGACCTGAGGTTTTCTGAAAAACGTAATTCTTTTTCAAAAAGGTTATGTTGTTACTACCGGTATATACTCAACTGTACAACAAGAACCCCAAAAGGGGTTCCCACCCTGAAGGGTAAAAACACCAAAAGCGGTTCCCGTCCTAATTCCTAAATGGGTAAAAACATCCTGGAGAATAAGGATACTGCCCCTACACTATAAAAGCGTTGCTGAAAACACTTGAATATGGTGCTATTATAAATAATGATTTAATTCTGTTCATATGAAATGAAATTATTGATTTTTGTTTTTCTCCCATCATTGTTCAGTCGTCAACGTGTAACTCCATTCAGAAGGTCCTGGAGGCCAACCCAGACAAACTGACCAACATCCTATCAGAGATGAAGAGTATACTGGTTCCCATGGCCCAGAAGTAAGACACACACACACACACACACGCACGCACGCACGCACGAACACACAAATAATGAAAGGTGACGTGAACTCTGACCCTGTTGTTTCTTCCAGAGAGCAGGTCATCAAACATTCTTTGGTGCATAAAGTCTTCCTGGACTTCTTCCAGTTTGCTCCAGACAAGCTCAGAATGGTGAGAGATGAATTGATGCCATGCGTCTTTTTAATTTATTCATTAATAAAATGTTTATTTAACCAGTCTGTAATGGTGCAGCGTGTTAATGCAATATAACTAGTACTTTCTGCAGTGGTGGAAGGTGGTCTCTCTACTCTTCCCATTGAGACATGTTGTTAACCCTGCTGTTGGCTAGGACACCTGCTTGAAGAGAACTATATTTTCTTTTCTTTTTAGCATTGACATTAACCACTTTTAAGCCCTATTTTATACTTCAAACAAAATGGCAAAATGGCTGCCAGGTACAGTACCGGGACTGAAATTGTAGGATTTAATCTGAAATTTGATTAGCAGAGAGGGATAAATATGTATCTGTTTATGTCCATTCGACAACTTCACACCATGCCGGTACTTAAGAAACACTGACCCCTAGGGGTGAGATTCTTAGGCAGATTTATTTGGTACTTGTTGGTTGTAGAGTGAATTAGATGGGACTCACATCAACGTATTGAACATTAAAACATTTCTATATATATATATATATATATATATATATAACACCTTGGTTTTTCAAATGGGACAAAGACCGAACAAATGGATTTGGAGGAGGCTGCCATTCTGAATCTGATGAATAATCTGATAAATATTTTTTGTAGTGTCATACAACACCATACAATATTATAGTAAGGGAGAATATGGCATATAAAATAATTCACAGGAACAATGAAACAATGAGGTGAACGGCACTAAAACGACGTAAACGAGAGACGGAGAGGAGATGATATTGATGTCGAGTTCCGTTGTGTGTGTGTGTGTGTGTTCATTATCCAACAGGAGATGATCGAGGCCATCAGAGAAGCTGTGGTGTACATGGCGTACACACACGATGGAGCGCGAGTAGCCATGAACTGTCTTTGGCACGGCACACCCAAGGCAAGTACAATGAACTGTATTTGGCACGGCACACCCAAGGCAAGTACAATGAACTGTATTTGGCACGGCACACCCAAGGCAAGTACAATGAACTGTATTTGGCACGGCACACACAAGGTAAGTACAATTATGAACTATATTTGGCACGGTACACCCAAGGCAAGTACAATGAACTGTATTTGGCACGGTACACCCAAGGCAAGTACAATGAACTGTATTTGGCACGGCACACCCAAGGCAAGTACAATGAACTGTATTTGGCACGTTACACCCAAGGTAAGTACAATTATGAACTGTATTTGGCACGGTACACCCAAGGTAAGTACAATGAACTGTATTTGGCACGGCACACCCAAGGCAAGTACAATGAACTGTATTTGGCACGGTACACCCAAGGCAAGTACAATGAACTATATTTGGCACGGCACACCCAAGGTAAGTACAATGAACTGTATTTGGCACGGTACACCCAAGGCAAGTACAATGAACTGTATTTGGCACGGTACACCCAAGGCAAGTACAATGCAGTGTTGATTTCGTTGACTAATACTATAACGAAACCTTTTTTCACTGACGAAAAAACGAAATGGAATCTAAATAAAAACTAAGCTATGATGACTAAGGCTAAATCTGTTGACAATTTCGTCAACAAATAAAAACGAGACTAAAATGTTCGGAATGGACTGGTGGACAAGAGATCCAGTATAAGTCATTTACTCATTTTACACTTGGTTGCATGCTGAAAATAGCAGATCGGAATAGTAGATCGGCTAGTCAACCAAATACTTATGATATTCATTCAGTGGACTAAAACTAGACTAACACTAAAACATTCCAGGTGACAAAAATATGACTAAAACTGAACTATGGTATAATTTCTAAAATGTAAATTTGCTGCCCAAAAACAACACTGGTAAGATGTCGGGCCATTCATTGATATGATATGATATGATATAGTACTTTATTGTCAGTTCACACTGAAATTTGTCTTGCGACACAGCAGCTAAGTATGCAGAACACATATACACACATTTGACATGACCCAAAGAACAAGACAATTTACATACATAAAGACATGAGCAATATCCACCGCTTAGATTATCCTGTGGCTACTACAACTCCTGATTAAGCCTCAAGGTCGACTGGTGGACAAAGGACCTCTTTAGTCTGACCTTATTGTATGCTGGTACACCATATCTCCTTCCTGAAGGTAGCAATCTATATTCTCCATACAACACATGCTTAGTATTAGAGGTGATATTCCTTGCTAACCTTAGGATGCTGTTATCATATGGATGTATAAAGTTTCTGAAGTTGTTGTCCAACAATCTTTGAACAAATGTTCAGTTGTTGCAGCAGTTGTGACTTTAGGGCTGCAGACAAACATCCATACCAGGTGGTACTACAGTACTGAAGAACACTCATAATAGCGAAGTGAAAAACAAAAGAAGAATCCGTCTACTAGCACCGAAGGATCTTAGACGGCAAAGGAAGTAGATTCTTTGCTTTGTTTTCATTAATTTCATTGTCACTGAATCAATCTGATCTTTCCATGACAATAGATGGTCTATTACTACTAGGTATTTGTACGAACATACCTGGTTGATCGGTTCACCATGAATAGTAAT
This sequence comes from Protomyctophum bolini, assembly GCF_963924005.1. Lineage (NCBI taxonomy): Eukaryota > Metazoa > Chordata > Actinopteri > Myctophiformes > Myctophidae > Protomyctophum > Protomyctophum bolini. The sequence goes on from NC_137883.1 coordinate 29,012,354, forward strand.
GGGGGATCTGTGTATCTCTGGTGTACCAAAAACAATCTCTTCTGTCTTTTTTGTGTTAATGATGAGAGCATTGTTATCACTCCATTCAACCACCTTATTTACTCTGTGTTGGTGCAGTCCAGGATCACTGGAACTATCTAGGAGAGAAATCAAAACTGTATCATCTGAGTATTTTAGAATGTATTGGTCTGGTGTGTCGGTGTGATATTCAGACAGGCATTCCTCAATACGACAGCTGTCAGTATAAAGGGTGAAAAGTACAGCTGAGCTCACACAACTCTGGGGAGCACCAACATTAGTAGTTTATGCTGATGAGAGGGTTGTGTTCACTTTCACCCTCTGTACTCTGTTAGTAAGAAAAGAAGCATACCAGTGAATTAAGTATGGATTCAGTTCCAACTGTACCATTTTTGACACTAGTATATCAGACTGTATTGTGTTGAAAGCTGAAGAAAAGATTAGAATAGCACTCTCGCATGATTCTTATTTGACTTATCTAGGTGTTTTGTAATAAGTGGACACAGTGTCACAACCGCATCCTCTGTACCGCAACCCTTTTTATAGGCAAACTGACTGGGGTCGAATTTGTCTTTGGTTATACTGGCAAGATGTTGTAACAGTATTCTTTCAAGTGATTTCATAATCACTGAAGTGAGAGCTATGGGTCTATAATCCTTATGTTCTTTTGGACATTGGATTTTGGGTAGTGGTTTCATGTGTGAGGTTTTCCAAGACAGGGGAATTGTGTGTGTGTCTACAGAGGTTTGGAATATTGGTTGCCACACTGGAGCCAGCTCAGATGCAAAGTGTTTGAGGAGAAAAGCACTGCATTCATCTGGCCCATTAGCTTTCCTTGTGTTGGTACACTGAAACACTTTCCTTACATCCTCTTCAGTGATAGTAATTCTGTCTGAGGGGGCAGGTGTTACAGACTTGAGTATTTCAGTACACTTTGAGGAATTGTCCAATGATTCAAATCTGGCGAAAAAGGTGTTGGAAAAGAAAGTAAATTTTCGGTTTCGTTGGGGTTGACATTCCTGTCATAGATTTCATAGTATCCCATTGGCATTAAACGCATCCTCTAGAGCAGGTGTTCCCAAACTTTTTTGGACCAGGTACCCCTTTTGGGGTAGATATTTTTCCAGGTACCCCTGTATCACATATACAGACGTCTAAATGTAGATGTCTAAATGTAGGCGTCTAAATGTATACAGACGTCTAAATGTAGACGTCTAAATGTGTACGTCTAAGTGTAGACGTCTAAATGTGTACGTCTTCTCTTATGGGGGTCCCTGGCATATCTTTTCAAATGGGGGTCCACGGGCTAAGTAGTGTCAATTTGGGGGTCCTTGACATGAAAAAGTTTGGGAACCACTGCTTTAAACACTTTATGAACATGAACAAAATAGATGGGTCCCCCCTGGAACTCCCTCAGGTACCCCTGGGGGTCCCCGGACCCCACTTTGGGAACCACTGCTCTAGAGTCTAGACTCTAGACGCTGTCTATGTGCCAATTTTGCCTGCCTCATTTTCGTTTTTAACTTTTTATCTGCCAATTTAAGTGCACCAAAATCTTTGTTTATGAAAGCTGTTTTCCTTTAATTTATTAATTTTTTTATACTTTTGTACTTTGCTGGGTGTTTTATTGTATTTGTATAATTATTTATTGCCCTGTATATATTGTCCTGAATGTCTGCATTGACCTGAGCAAAACAATTTTCCCTTGTGGATAATAAAGACATATAATCATTCATCCAAGGTGGAACACAATCAAAAAAGGATTAATCATTAAAATAAAAATGCATCTATTTTACTGTAGATAATTACATTTAATGTATTTTTATTTTTACATTCCAGGACAGAAAAATCATCATTAAAACCATGAAGACGTACATGGTGAAGTTCGCGACAGTAAGTTTTCACCTGTTGTTGGTCATGCAATAAAATAAACTGTTCTTGATATTTGCCACTCTGACTCACAACAAACATTCAATTAAAACCTACTCATTGACCAGAGCTCTCACCCCTAATTTGTATTCCCTCATTCCATCAAATCTCTGTGCCGAAAATAGCCGATCAACGTGTGTGTGTGTGTCAGTCACTCACTCAGTTTAATCTAATCCATGTGTGTCATTCACAGGGCGAGTTTGGCCACCTGGTTCTTCTGGCCATATTTGACTGTGTTGACGACACCAAGCTGGTCAAACAGGCCGTTTTATCAGTAAGTTCCAACTTCCAAAGAAACACACAATGATACGCTTTTACGGTTGATGCATTTGTTCAGGGATTTCTTTTGTTGAAAAAGCTTATCTTGTAAACGAGTGATAGTGAAGTAAGAGTGCGACATGATTTTAATAATGTCACATTGTATATTAACAGCGATGTGAAGCCATTTAGCTTAGTGCTGCTTATATTGTTAGGTAATCTTGGTATGGCCGCACAACGGTATTTAATATTAGTATTATGAATCAAAAGACGGGTCACTGTTTCTCACTCTCCTTCCTCCTCCGTGTCCCGTGCAGGAGATCCTGTCCTCTCTGGAAGACGTGATCGTTAACAAATACGGTAAGAAGGTCCTGCTGTACCTGCTGAGCCCCAGAGATCCTGCCCACATCGTCCCTGAGATCTTGAAGGTGCTCCAGCAAGGAGATGCCAACGCACACAGGTACAGTACAGAGAGAGAGAGAAACTTTCCCTTTAATGAATTAAGGTTGAAGTGCTTGACATTGTAACTCCCTCCCTGCAGTAAAAAGGACACGGCCGTTCGACGGAAGGAGCTTCTGGAGGTGGTGTCCCCGCTGCTGCTGGACCACCTCCGAGACCACGCCCCGTCCATGGTCATGGACAAGGCCTCCAGCGTCGCCGTCAGCGACATCCTGGGCTCTGCGTTCGGCGACCTGCGGCCAGCCATGACGGCCGTGGCAGCACTGGCTAATCAGGAGCTGGTACCAGGAGGGACAGATGGACAGGTGAGGGCCAATGACAAACAACGTTTCTTTTTTTTTTTTGTCATAGAAACCCGGAAGTGAGTGAGTTAGTTTTCAGTGGGTTCCCCTCACCACTTTCCTGCTGATTTCTTGTTTTTCTGAGATTTCCAACTTGACGAAGCCGTTCTAGGGACCATTGCAGAGGTCTGAGTTAGTCTGTTGCACACTGGTACAGTGCCTTTTGTATTGCATTGCAAATGATCCGACTTGTTCTTGATTTGCATGTCTTTCTGCAGAAACTACCAAACATTTTACTCTTTTCATTGCCAACTCCGGTTATATATCCGTACCCCCCGTCTATGGGAAGTTATATGCCAGCTACGAATATATCCGTACCCCCCTTTACACCATATATGAAGCGGTTGAGCCGAAAATCAGCTTTTGACATCATTGGTCCGGTTGCTCGTCAATGCCTCCGTCAACCCCAACACCAGGATCTTTGCCCACAGCCCCCAAAGTAGGATGTTCAAAGCCTCATAACTCTGAAAATACGAGCGCTGTCTTTGGTGATGGGCATCCATCCAAGGTTCGGATGTCATTTGTGATTTTTGTACCGCATCGCTCCCGACATGCAGTTAGATAACAGATAAAAGATAACCGTGTTAATGCCCTGGCAGGGCTTATGGCTTAACTACACTCTGGTGCCATCTAGCGTGGCACAGAAAGAATGAATCAGTCCGACGTGTACAGCTCTGTCTGGGAAGGGGGACGCTAGCACGCACATGTAAAGGCGTGTGAAACGATTTACGACTCATGCTCATCTCGAACTCAAAACGGTTTCCCCGTTAACTCAATCTGCGGGAGCTTTGACGAGGTCGCTTGCGTTAATCTTTGGGGGTGCGCTGGTTGTTGTTTGATGGTGGAAAGCTATTGTTAGCATAGCTCTCACAGAGACACAGACTGACCCCGTTGTTATGCTAGCTTCCATTGTGGCCTTTGTGGCAGAAAAATATGTTCAGTACTGTAAAGTGTGTGTGTGTGTGTGTGTGTGTGTGTGTGTGTGTGTGTGTGTGTGTGCGCACGCGTGCGCAGCTCCACATGGCAGAACATCCCGCAGGTCATCTGGTGCTGAAATGGCTGATAGAGCAAGATAAAAAACTGGCAGAGGCTGAGAAGGAAGGTAGGATTACACATGCACACACAAATTGACTCTCACAGGAACGCACTTAATGTTTGAAGACAACACACAAAGACACAATTCTTTATCCCATTAAACCTGAGGCCGATTCTAAAGAAATGTCTTCTAAATCCTAAAGGTTTTCTGAAAAAAACTGTTTCTATGTCAGTGGTGCTCAACCATCTTCATGTCAAGGACCCCAGAATGATATGTATTTCGCTGCGGACCCCCATCTGAAAATATGTTGTTCCAGGGACCCCCCAGAAGCACAGATTTGAATTAAAAACGTTTGCTCTGAAAGAATATATATTCCGAGATTTGCGGCAAATTTTTACGATTTTTCAAAAGTTTGAGCTTGTAGATCTGCTATTTTTCAATATCTAAAGTATAACATAATGCTTAAAACACAAAGGGGTTCCCGTCCTGAATGGGTTATTTGAATCCAACATAAGATCTCTATCTCTGCGTTTGTCTCTCATTCTGTGTGTGTCTCATTCTGTGTGTCAGAGCGTTTCAGTAGGATCCTAGTGGACACCGTAGGAATGGACAAACTGCTGACCTGGGTCAACGTCAACAGAGGAGCCATGGTGCTCTGCTGGTCAGTTCACACACATGGTTGTATGCGCGGCGCATACCGTATATTTACAAATAGTAGCCCGTCCTTTTTACACGCAAAATGGTGCCGGACCCCAGGGCGTTTAAATGGAACCGGGTGGCAATTTGGGGCAGGGCTACTATTTGGATATATATACGATTGGCATGCTTTTGTATCTACATTTAACATTTTATGGTTTGTATAAATAATAATGATAAATTAAAATTTTGTATTGTGTGTGTGTGTGTGTGTGTGTGTGTGTGTGTGCAGCCTCCTGGGCAGCGTGGACCAGTCGGTGTCATCGGAGGTGAAAGCGGCGCTGACCTCCATTAAACCAACACTCTGTGACATCAACAACAGCAAAGGGGTTGAAATCCTGCTAGAAAAGCTCAGTACATAGACACACACACACAGAACACACACACACACACAGAACACACACACACACACACACTAGATCCACACTGAACGTGAAATATGATGTGCTGACGAAGCAATGTAAATTAATTTCCAATTCTACGTTGATTTGTTTCCACCTTTTTGAATAAAAGCATCAGTCTGTACGAATACAGCTAATGTGAAATATTCGCAGACAAAATGTTCTGATCGTTCATGCTTCATGTTCCCGATGTGTAAAGGACCATTTCGCTGTGCTCACACTGGCAGCTACAAAAAGATACAAAGCGACGCCAAGTCGATGTCGCTGTTGGAAGAACACGAAGCACGGAAAGTGTCGGAAGCGGATAGTTTTCTTCCGTCAAACGCAGGAATTATGTGAAGAGAGGTAGGAGGGTGGAAATGCTTAAACAACACTTGGTCGTTTTTTTGTAGCTGCAGATCAACTTGGATTGTAGATAACTTCCATGGCAAATTAATGGTTAATTAATTAATTAATAGCACATTGGCAGCTTTGTAGCTGCCAATGTGAGCGCAGCATTACTCTTATTCTCTCGCTCAGAGTCGACATGTTTTTATTATTAAAATGTTCCTCTTCCTGTGTGGTTGTTCTGCACTCTGATCTGAAGCAGATTAACCCATTTAGGCCTGATGACGAAAAAGAAAAAAAAAATCTCTATTTTCACGATTTTTCAAAAATAGCAGATCTACAAGCTCGTAGCGCGCCACCGAGGGGCGTGGCTACGAGCTTGTAGATCTGCTATTTTTCAATAGCTAAAGCATAACATAATGCTAACGCCAAAAGGGCCCAAAATGTGGTTAAATCCACTCCCTGATTACCAGGAGAGAAGGACTGGCTTCACTAACTCTGGATCCCCATGACCAGGATGTGAGAAGCGCTGATTTAACACTTTCGGGTTTTCTTTCAGGTTTGCATGGCTCAAAGAGGAAAGAAAAAAATAATAAAAAGGTTGTTCTACTTCGGTATTTTACTTTAACCCATTCATATTCAAGGCCAATTTTAAGAAATGCCTAACCTAGTTTTTCTGAAAATGTTCTTTCTTTTTAAAATTCAAACAATTACAATTAATTGCTGTTGCTATATACCTAGCAACATTTAAAATGGGTTAAAGATAATAACGTCCCCTTATGTTTATTGTTCAACAGTCAATAAATAATAGAACTTATATGTGTATTTATGATTTTTATGAAAAAAAGTTCATTGAAAATCACTTTAAACCTTGTGTCCCTGGTTTTGGGCATGTCAAAGCTCCACAATTTTTGCTCGCTATTTTTGCTGCCCATATTTTTCTCATTTACTCAGAATACGTTCTAACAACATAAATTACACATCTGGAACTGCCTACATTTTCCTTTTTTTTTTTTGTTAAAATTTTGTAACTTGTGAATTATAATTTAGTTGTATCTGGCTGCACTTTGAGCAGTTGAAATGAACAATAAATAAATAACAGGTATTTGCTAGATATGGCTTTTGTCTTTATTATAACTTAGAATAAACTTTAATAAAATAAGACTATTTATTACTTGAATTATTTTGGGTGGGTGAGGGGGGTAATGAAATAGTTCACTGTATTTCCTTATTTAACCCGGGAGAGAGAGTTGTTGCTTGGATTAACAAAGAGATGTGATGTCTGCTGCCTAACGGAATACAATATTTTGTTAGAGAAAAGTCTCTCATGCCACGTCTTTGAACGCTACAGTGTCTTAACTGCGGCTCGCAATTTAAAACTTGCAACAGGAATCCGTCATTTGTGGTCTTCTGTTCATGGAAATATTTTAGAATTTCTAATAATTTTCAGTGTTTCTGATTGCTGCTGTGAACCAACAGTCTGTCTGAAGAGACTAGTTGAACTCTACAGCACTGTTTCTGAAGAGGACTGATGACTGTGACAGACTTCAACAGAATCTGAACAGTCAATGTGTTATGCCCACAAGCTGGATACAGACTAGTTAGACTGTTAGAGGGACTATGAAGTCCAAGTGTGATACGTGGTGCGAGAGGTAGATACTGGACTAGGTTAGGTAACCAGATCCAACATTGAGGAACCGCATTCGGTCGTTCCATCATATTTGGAACCGTTTCCTGAACCGGTTTATTACACTGTCAGAGCTGGTAGGCCATGTGGACTTCATGTCTGCTATATAATTGTGGTTCTTAACCCATTTTGCCCGTAGATCAGATTCTAAAAATGTCTTCTGCATCCTGACAGTTTTCTGAAAAAGCTATGTTTCTATGTCAGTCGTTCTTCGATTAAAAAAAAATAGCAGACCTACAAAACATCTGATATCCAGTGATTTCGAGGATAAACAAGAACGTGAATGGTACATTTTGGTCTGATAATGTTGTACTGTGCAAGTTCAAATAATATACTTTTCTCAATTACATTACATTCTCTATTTTGTTAACATTTTGGTGGGGGGGGGAAATGCTGGTGCCCCCAGAAATACCTGGTGCTCACTGGACCTGAATCCCTACTATCACTGATACTTTGTTTATAACTGTTACGGCTCCTGTTGACAGTACACACGCACTCGCACACACACACACTCTCTCGCTGTCTATCGCTCTCTCTCTCTCTCCACATTCAGAATGTGACCATCACTAGAGGGACATGCTGTTCATGGTGGTGGTGTTCGTTTGGTTTGTGGCAGAAAATGAAGTGAGAGGTAAGTAAGAATGAAAGGGCGAAGCGGGAAGTACATTTTAAAAACAAAATGCAACCGTATATCAGAGACTTTTAAGTTTATGCACAGAAATAATTCTGTGCACACCACTAATAATGCATTAGAAATTAAATTGCAAGCACGAGAACTACATATAATACTATTACTAAGTAATTTAAGTAATACTATATTTATTTGTAAATTTGGATTATTACAAAACATTAACTTTTTAAGTCAACTTTTACTTGTAACAGAGTACTGTATTTCTGTACTGCAGTAATCTACTGCAGAAATACATGTCTAATTGAAGTAAAGATTGTGAGCTTCCTGCCTTGATGATCTTAAGCCCCCCCCCCCCCTATGAACTATGCACAAAAACGAATTTCACCAACTTACTGTGATTAGACAATAAAGCTGTTTACCTTTTCCACCACTGGCTCTACCCCTCATAGCTGGTAACTGTTGGATGCGGCGGGGTTCAAACTTACGATGCCAGGTGCTGTACTCTACCGGGGTGAGTCAAAATGTCTCTTTATTGTGATCAAATGCCCCTCTACCTTTCCATGGCATACTGTAGTATGACGTCATTTAATATCTTCCCCTCTGCATCCCTCTCAGGGGTCACCAATGTGTCTGGGACAAGACTTGGACTGCGTCCGTGGCAAATTTGAGATTCTCTTTGAATGTTCTAATTTCATAAGACCCGGCCAATTACTGAATGCCAAGTCTCTCAAATTTTTCCCCCGGAATATATGACAGTTATTTACTATGACATTAATGTATGGCACATTATAGTGGTGATTGTGGTTCTCAAATGTTTTATTTTGCAAGGACCCCGTTAACTCAGAGTATACAAATGGAACCAAATGTACCTGTAAGGGTCCATTTGGTTCCATTTCTACCCTCTCTGAGTTACAGACCTGTTGTGGTCATTCAGCGTCGATATCAATTTATGTGTTTCTGGTAATATTATTGTCCACTCATTTTGCATGTCCGTGGCGGAACTGGAATTTGGACAAAAATGTCCACTGGAAGCCAACATGGTGGTGACCCCTGATCCCTCCATCCTTCAAACCCCCCCCCCCCCCCCCCTCTCTCTCAGCTCAGCAGACAGGAGTGCTGCCGTTCCTCCGGCAGTCTGGGGTCTTACTGGTCCGAGGACGAGGTTCCCATGGCAACGCTCTTTCACTGGGGGGTCTACGATGGAGGGGCCCCTAACTGTGTCCCCTGCAGAGGTGTGTGTGACTGTGTGTGTGTATGTGTGTGTGTGTTGTGCACGGATTGTCATTACATACTGTGAGACATTACACAATATTGAGATTATAAACCAGTTTATTGTTATTAAAATACATTCTTGTTTGAATATAGGCCTATGATTATTATTATTCATATCTTCTCTCATCCATTGTCCTCTTCTCTCCTCTCCAGACCCCTGCTTCAGTGTCCACTGTGGTCCAGACAGGTACTGCGTGGCCACCCGGCGAAACGAGCCCCAGTGCGTGTGTTTCCCGGCAGGCTGCGGAGTCCCTGGGGGCCCTGCCAGAGGCCCCGGACCCCACGGAGGTGCAGGAGGGACCGGGGGAGCCGGGGGGCCCGTGTGTGGCTCGGACGGGAGGTCTTACAGGAGCCGGTGTGCCCTGGTTCGAGCCCGGTGTCTGCAGAAGCGAGTGGATTTGAGGGTGCAGTACCCAGGCCGATGTAAAAGTACGTTGTATTGATTATTAAGTCATGAATTCTGCTCATGCATTTGTTTTGAGTTGCGTGAGTTATCATAATCTAAATATTGACTGACCGTTTACAAATTCAAATTTCAAATGAAATAGCCGGCAGTCTAGCAAACTAGGAACAAAATAAGTTCGATTTTAGACTAACCATTAACTAGGGAGATCAATCACAAAGCAACTATACGATACGATACGATACGATACGATACGATACGATATGATACTATACTATACTAGTTTATCAAAGTGAGGCCCGGGGAGGGTCCTGTCCCCAATATTGGTTAATAAAGGATCAAAATCAGTTGAACCTTTAATCCTATAGTATATATCATTGCTGTCGGGCAGAAACTTCTTATCTCCATATTTGAAGCAGATTCATCAGATTCACAAGCTCACGAACCTTGTGCTTGTGGAGCTGCACCTTTTTATTATATATTTCTAAAACCTTTTTAACAACACAAATCATGTATGGAGTGGGGGGGGTCGTTGTACATCCAATAAAAAATGAATATACTTCTTCATGAGTTAATTTGTCAACTTATGATATTATCTTTTAACCATCACACCCGCGTGAAGTGAGGGGCGCTCTTATAATTATACATCATCATACATCATCTCATGAACAACTGAATTTATGTGATTGGTTGGTTAAATTTACGTTATATTTGGCGGACATTTGACCTAATTTCTCCTTTCATTGTTAATGGCAAATATGAGACGTGTGGGGACAAAATCTGTATATAGGAGGGGCTAGCGCCCCTAAGAAAAAGAACATTTAAGCTATCTGCAGTGCACCAGAGGGGTATATAATTAAGTTAATTAATCTCTCTGTCCATTTGTCTGTCTACCCACCCAGGATCTTGTCGAACTGTACACTGTCCTGGCAGCACTTCCTGTGTGATCGACCAATCAGGTGCAGCGCGCTGCCTGCCCGTCTTGGCACATCTTCCTTTGTCCTGATGATGTATGCCAGACCTTTTTTTCCCCGATATTTCTTGGCTTTTTCTGCCTTTATTAATAGATTGATAGTAGACTGACAGGAAATGGGTAGAGAGATGGGGGTGGGAGACACGCGGCAAAGGCCGTCGGGATCGGGAGTCGAACCCGCGGCATGCCGTCAGGCTGGCTCATCAGCCTAAGTGTATTATGCGCCAATGAATGTGTCCTGTTTTAATCAGATTGTTAGTAATGAATTAATAATAAACTATACTTTGTTGTATAAACCAATGATCTTTGGAACTTTAAGGAACCCCATTTCAATTATGCTTTAGGCCCTTTTGATAAGTTTTATTTGGACCCCTGGGTGGTTCCTGCACCGGACTTTGAGAAACAGTGGTAATGTCATTTTCGCATTGGTTTCCAACCTTTTTATACTGAAGTACCACCTCCGAAAATATTTACCTCTCCAAAAACCACCATAATAACTGATGTTAATATACAGGACGTTTTAACAGCGGGCGAGCATCGGCCGACACATCGCCCAATCGCCCCGTTATCGCCCGAAAAGATGATTTTTTTTTTTTTTAATTCTTTTCGGGTGACATAATGCACTTCTGTCGCCCGCTTGGACACTTCCTGTGTCCAAGACGTCCACAGACGTCCTGGGAATTACCGCTATGCGTTTTCTTTTCTTTTTTGTGATTTTTTTTAATTAAAAAATGACAAAAATTACATTTTTTGAAAGTGTTGTGTGGGCACACAATGTGTTAAAACGTACTGTAAGTCAATAATGCTGCTGCTCTGACAAAACTCTGTCTTATCACTAATCAGCACAACTGATGATATTTCTAATGTGATTAATGCGTTCTCAAATCTTCTATTAACGACTAGGTGTGCAGTCATGCTCATTTCAGCACGGCTGGATATCATATTTCAACCAACTGCTTGGTCAGAAGAACTACCTGCAGTAATATAAATATTTCATTCCACTTTTGTCTTTTGACAAAAGTGGAAGGGGCATGATTAATCCTCGCCTAGAACAGTTCCAGATAGGCAATGTCCAAAACTTCAAATGTATACTGATGATAGGGATTCTTCGATCACCAGATACATTGACCTAAATAGACCTAATAAAAATAAAAATAAACGATGCAGCACATTCCCACAAAGATGCCACATCATACTGCTGATGTCACCTCGTCTTCACTTGACCCCTATATGGAGCTCACGTGGTACCTACTGTATGTTTGTAGTGGTGTGTAGCATAGACCTATGACGCCAGCTCGGATGATATCAGCCACGGTTAGACCAGTTCCATCAGACAGGACAAACATTCACGTCACGTCAGCCTATTACAGGTGGTGGTAACGGAGAATGCTCTCAACCCATAGTGATAACAGTAGTGTGAAAGTTTAACGCCAGTTAACTTAACTAGCTAGTAGAATATAAAACTAGCAGTACCATGAAAAGCAGGGTCACTTGTGGGTTACGTACGTACACACGCATGCATGCACTGTCTGACTGGGCATATATTTTCCAGTTAGACCACCAGCCTGATAGAATCTCTGCTGAATCTTACAGACACACACACACACACACACGCACACACACACACACACACACACACACAGGTCATGGAAGATGACATGGCAGATGTTAAGATGAGATGAGATTAGATGGAAAAGCTTAAAAGCTATAGCCATGAACGGCAGCTCTCCAGCACCTTGGCTCCACTGCAGTTCTGCCTAGAAACCCAATAGATCCACCGATAAAATCATTTAGAAAAAGGTGTTAGCCAGGCTGTTACCATGATGACATTGTAATGTATCATTATACAGATATTTGAAGGCAAGCGGCAATGTAACTGCAAAAGTCAGCGTTGCTACAAAATGCAAACTCTAAGCTCCAGTGTGAAAATGCCCTGCAGGGCAACCCCAGAGGCTAGTTTGGAAGAGAATATGTAGAATGAGTAAAAGATGGGCCACTGGAGTCCGGGTCGTGCAACAGGTAGGCCTCCGCAAAGCTCGCTACAGCATAGGACACAACGTATTCACCTTTTTCATATGGCCCATAAGTCTTTGCGTTTGTGTGTGCATGAGTTCCTCTTTCTCTTGCTGTGTTGCCAGTTTTGCAAGTGACATGAAAACAACCACAAATGAAAATTGGTGATCTACAAGCTCACATCGACACATTGTGAGGTTGTTTAAAAACACATTGAGAATAAATCAAAAATATTTAGAATATTTTTTAAACATTTTAATAAAAAAGGCACAAAATATCGACCCATTGTGAGGTTGTTTAAAAACACATTGAGAATAAATCAAAATATTTAGAATATTTTTTAAACATTTTAATAAAAAAGGCACAAAATATCGACCCCATGCAGGCACAAACTTTGTCCTAGCTACACAAACATTAACTCCCTTAAGCTAAGACACAGTCAAAGGTATAAAAAAAAGTCACACCTGTGTGAAATGAGGCGCTCTTCTCATCGTACATCAATTTATGTTAGCGGACATTTGTCATTGCTATACATAATACATACAGTAAGGTACATAAGGTCAAGCTTATTGGTCAAGCGCTCCCACCAACATGTGATTGGTTAGCCGATTTGCTTGTTTACATATGACGTAAGTTTTCCCTTCAATGTCAATGGCGTTTAATGTTTTGATGTTTAATTTACGTCATATTTATCGGAAATCTGACGTCATTTCTCTGTTCATCGTCAATGGCAAATCTTGGGACATGTGGGGACAAAACTGTTTATTTTATACTTTATAGAAGGGGCTATAGCGCCCCTTAAAAATATAACACACCCATGTGAAGTGAGGGGCACTCTTATCATCGTATACATCATCATGACATAAAATAGACAATATGACATAAAAAATTCCTTTCATTGTCAAAGGGAATTTAATGTTTGTGTAGGACATAGGAGGGGCTAGTGCCCCTCAAAAATGTACATAGCAGTCATTTACTATTTTCATGATCACTGTTTCTTAATCGTTTAAACCCTCTATAAAGCTACTGTATAAAGATGGCAAAATATGGTTTGTGGAGTGCAGGGACCTACCCGGTGGAGGTGGGAGATAGAGGCTTTGTTGGCAGCAAGGCAGCAACCCAGGATCCCCCTAGAATAGGGATGCTAGGGTCAAGCGGTTACTGTGTTTGTTTTGTTATTTGATTGATGGTATTTTAATTGTGGTCATTTTTGTATTGCTGCTGTTTTTGAGAGGGCTCCCTGCCTCCCTCGAAAAGGAGATGGGATGTGATTTATACCTGTATGAATACAGGTATATGAATGTATGAATTTTTAAGTTGTAATGATTCATCTCATCCTTCACCTGCACCTAACTGGTTTGCTGCAGGTTAGGCTCTTTTCTTCTGTGGCTTTTTAAGTTTTGCAGAGATAAATCCTTCCAGCTAAAGCTATCTTTTATCCAAGCAGTTTCTTTCTCCTCATTGCCAGAACGGTCCTGTGTGCCTCTCTCACACTGTCGCTACCAAAATAAAGCGGAAAGTAAAATAGAATAAAATAAAAAATAAAACTGAATGGGAACTGAGTGGCTCCAATGAAGATCTCTTACAATAAATGCACATACTCCTTTGCCCCTTTCTGTAGAGGTAGAGTGGTTATGACAAAATAGGGCAATGTATACTAATGTGTTGTGTCACTTGTGTGGAGAGGACATTATTATGGCTCGAGGAAGAGTATGGTATATTGTGAGCCAGACGGTTACCCGACTGAGCTAGAGACACTGGTCCAACCATTGCATCCTTTAGCCCAATAGGAGGTAACAGCAGACATGCTATTACCTCCTGGGCCCATCCGCAGGTTGTTAATGTCAAGTACTGGAGCCCTGATGATTTTGATGAGGCGTAAATTATCAATGGGTGCGTTCTTGGTGGAGATGGGGACAGATGGATTCCAACTCTTATCCTGTGGCCCGTTGAGACAATTCTGCTTGTGAGAGCTCAGCCTCCCCCCTTCAAGCATCTCCTTATTGATATTGATGGCATGCTCGACCTTCATCTTCTCCTTTTGTTCTTCCATCTTAGCATCTTCATGGATCCCGACGATGGTCTTGGGACCCTGGATCTCTCGCCTGGGCACCCAGTTATTCCCTCTGAGGTCCAACACATCCTGCAGCTTACAGCGGATCATGGCCTTACTGTCCTTTTGGATGTCCTCCATCTCTTTGAAGTACTTGTCCATGCGTCCCTTTGCCTTCTCAGAGTCCAGGCCCTCTCCAGTCGTTTCGAAAAGTCTACACAGGCACTCCAGGGACTTCTCATCACGGTTTTTGAGCAGCTTGGTGATACAGTCATACACAATCCCCTCCGTAAGCATCTTGAGCTTGAACAGCTCCCCAATGAACTTGATGTTGCCGAGGGAGCGCCTCTTGGCCTTGTCCTTGGATTCCTCCAGTTCCTCTTTGAGACGCTGTTTCTCCTCCCCTGGGGCAGCATCCAACTCTTTCTGTTTCTTCTCAAATATCTCCTCATCATCCTTGTCCTTCTCAAACTCCTTTTGGCAGCGGTTGAGCAGCAGATTTTTGAAAATCACATAGTCTCGTGGCCTATCTTTGGTGGGGACTTTGAACTTTGAATGGCAGAGGCACATTTTAGCATATATTTCTGAGTATTTGGATTCAGAGATGGCTTTCTCAAAGATGAGGTCAATGACTCCCTTCAGCCGCTCCTCTGTATCGATGGTCCTCTGGAGCTCCGTCACCTGATCCATTAACGATGAGAACTTCTCGGGGGTCAGCTTGTTCAGGACACCACGCACACGCTTGAACAGATCCTGGGTTTTGGCCTCATCTGGGTCGTTTTCCTCGACCTCCTCCCGCCTTTGATTTCTGCAGGATGGCTTCCAGGCCTTCTCAGACTTATTCAGCTGCACATCGTCAGTCAGAGGAATGGTCGGGGAGTTCTTACTGGGCTCTTCTCTCTGGCCCTCAGGTTTATTTATGCTAACTGAGATGTCTTTGTTTAATGGCTGCCATTGTGTTTTGTACTGGTGCTTATTGACAGCTGGCTTTTCCTGGGTAAGAGGCATGGTTGTGGGCACATCACGTTCTTGGGAAACAACATCGGGATTGGTATTGGGGCTATCATTATGCTTGTTCGAGCTCGTCCCATCCTCCTCAGACCCCCTCAAGGGGGCAACAGGTTCTGGGAGGGGTGCAGCAGTGTAATCTGGCAACTTGGGGGTTGAAGGCAGAGTATGGGTGCATTCCCTTGGAGCTGGGGGAGTGTTCAAAATGTTTGTGACGGCAGTGCTGGGCGGGAGAGTGGGAGTCGTGTTGAGTGGGGCGTCATCCAAGGAGGGGGGCATGTCCATGTTTAGAGAAGAGGGAGCAGGGGTTTTACTTGATTGGCCCAGCCGCAGGTTATTAGAGCATCCATGAACTGGAGGCTTGGTGTTTTTGCCGAGAACTAAATTATCGACGGGACCATTCTGGGTGGAGATGGGGACCGCCCAGCTCTTATCCTGAGGCACGTTAAGCTGACTCTGCATGTGAGAGTTTGTCCTACCCCCTGAGCCTCCGATGGACCCCTTATTAGAGGGGAAGGGGTGCTGGTGAACCTTCATCTCCTCTTTGTGCTCTTCCATCTTAGCTTCTACACGGATCTGCTCGATGGTCTTGGGACCATCGTTCTTTCGCCTGGGCACCCAGTTGTTCTCCCGGAGGTCCATCATGTCCTGGAGCTTGCAGCGGATCATGCCCTTGCTCTCCTTTTGGATGTTCTCCATCTGTTTGAAGTACATGTTCATGCGTGCCTTTGCCGTATCGGAGTCCAGGTCTTCTCCAGATGCTTCAAAAAGTCTACACAGGCACTCCAGGGACTTCTCGTCATGGTTTTTGAGCAGCTTGATGATACAGTCGTGCACAATCCCCTCCGTAAGCATCTTGCGCTTGAACAGCTCCCCGATGAATTTGACGTTGCCGAGGGAGCGCCTCTTGGCCTTGTCCTTGGATTCCTCCAGTTCCTCTTTGAGACGCTGTTTCTCCTCCCCTGGGGCAGCATCCAACTCTTTCTGTTTCTTCTCAAATATCTCCTCATCATCCTTGTCCTTCTCAAACTCCTTTTGGCAGCGGTTGAGCAGCAGATGTTGGAAAGTCACAGAGTCTCCTGGCTTATCTGTGGTGGGGACTTTGAACTTTGAATGGCAGAGGCACATTTCAGCATTGATTTCTGAGTATTTGGATTCAGAGATGGCTTTCTCAAAGATGAGGTCAATGACTCCCTTCAGCCGCTCCTCTGTATCGATGGTCCTCTGGAGCTCCGTCACCTGATCCATTAACGATGAGAACTTCTCTGGGGTCAGCTTGTTCAGGACACCACGCACCTGCTTGAACAGATCCTGGGTTTTGGCCTCATCTGGGTCGTTTTCCTCGACCTCATCCCTCCTTGGATTCTTGCAGGACAGCTTCCAGGCATTCTCAGACTTATTAAGCTGTACATCGCCAGTTAGTGAAATGATTATCTGGCCCTCAGGTTTGTTCATGCTGGCTGAGATGTCTTGGTTTAATGGTTGCCATTGTTTTTCTTTGTACTTATTGACAGCTGGGTCCTGGATGAGAGGCATGGGCTTGGGCACATCACGCTCTTGGGGAACAACGTCGGGCTGGCATGAGGAGGCGGGCAAGTCCAGGGTTAGAGAAGAGGTGGCAGGTGTTTTTGTGTCTGTGTCTGAGGGAGGATACTCTTTAGGGAGGGGCCCTGCCTTGACAACGTCAGGGGTCTTTCCTGTAACAGGCTGTGGTGCTGAGTTTGTGGCCGTCATCTTATCTCCATACACTGGCTTCTTTGGCACAGAGTCCTTGGATGACACAACAGGACGCTCATTCTGTGCTAATTTGATTATAGCCTCATCTCTGGCCCCACGTCCCTTATTCTTCTTCTTTTTCCCATGTTTATCCTTCTTGTCTTCTGCTGCCTCCTTTTCGCCTTCTCTTCTCTTCTTGGGCTCCATCGGGCCCATTGGCTCTGCCCCTCCCCCCTGTTCATCACGTTCCTCCTTTTGTTCCTCCTGCTCTTCCTCTGCGACAGCCACCTCTCTGTTAGCAGGTGGCTCAGCACTCAAATCCTTACCTTTATCCTCCTGTTTCGTTTTTAGCCTCTTGTCCTTTCTCCTGCGGTCTCTCTCCTTCTTCTCCGCTTTCTTCTGGACAGGCATCTTCCCCTTGAATGCCCCATCATCCTCTATCTCCCCCTCAGCATCTGAGTCATCCTCCCGCCTCGCTGGCTTCTTCGTCTCTACAGCTCGTTGCTCCTGGACAGAGGCTAATGGCTTACTGACAACATTATCTACCCCCTCAATATCTTCAGCAACAAAGTCTGACCTTTTCTGTTTCCTCATTTTAACAGGAATAAAATCTCAGCGTCATAGACACCTTTTATACATGTAGGATGACCAAGCTCTCTGTGATCGAATTCTATTCTGATGTCACACTAAACAGAAATCATTGACTAACAATGGCAATTTGCACTGACATTGGGAATCTCCATATCATGTCCATATTCGGGCACAATCCATCCGCCACCTGCCTCACATCAGTGACCTCTATATATGGGTGTGTGTCCATATTTGGTCATTATCTGAGCACACAGACAAACCCACACACTTGAACTTTATACCATAGATACTATTGGAAGTCAGTCGGGATAGAATCGGCCCCAACTTTGGAGTCATACACCATAGATATGTCATAGGCTGGCCTCATAAACTCCGGGTTCCACATGGGAGCCACAATCATCAAATTACGAGATGGAGACCCCTGATAAAGGTCCACATCAATTGACCTTAGCTGCTCTACAAAAGCTAGACCCACACATAAACCAACTCCTTGATGTTGGTCAGGTAGCGCTATATAACTTCATAAAGAAAGCAAATGAATTGGAGAAGTCAGAGATTCAGGGAACCTTGTTTGTTTATACCGGGTCAGCTTCTCCACACCACGGCCTCACCATCATGAACCGGCTAAGTCCAGAGAACCTGGTGCAGCCGATTAACAAAGACTTTGAGTTACAGCTCCATGGCCCGTTCCTGCTCCACAAGAATGGTAACTTGGGTATCTACTGTATCTGGTTCTACGACAAAAGGGACTGCCAACGCATTGCTCAGCTCATGATCACTATTGTGAAACAGGAAGCGGACCATGCAAGAAGGGAATCGCCGGAAAGAGTGGGACCAATGAGGACCACTAATTACACTGCAGAGCCACACCCGATCGTTACTCTGGAGGTTCCCAGCAAAGCCAAGGAGGAGTACCATACAACTAAGACAGGTGAAACAGAGCTGTCTGTTACTGCAGAGAACATCGTGAATCCAGCCATTGACACTACAGCGCATGCCCACAGCACCCCACAACCCAAGAAGAGGTCTCGCACAGTTGTCAAGCAGATCACAGTTGAAGAGCTTGCCCGCTCTCTTCCTAACGATCCCGCTCTGCCTGCCATACCCATCCAGAACACCACTATCCCCAGTCAACCACCCATCCTCAAATACAAGATGGAAGAAGCTCCACGTCAATTGAGCTTAGCGATAGCTCTGCGACATCTACAGAGATTGGACCCACATATAAACAAACTCCTCGATGTTAGTGGGCAGGTGACACCATATAACTTCAACAAGAAAGCAAATGAGTGGGAGAACACAGAGATTCAGGGAACCTTACTTGTTTATACCAGGTCAGTTCCCCCTCACCATGGCTTCACCATCATGAACCGACTAAGTCCAGAGAACCTGGTGCTGCCGATTAACAAAGACCTGGAGGTCCAGATCCAGGACTCGTTCCTGCTCATCAAGAATGCTAACTTGGATATCTATTGTATCTGGTTCTATGAAAAAAGGGACGGCCAACGCATTGCTCAGCTCATGATCACACTTGTGAAACAGGAAGCAGACCATGCACAAAGGGAATCACTAAAAGAGAGAGTGCGTGTTACTGCAGAGCATATCATGAATCCAGCCATGATTGGCGCTAGAGAGCATGCCCACAGCACGCCACAACCCCAAAATAAATCTCAAACTGTTGCAAAGCAGATCACAGTTGAAGAGCTCTTTGCCTCCTCTATTGCCAAGGATCCTTTTCACCCCATGCCCATCCAGAACACCACTGCCCTCATATCCAACCCCTCCTCCGCCTACCCCCATAGCCATTCATACTCCCCAGTCCCACCACCAGCCATCAATCCTCATCTCCCTCACCACCTGACAGTACCGGTCCCCTGGGGTCGGCCGGCGCCAACTAGCCCCCAGCCTTCTCTCTGCTCCAGCTACCTACGCCCTCCAGCCCCGGTGTTCGGTGTCTCCACACCTGGTGCCTCTGGCTGGCCCAGAGCAACTAGCTGCCCCACCTGGTCCCATGGCACTGCCAAAAGCACTGCCGACATGGGTCAGGAGATGCTCAACATACTTAAACCTTCTGTGAACTCCCACAAGCCCACGCATGCCCCTAATGCCCTGCCTAGCACAATGGTCCTACCACCACAGATCTTCCAGAAGCCAATGGTGAACCCCATTCTCCAGGAGGGTAAGGATATTCATGTATTCTCTCGGGCCCCAAAGCTTGTCCAACCGACGCATGGTGTCCTTATGAATACAGGCCTTGCTTCTCCGAGGGCAGGGCCAGGCCTTTTGGGGGCGAGGGAGAGATTAACGTGCTCCCTTCTCCAGCAACAGTGGAACTGCCCTATATGGCATCAGCAGCATTAACAACTCCCTCCTGCCCCCTTGTGCTAATACAACTGGGACTCTGTCCCAAGACAGTTTCAGGACGCTCATATATACCAACAACAACTAGCCGTGGTACCCAGTGTTACACAGTTTCAGCCAGATAAATAACATATTATTAATAATTATTATATAATAATTTAAAATCTTTAAAATGTTTCTGCCTGATCCAAACCTCACTGACTTCCATTATAAAAATATATATTTAAAAAAAATATATAAAATAAAAATGTATGTTATGCATGGAGGTAGATTGTTCTGACCTCCCATTAACCCTATATCTAACCCTGGTTGGCGCATGTTCGCCAACCAGCAGCGCAAGCACGGGAGCAGTGCATGTTCGACAACCTTAGTGCATGTTCGCCAACCAGTAGCGCATGTTCGACAACCTTAGCGCATGTTCGACAACCAGCAGCGCATGTTCGACAACCTTAGCGCATGTTCGCCAACCAGCAGCACATGTTCGACAACCTTAGCGCATGTTCGCCAACCAGCAGTGCATGTTCGACAACCTTAGCGCATGTTCGCCAACCAGCAGCACATGTTCGCCAACCTTTCCGCATGTTCGGACTAACGGGACATCGGAACTATGGGTAATCCCCGGCCTAATGGCAGTGTGCACAGACATTTGGCACTGACTGGTATGGTGGTTTGCGAGATTAGCTCCGTATGCACTAGAGATATCCCGATACTGTATTGGTATCGGAACAGTATCGTTATCGGCCCTTATTTGTCATACCGGTCATATCGGTATTGACGATTATGCCAGTCTAACCACCGATCCGACACAGGGGTAAGACACTATGGCAGCCAGGTAAATAAAATGTTGGGGCATGTGGAGTTTGCTTTCAGGTTGCAGTACACATTTGAGTGAGGAGTCTGCTATAAACACAACACGAGATATCTAGCTAGATAGCTATAAACACAACACAAGATATCTGTCTCTAAACAAACACCACCACTGTTGGCTTCAATATTTATATTTTTTTATTATTCTGGGCTCTTATAGCGCCACCATGAGGCCGACCGATGTAAGTCTAAGTGAATTAATTCTTGTAATTATTATGAACGGTCGCATAGGAAAAAATACTTGAATGTGAGTTTTTGCATTTTCCCATTCATGTCTATGGGGAAATTTAATCCACTAATGAATTAATATCAATTCAACTATACAACGGATGTCTTAGCAAGGAGATAGCACACGATTCCAGATGAAGCCGGTTGTTTTGACATATGGCTCAAGGGTGTGCGACAAAAACTGTGGGAAGACTAGCGCGGCAAAATAAAGTTTATCTATAATATTAAATAGGATAAAACTACAGGATAAAACTATAGGATAAAACTCTAATAAAACTATAGGATAAAACTCTAATAAAACTATAGGGTAAAACTAATAAAACTATAGGATAAAACTAACAAAACTAATAAAACTCTAAATAAACTATAGGATAAAACTCTAATAAAACTATAGCATAAAACTCTAATAAAACTATAGGATAAAACTCTAATAAAAATATAGGATAAAACTATAGGATAAAACCCCAATAAAACTCTAATAAAACTATAGGATAAAACTAATACAACTCTAATAAAACTATAGGGTAAAACTCTAATAAAACTATAGGATAAACTATAGGGTAAAACTCTAAAAAACTAGGATAAAACTAATACAACTCTGATAAAACTCTTATAAAACTATAGGATAAAACTAATACAACTCTAATAAAAGTATAGGATAAAACTCCAATAAAACTAATAAAACTATAGGATAAAACTTTTATAAAACTATAGTGATAGTGATTTTTTTGATGTGCCAACATCTGCCATCGAACCCCATTATAAATTTGAAAGCACTATATTTCTAAAACTATGAAAGATTCCTTTTCAGGCAAACATGTCCACCGTAAGATGAACCTAAATAGGTTTGAATGGGGTTTCTAGGTGTAAGTATTTAGGACTAGTAGCATGCCAAAGTCTGTGCTATTGCCATAGAGAATGCATTGGTCGTTTAAGTTAAATAACTCAGAAACTACAAAACATTTCAAAGTAAAAAGTTCCAGCGTGTGTCTCCACAGTAAGCTGAATTATAAAAAGTGAAAATGGAGTTTCTAGGTGAAAGTGATATTTTGACGTGCCAACATCTGCCATTGAGCCCCATTATAAATTTGAAAGCACTATATTTCTAAAACTATGAAACATTTCAAAGATTCCTTTTCAGGCCAACATGTCCACCGTATGATGAACCTAAATAGGTTTGAATGGGGTTTCTAGGTGTAAGTATATGTAGGACTAGTAGCATGCCAAAGTTTGTGCTATTTGCCATAGAGAATGCATTGGGCGTTTAAGTAAAATATCTCAGAAACTACAAAACATTTCAAAGTAAGCTGAATTATAAATATTGAGAATGGAGTTTCTAGGTGAAAGTGATTTTTTGACGTGCCAACATCTGCCATTGAGCCCCATTATAATATACAGTGTTGGGGAAGTTACTTTGAAAGCGTAGCTTGTAAAGCTACAAGTAGCTCACCATGGCAGTAGCTTGATCAAGCTACATAGCTACCCCTGGAGAAATGTAGCTTGTAAAGCTACAGCTACATGGAAAAAGTAGCTCAGCTACTTTATATTTTTCAGCGTTAAATTGAGAATGTACATGCGGTGCATATGAAACAAAATATAATATCCTACAAAAAAGTCACATGCCACGATGCCAGCTGAAATATGCCTCTCAACAGTTTTATTTAAAAAAATAAAAAAAATAAAAAAGACTTAGAGACTTACACAAATAAAGGAGGATCTGTTGAGGATACTGTGTGTTATACATGGCATTTAATCGTCAATGTTAACACATCTTAACTGTAAAAAAAGAGACCCTTGTATAATGAGAACTACACCTACATTATAACTAAACAACTGTTACATGATGACATTTGATCGTCAACATTTGAAGACCCCTGTTCTAGACAGATTTTCCCCCATTAAAGAAAGGATAAAACAAACCAATTGTTGAGAATGTTATTAAAACGGGCATAGTCTTTACAGTCACACAAATAAAAGAGGATCTGTTGAGGATACTGTGTGTTTAAATGGCATTTGATCGTCAATGTTAACACATCTTAACTGTGAAAATAATAATAAAGGTCTCTTGATAGCCACACCTATAAATAAATCTTAACTTAACACAACCTAAACTGTAACTTAACTGTAAAAGAAAGTTGGGCCTATATTTTTTTATATGCCAGGGCAGAACCGTTTGTTGACGCGACACATGAGCAGTCTCTCAAAGTTCTTATCGGATAAGCGGTTGCGTTTGGCACTGAAAATGTCCTTGCCAACACTGAAAAGCCGCTCACATGCGGCACTGGATGGGACACCACTGTTGAACTTGTGGTGTTCTAGTGGGGGGGGTTGTTCTAGTACAAGCATTAACACAGCAACCAATGGTCAAAATGAATATATTTATTTCATGTTATTGCCCAAAATTGTAGCTTGTAACTTGAGTAGCTAAGCTACCAAAAATTACCCAAAAAGTAGCTGAGCTACTTGACGAGGTACACCAATATGAATGTAGCTAAGCTACCACAAGCTACAGCAAAATGTAGCTAAGCTACGTAGCTCAGCTACATGTAGCTTAATACTCCCCAACACTGATAATATATATCATCATTTTTGGCCATGGGCTATATAGCCCATATTGGACGGCATACTATAGCATGCCGTTTTTCATCATTTTTGAGGATTTGAAAAAGAAAGACGAAAATCACTCAGACGATGGGCGATGGTCCCATGGTCTCGGAATGAATTTCGACTTTTAAAAAAATCCTTGTTTTTTTTTTTTTCCCCAGTTGGTAGTGCTGTCGCCTCACAGGTCCTGGGTTCGATTCCCGCTCGGAACGCTGTGGGTGCTGGTGGCGCGTTTCCTCCTCCGCGTCATCAGTGCCCATACCTGAAGGCGGGGTTGGCGAAAGGGCCTTTCTGTGTGGAGTTTGCATGTTCTCCCCGTGTCCCCTAGGGTAGGTACCCTCACAAAAAACATGCAGTAATCCTGGTCACTAAACTGCCTCCCCCTGGCCAGCCGGGGCACCTGATGGAGGGGAAAGGAACTGGTTGGAATAACGTGTTCCTTCCATGCACTACGTCCAACCAGGGAAACTCCCCCCTGTCAGGTGTAAAGGAGCAACTTGGACACTCAGGCATGAAGGAAGCATGAGTTCAAGTCCGTTGCTCTCCCCTTGTCCCCCATATATGGGGACTAGGTTGGTGGAGGGTGTGTAGAGCCCAGGATCACATTAGATGATTGACACAGGGGTGAAAAATGGGTTACAAAATCGTGGGATAAAAAATATATTTAAAAGAAAAGAAATCCTTGTTTTTCATCATTTTTGACCATGCATGCCGTTTTTCATCATTTTTGAGGATTTGTATAGGGGAGTAAGAATCGACCCCTGGGGGGCTGAGTTTAGTTGTATATAGGGTTTAAGTAACCGGTTAATAGTTGGTATCTTGATCGGCACATTTAGGGCGCTTTCACACCGGACATGTTTGGTTCGTTTAAAACGAACCAAACATGTCCGGTGTGAAAGCGCCCTAAAAAACATGCACGTGCGTCATTATCATTATGGATCCCAGTCTCACCACAGCTCAAGCTCCCCCCCCCCCCCCCCCCCCCACACACTCAGAACCCCCACTGCAAAGATGCACGCACGCATGCGATGACTGACGTTATCTGGCTGCATTGAAGACATACATAACATATGTGAGCCACAGGTTGTGGGTTCAAGTTCAGCCCACAGCACAGCCTCGGACGGCATATTATAGGCTATACTGTTTTTCATAATTTTTGAGGATTTGAAAGATAGACGCCTTTACATAGATTGTGCATTAAGTAAAAGTACTTAGTAAAAGTACTTAGTTACTTTCCACCACTGCATACATCCATGCAGCTGACCTCCCCATTGGTGTATGTGATCCTGGGAGGCGCACCTGTGTTCTGGTCCTCTTGATTGAGCTGAGCAGGACCTAGAAACCTCACCTTCGTTTTCACTGTTCGTGTTTACACAAACACTCAAAGCAAGTACATTTAAGTATTATACAAGTACATTTTGACCTGCGCCTATCCTGATTATTGTTATTCTGTTATTCTACCAGGGCCTAGTACTGCTGGTTTGCAACCCTACCAGGACCTTTGCTGGTTTTCTATCCTACCAGGACCCGTTTTCTATCAAAGGAGGACCTCTAGTGCTGCTAAATGTTATTGCATTCATCTGTTGACAAAAAAACAGTTGCAGATTTTCATATTGAAAATATATAAAATATACAAAAATAAACCAATTAAAATATTATTGATAACTGATGTTAGGAGACGAAATTTATTTATTTTCAATTGTCATTTACCTCCAACAATAACCCTTATTGAACTTGATGATGTGGTTCTCTGACTCTGCAGTGATTTACACATTGTCTGAAGTCAGCTGACATGGTCAGATAAAGATTTAAATGATACAATTTACAATTTGGCATGTAGATCATTTCAAAACATCAAACTAAAAGCAAGATGGCAGCACAGAAAATCACAGGTCTGCAACAACACGGCACGTTGGCATAACGTCAGCATGTTCATGTGGATACTAAACTAATTTATTTATCTCTTCCCAACAGCTAAAATGTGTAACAAAGGTGGCTTTTGAGGGCCGTTTTAAGGTGGGGGGCATCTTTTATGTGGTTTGGGAGTGAATAATGCATTCCACAAACAGCAAAAACACGTTTAATCACCTCCGTTTTGTTCCTGTGAATATCAAATTGGTTGACTGGCATTCACTGGACTTGAGTGAGTGGGCACTGAGCAGGGACAGGAGTCAGACTTTGTTATTGGTTATTGAAGGCCTTGTTGAGGAAGATTCAGTTAAGACTCTAATCAACTTATTCTGAGCTATTTGTCATACTTTTTCTAAAGTTGGGGCAACTGATGTTAGGGAGGACATTCATATCATTTCAGTATTCATTTACCTCGATATACAGTATAACCCTTATTGTTCTTGGTGCAGGGAAGGGACCAAAACCACAAATGAACGAATTAATGTCATGTGGAAAATGACAAGGAATATGGGGATTTGTCACAGAATGAGCCCAACTTTCTGTCGGTTCTGTGGTTGTTGACGCAGGGCAGTGGATGATGTTGCCACTCTGTGTAGACTGTAGAGTGTACCAACAGAGACCTTTTGTACCTGTGTTGGGTGAAGTCAAGGTCTCTCAGCTAAAACTGTGACACATTCACCATAAGTCTCGTGGGAACCTTATCCATAAAGAAACAGATTACATGAGAAAGTAGCCAATATCTTTGTACAATGAAAACAGAGACACTTGTGTCCTTGGACTTGGTAGTCAGCTGACATTGCCAGATAAAGATTGAAATGACCTGTTACAAATTTAGGTCATGAAGAGCAATTCAAAACATCAAACAAAAAGCAACATAGCAGTACAGAAACAAACTGGACACTAAACTCATTTTTACCTCTTCCAACATCTGTAATAGAAATTATAATAAAGGTGGCTTTTGAGGGCAGTTTTGAAGGATGTGGGGCTCTTTGATGTGCATTCCACAAACGGCAACTGAAAATGTCTCACCTCTGGTATTTCCAGTCGGTTGGCCGGAACTCCACCGCACCTGAGTCACAGTGGACAGGGACACGCTGGCGGAGTAGGTGGGATAGGTAGGGGGAGCTAGGTTGTAGCACTATTCTGACTTCTTTGATTCTTTGCTTGGCCTGGAATGGAAGGAAGCCAATTGAAGGTTGGAGATGTCGAGCTGTTTTTTGTGATCAGATTCTTCTGCTCCTTAGTTTATGATCTGGAAACAGAACAAGAGAAAGGCAATATTATGTAATAATCCAATGAATAGACCATTCTGTAATAATGTACGGTAATCTAACAAAAGAAAATGGGGAGACGTGAAAGAGGCTTAGTGGCACTGAATAGTCCACGTATAGGTTTGAGTACATGTATAGTATAATGATATATCGCTTCAATGCATTCCTTTATGAGATCACTTTATGTATATCAGTTATGGATCTTATATTACTGACCTGGTCAATCCAGTCAATGTAGGCAGAGACGCGTGTGAAGACAGTGGGCTTCTTGGACTGTTTGCAGCCCTGGAACCCAAAGCTAGTGACACCGTGCACGACATGGGTGCTGTTAAGCTCACAGTTCAGAGGGCCCCCAGAATCTCCCTACATGAAGGCAGACAGAAAGAAAACGGGGTCCAGCGACTGAATAAGTATAACACCGTTTACTTTTTACTTTTATCATTTTATATATTTGTCTGTATCCCAGTATAATTCACAGATTACATTTACAGCCATACAGTAAACTACTCTTAAACTAAACTACAGTAAAATGTGCATATATAAAATGGACCCAAATGGAACCTTAGGCTACTTGTTAATTAATGTTTGGGTCCGATTTGACATTTTCCTAGTTAAATTGACGATTTTGCTGTATCACTCTAGAAATAAACAAAACCAACGGACTGCAGTATGAATAAAAACAAAAGCCTGCTAAGGCATGAATCATACGATATAGTTTAGTTGTAGTTATGTCAGTACACTACACTCACCTGACAGCCACCCTGAATTCCGTTGCCCCCTGCACAGCCACAGACCATGATGGTCTTAATTCGCCCACTGTCCCCACCAATCAGCTCTGCTGCAGGTCTGACGGTCAACGAGGGGGAGGTAAGCTTGCATCAGTCGGACGGTTCGACCAGCTGTGAAAGCATCGAGGTATGAGTCTCACACTGTTTGTAAAGTGTAGTTTGTTTGATTGTTTATGAGAAAACTGAAGCTCCAGTGCCTGTTGAATCCTGCAGGTATGTTTGTTAGCCAGCATTTCAAACTTTCTTCCCGTTTTAATTCGGATGCAAATCCTGCCTCTTACCATTTTTACAACATTGGGTGAAGCCAGTTTAAAATGGGTTATTCTTTAATAGTTTAATTTACATTTCCTGTTGCTCGTCAAGATACAAGCAGCGTTGTTGCAATGTTTGTAAAGCTGTTTAAGTAGTTGGCTACATCCCAGCTAACATTTCCCCGCTAGCTACCGCCTCCCGCTGTCGCCTTCACAGCGTAGCACGCCCGGGCTGGCTTGGACTCCCCCCCGCTGTCCGCGCGTCAAACAATCCCGATCAGTTACTTTTTAATGCCTCGTGAATTTACAGCGATTTACAGTCCCTCCTCACGCTGACGTAAGGCTTGCCTCCCCCGCCCGTCTCTCTCTCTCTCTCAGACAAGGATGTGCATTATATGTATAAAATACATATTTTTTTAACTATTGAATATAATTAAGTGGATTCTTCTTCTACTTCTTCTTCTTGCGGTTATATTTATTATTATTATTATTGTTGTTGTTATTAATAATAATAATAATAATATGTACCTGCAGACTAATTGTAACTTTAGTTCAGGCTAGCCTACCTAGCCTGGAGCCGAGGCTTTACCCGGCATGCATTGCAGTGTTGTTGTTTTTGTTGAATCGACGTACGGGGGTGGAGGCAGTCGCAGAAGACAAGACTCTCCAACAAATGCTTATATTAGTTCTTACACTGTTTTTCTCCGGAGAAATTCAGTTGAAAGGTCAGTGTATTTTTATATCCGATATCTACCGTGTGTAGTGTAATTGCACGTGTTAGAGAATCGTTTCGATCTTTATCTGTGTATGTTTCCCTCTAGCTAGCTAGCCTAGCTACCTGGGCAATCTATTGTTTGGACGAGGGGATAAGGTTAGCATTAGCAAACGTATAACTCATGCTATTTTAACAGGTAACTTCTTATTGTGTTGATAAGTCCTTAAACACAATTATTCGAATTAGATAAGATTTGATACGTTGCTTGTGTAGACTACATAAACAGCATTTAGCTGTAAATCACATTTTTTGTCATTCTTTGTTTTAGAACTTCTCCTATGGTACCACATCAATACAGCATGGGGTCTGTGTGTATGTGGGGTCTGCAAGGCTAAATCTTCGTCAAATGTCTGTCTTGCAAATGTAAAAAATATCACATAGTAGGCTAATGTTTAAAACAGACTTTTTTTGTTATTCTATTATAGGTGCAGATGCAGTGACCAATGCAGGTACGTTCTGAGCCATTTCTTTTACTCTTCTCTCTGTTGTCTCCTCTAAAGGAACTTTGCTAGGCCACAATTGCAAATAAAGATTTGTCTAATTACAACACATTTTGATTTAATTTGTAATTTTAGTCATTTTGTTGTTTTATTCTAAGCCTGATTTTTACACTTGGTTGCATGCTGAATATAGCTGGTCTACAAGCTCGCAGCACATTGTGTGCTTGTAGATCTTCTGTTTTCATCAAATTGATTTTTATGTACATACAATGTTTACCATTTTGTTGTTACTGTGATTTCAGACACAGGACTTGGATCTGTTGGGCGTACAAACGGTAAGAACATTTCTACCAATGAATTAAGGTTGCATGCTACAAGCTCTCTTGCCTCAAGTTTGCTGTTACATTTGAAAGAAATTTGACTTGAATTTGATTTCATTTTACAGACAAGGTGACATGCTGTACAGAGCTGAGACATCGTTCTTTAATTTAAGGTAATTGTTCATTTTACCAAGGACAGAAAATTGGCACCCAACAATGTGTAACTGTGTACCATTGTTACCATCATAACATTTTAAATGACTGAAGTGTATTATGATGAGTACTGTGGCACTCTGTGCCACACTATGAGCTTGTAGATCTGCTATTTTTCAACAGATAACAGCTTTTAAAATAATGTTTAAAACCTATGAGGCGACACAGATGCATCCTCAGGTCTAAATGGGTTAAGGCCATCAAAACGTTATCCCACAATAATTTATTTAATTAATTCTGTGATTTCAGACGAACTTTCGCTGGAGGAAGACCTATCGACTTCAAATGCAACCTCTGCTGGAAAGGCTACCACCAGTCGGGTTTCCCTGACCCTCTACTATACGCAACATCCAGACCTCAAGGAACGCACCCAGCTTTCCGTGCTCGGACATACAGACATGGGGACATACATACATTGCTACGCTCAGAAACTCCTGACTCCACTCAGAAGAGAATTGGTGTTTTAAAGACTTAAGCACTTACACTTGAGAACTGATGTCTTCTAAATCCTCACAGATTTTAGTTAAAACATTTGCTGCAAAATAATATATATTTACAGATTTGTGCCACATTTTCACGATGTTTCAAAATTAGCAAATCTACAAACTCGTTTTCAACAGCTTACAGCTTTTTAAATAATGGTTAAAGTGGCTAAAACCAGGGGATCTTGGACTTCAGTGACAGGGACCTGGGGTCTGAGAGCCGGAGACGTTGGACAGGGTGCATTTTGGAACTTCTGCTGGCGGCCACCACCAGTCAGGCTTCATAAAGGAAGGAAACGGACAGGCACGGCAGGCAGCTCATCAAATGGTGGTCCGTGGCTCAAATGGTGAATAACTTTGGCATGAAAAGGGTTCAAACCCACCGCTATAGGGGTTTCCAAATGGACTCTTGAATGTATGCTGCACGATTTCTTGCTCAAAAGGTGAATCTCGATTGTGTGTTCTGTTTATTGCTGTGTAACTGTTATTGCAACATTACTGGGCCTACATAACTAACTCCACACAGAATAGACTTGGTGTTTTATAGAAATTAAACTTGAACCGATTCCACAAAATGTCTTCTAAATCCTCGCAGATTTTAGTTAAAACGTTCACTGTGTTTGGGCCACATTTTAGTATTAGCAAATCTACAAGCTTGTGAGCTTGTAAATCTGCCAACAATCTAACAGCTTTTAAAATTATGGTTAAAGTGTTTGAATGGTATGACTGTTTTCTGAAAAGCCTAGATGTTTCTGTATCATTGGTGTTCAAACGATTTACTCCAATCTGAAAATATGTTGTTCCAGGGACCGCGCTACGAGCTTGTAGGTCTGCTATTTAGTTTTATCCTGAAAATGTGCAAATCTTTGAATATATATTGTTTCAGAGCAAACGTTTTTAAACTCATCTTTGCTTCTGGGTAGTCCCTGGAACAACATATTTTCAGATACTGTAGGTGTCTGCGGCCAATTTCATAATATTTCTGGGGTCCTTGACATAACATAATTTGAGAACCACTAATATAGAAACATAGGTTTTTCAGAAAACTGTGGAAATGTGGACACAATCTTATCCAACATGTTCTGGTGGTTTCTGGAAAGTTGGTGTTTTATAGATTTTAGAAGCCAGTGGTTCTCAGAGTGGTCTTAAAGTGCATTCTCAGCAAAATGACATAAAAATCAACCACTTGTATTCTAAACTTGGTTGTTTACATATTTTTTCTATGTGCCTAAATGATTTCATTGTAACCTTTTTTTTTCCTATTAAAGAAACAAAATTAAGTATACATTTGCTGCTTTATTATGTTTCTATAAATATGTGGGAGGGAGGGTCGCAATATATATGGGGGGGGGGGGGGGGGTGTCATAAGACAGCTCCACGCTGTCCTGCTGCTGCCGTCGTAGCTGACGTTCGAGTCGCGGCAGAGAAGCGGGGCGCCGGCTACACGCGCGTCGGCGCGCACGGCACACGCTGATCAAGAACGACGCGGCCACATCGTGCGACGCGCCCGGCGGAGGACACGATCGGCGGCGCGCGGCGACCGCCTCCCGCAGGCGGCGCGCCATAACTTGCTAGCTGGGATCAAGCTTGTCATTGATGAGGGTGTCATTCGATTTGATGTTTGTTTGTAAACCTGGTTTTTAGTTTCTGACCACAGCCTATTGATTGTTTAGTAGCTTCCAGAGCTCCCGAGGATTGTTTTAGTTTTCCTCGGCTTTATCATTGATAAAGTTACCTTTAGCGGATTTAGTTATGGTAGTTACAATGTTTCTAGCCCTGATACATGACTGCCATGATGATTATCATGAATTATCTCGTTTGAATACGAGAGTCAACCCGGGCTACAATGTTTCTAGCTTGTTTTGTTGGGTTTTTAGGATGCCCACATTGCCCAGTTGGGTTTGGAGATCATTGTCGAAGGTAATCGACTGTTTCGGTAGCCTGGGCACCATTTCATTTCGGTATGAGCCGGATGATATGCCTACGTCACGTTGTATGCAGCTTCCCAAACAGGATGTACCCAAAATAATCCCCCCTCCCCCGCGATCAAAATGTTAGTTCCCCCCATAGAGTATTAAGGTTCCCCCCCCCGACTTTACTCGCCAGTTGCCATTGTGCCGCACTCTCGCTACGAGTTGGATTGCAATATGGATATACCAAACGAACTATTCAAAGAAGTAATTCAAGAAACTTGTCGGATTCATAAAATTCCTGATTTTAAGCCACTACAGCGGCTTTGCATTAGAAGTTTAATTGACAACAGAGACGTTCTTGCTTGCTTACCGACTTCTTTCGGTAAAAGTCTTATATTTCAATCGTGGCCAACGGTATGCAATCTTCTAGGAAAGTTTTCGGTCAAATGGCCCAATGATGGAATTGTGCTAGTTATCTGTCCGCTTATCTCGATCATGGAGGATCAAGTCCAGCTACTGAACTCCAAAGGCATATCTGCGGCGCGTGCAGGAAAACAAATGGACATTGACGAGAGAATAGCAAAGGGAGAGTTCTCTATTGTATTTGGCTCACCTGAACTTTTTGTTGGAAACGACTACTGGAGAGATGTGCTACAAAAACCCTTATTCAAAATTGTGTTTTCCACAATGGTTCACCTGACGAATATAAATATGCAAACCTCAAAATCCTGTCACGTTATATCATTCATATTTGGGTGCTTACTTTTACACACTTCATTTCTAAACATACATTCAAGTTGACGCATGTATTGAAAAATAAAATGAATTGGACTAAAGTCAAGACATCAGTTTCATTCACAACTGCATGAAATAAAATAAACTATAACTTTTATATAGAATGACAACTTTCTATCCAGGTCCATTGGTCTTGCCCAATTCCATAAATGTTTTCATTCTTTAAACATAATAATATACACATAAAAACAAACATCAGAAATTAAGAATATAATATAAAATGCAAAAAGAACATAATCTTGTTTTCGAAAACGATAAAGAATGTGAAAGTAAAGGTAGAGAGAGAGAGAGAGAGAGAGAGAGAATGGGGGAGGGGACCCTCCATAAAAAAATTACAGTAATGGATCGTATATTATAGCCATACCAGATCACCTCTGGAATTTTCTGTACATTGTTGTTATTGTATTGCATTAACTGTCGACATGTATATGTTATAGGCCTATCAATGTTTTCTTTGCTTTTATTTTTTCATTGACCAACCCCCTTCTTCCATTTTTTTCTATGTAACATGTAAATAACAACACGTAGGCTACGATGTAAATTATGCACAAAACATTTCACACGATGTCACCCATGTTTTCAATTATGTAAACCTTGATGTTACAAAGCTGATTCTGATGTAGGCCTCTCATTTGTGAGCAATATGAAATAAAAACTGAAAATGAGAAAAAGGGGAAAAAGTTGGACTATAGTAGCCTATTAAATCAATTTTGTCATGATTGGGATTTTAGAAAGTCATATGGCATTTAAATGTAGTACACAGTATTTTATAATGTTTCCAATTATGCCTATAATGTCCAAGCTTAATGCATTAATATGACATTATACACGCAGTTTAAAGTATGTTACATTACCGTTAATTCAACCTCCAAGGGCGAATCTTCTCCAAAAAGTACATGTGGTGAACGAACCAATTCCTTTCCGCATCTTTTCCGTCTTGTTGGGTCTCCTTTAACATTTTTGGTCGGGGTTTTTTGCGATGCCATTTCTATATATTTTCTTTAGAGGTAAATCTTGGAGTATACTCTAAGAGGTAAATAGATCGACAACAGGAGGACCCGCATATAACCTGTAAGTAACTCAATTACTTGTGCATGAGTGACTCTCTCTCGTAGCCGATGAGAATAGAATTTCCTCGTGGGATAACAAACTAAACAAAACGTATAACAAAGGGATAGCAAAGACGCTAAATAATCTCTAAAAAGCACACTCACATTTATATTTATTTTGTATTTTAAAATTCAACGAAACTAAAGTACGCCGCATCAGAAGCATATTAATTGGTAGGAACTAACATTTTGATCGCGGGGGAGGGGGGATTATTTTGGGTACATCCTGTTTGGGAAGCTGCATACAACGTGACGTAGGCATATCATCCGGCATACGGACTTTTGGAACAGAGACCAGGCTTTCCTCCGAGGCGGTGGAAAGCCTGGTGATGCGAGGTTACTGTTTCGGTAATTAGCTGTTTCATTGCTACAATTGCCAGCAATCATGTGTTCGCCTTCGTTCGCCCTACAGTAAATCCGTGTGGAAAGCCTGTTGACGCAAAGTTACAGTAACTGAAACATGCACCCACAATTAGGCGTGATTACCTTCAGTCGAATCAGCTGCTTTGCCTGCCAAACCTGCTTCACCAAACTGCTGTTAAAGAAACTAAATGGCAACCTGTTAATTAATACTATGGTTTATTATTATTATGTGCAAAGGTACATTTTTACCCTGAAAGTGATGCCTGCATGTAACCTGTTAATACTATGGTTTATTAATAATAATAATAGTAATTATTATTATTGCTATATACACGTGGTACCTTTTTACCCGTAATGTGATGCCTGGAATCAGCTGCGCTATCATGTGACAAAAGCCTTGAGCCTTACCGACAGAACTCGGGGAGAACATAAATACCTCAGGACGTTTGTTATGGCGCTGGTGTTGTGTTGCTACTTTAGTTTGCTAACTCTGTCTTTGTCTTAAGAATTGCACTAAACTTACAATCTGAATCAATATTTGAGCTTCTGACAACAATGTCATGGTTTGATAACTGAGCCAAATATATAAAGACGGATTTAACCGCCACGACGACGCACGCTTATTCTTCATCATCATCATCATCGTCACAGCAGCATTTTTTTCAATGGCAATAATAAAGTTACAGATATTTAATCACACGCTAAACAGCACGTGTGTGCAGTTAATATATAATAGAAGAATGGATTACAAGAGCAATCTCATCATCAATGTCAGAACGCAGCTGCTATAGATGATAGGCTCCACCACAAACTGCGGATTGACTGATCCGTGCGACGACGGGTAAACTTTATACTTTTAATACTGTTAAGTCTGTAAGTGATTCCATTCTCTTGCATATTGCACCTTAGTGGGGCTTTTTTCTATAAACTGTTTGCAGTCTGTACGTACTGGAGGTTGGATTCGCTCACTGCACTGTAGTAAACATGTGTCCCCTCCTGTATCGGAGCGTGTATCGGTGGCGTCAAATCCGATCTCCGATACATTAATTAAGCTGGATCGGAGGCCGATCCCGATATCGGATCGGTTGCATCTCTAGTCCAATCATGAACAGACTGTAGAGAAGATCTCTGACAAAACAGTTGCTGTCTCTCTCAAGCATGGACACAATTAATGCACTGTAATGTGACGTTGCTGATTGACACACACAGTCACACACCCCCTCCTGGAGGTCTCGGATCACCCACTTGGGTCTGAGTTTGAACTGTTGCCCTGAGGTCATCGGCTGAGGGTGCCCACTACAAAGACTAATCGGTTTAAACTATCCTTTGTCCCGGCTGCTGAACAGCAGATAGCGATTAATTTTTGCCTATTTGCACAGATTGCCCACTAATGCACTTTTGCTGACGCTGCTACTTTTTAATGTAATTAATTCTCTGTCTCTAGTGCATGTTAGGATTTAGTCTTTTGTAATGAGTATTGTGACGGCCCCTGTACCTTTAAGGAGTAACCCAGTCCCTTTGCTGGATTGGGAGGGCGGAGCCTGCAATCTGCAGAAGGGGAGACACCTGGCCAGTGTCCTCCCCAAACGCTATTAAAGCACCTGCTATGATAATGTTCTCTCTCTCCCAATCCAGCACTGCAAAGGGACTGGGTTACTCCTTAAAGGTACAGGGGCCGTCACAGTATGTTGAATGTCGTTTGATGTGTTTATTTGACTATTACCTGTATATAAATAAAGTTAACCTTGACCCCCACACACACAGGAGGATGGCTTACTCCGATTGGAAGGTATCCGACAAAATCGCAAAGGTGGTCCGCAGGCTCAAGGTCAGTGCAGTAATGGAACACCCTATCCGACTCCAGAAGTCCAAGCATGTCCAGCCAGACTTACAGCTTATCCCATTCTGACCTGAGATCAGTTTCTAAAAATGACTTCTATACATCCTGACAGTTTTCTGAAAAAAGCAGACCTACAAGCTCGTAGCGAGCCACTCGGTGGCGCGCTATGAGCTTGTAGATCTGCTATTTTTCAATAGCTAAAGCATAGCATAATGCTAACACCAAAAGGGGTTCCCGCCGGGTTATACATACAGCTCCGAACAACATCCTTTACATCAATGTTTTTTGCCACAGGGTCAGCAAAAGCTTTCTAAACGCCATAACTCTTTTTGACAGCTATCTCTATCGAAAAGAACACATGTTGTCAGCAACAAACTTAGCAACCTAGGCCAGAGTTCTAGGTCACAGGTTTACTAGACACAACAAAGCATGCATGCCACTGCCAGTGGAGATACACACCCATAACATAACATTAATATGTTATGTTAATATGATTACAGTTGAACATAAAGTAGTCCTTAATGAATTTGATAATTTTTATTCTATTCTATATTATGTCAGACCCCAAACAGAAGACTGACCAATGTTTCCTATTATACCTAAGACAGGCAGCCTCTGTAAATTGCTTTAACCCATTTTGGGCGGGAACCCCTTTTGGTGTTTTAAACATTGTTATAATTTAGCTATTTTTGAAAAATCGTGAAAATATTTATTTCAGAAAACTGGAGGATTTAGAAGATTTAAATTTCGAGGTCAGGCCTAAATGGGTTAAACTTAAAATACACCCAAGACATTTTAGTTGATTTTTGTAATCTGTGTTATTCACATGGTCAGTTTTTATATTAATTTGCTATTTTAATGTTTGCTTTTTCTGTAAAGCACTTGTTTGCTTTGTTCTTACTCTGTTTTAAATGCATGTGTAAAGCACCTTGAGCTCCATTTCACAGTGTGAAAGGTGCTATTCAAATAAAGTGTATTATTATTATTATTATTATTATTGACCAATGCCGATGTCTGTGTGTCCAGATTGTGGTGAAGACCTACATGGACCAGGACTCAGAGGAGAAGAAGGAGTTGTATCTGAACCTCCACCTGGCCTCGGACTTCTTCCTCAAGCACCCGGACAAGGACGTCAGGGTGCTGGTGGCCTGCTACCTGGTCGACATCTTCAGGATATACGCCCCGGAGGCTCCGTACACCTCGCCGGATAAACTGAAGGTGGGGTGAACCCTCATATCTCCATGCAGACGTGTCACAATGTCAAAGATATTGGTATTAACCCATTTTGACCTTTGGAACGATTCAGCCAATGTCTTCTAAATCCTGACTGTTTTCTTGAAAAGGCTATGTTTTTCTATGTCAGTCGTTCTCAAACCCTTTCATGTCACTTTTCACGATTCTTCAAAAATAGCAGAGCTGCAAGCTCGTAGCGCGCCACCGGTGGCGCGCTATGAGCTTGTAGATCTGCTATTTTTCAATAGCTAAAGCATAACGTACTGCCAAAATGGGTTATATACATTTATGACTAAGACTAATTAAAAAGCACATTGATATTTATTTTGGTATTTGTTAGCAATCCATCTCCCAGTGGTCTAGCGCATTGTGACGGGGACAGACTCCCACATTATCGGGCTGATACTGGCAATAAGCCTCCCCCGAACATGGTTTTGGCCAAAAGGTTTCTACCGTGACAATATGTGACTATAACAGTACAGTATGTATATAAGACATGGGGGCACTATGACGGTGCAGTAGTAACTGTTGCGTGTCTGTGTTACAGGACATCTTCATGTTCATCACCAGACAACTGGAGGGTCTGGAAGACACCAAGAGTGCTCAGTTCAACAGATACTGCTACCTGCTGGAGGTACAACCCCTGTGGTTGATTGCATGTTTGTGATAAACAAAAAATAAGTTAAAACATTTTAAGGGCCCCAGACGGATAATCGAAAATGTTTCCCGTCCCTGTTTAGCCGACGATACTGAACATCTTAT
Organism: Protomyctophum bolini; assembly: GCF_963924005.1. Taxonomy (NCBI): domain Eukaryota; kingdom Metazoa; phylum Chordata; class Actinopteri; order Myctophiformes; family Myctophidae; genus Protomyctophum; species Protomyctophum bolini. Next base: position 29,050,692 of record NC_137883.1, read on the forward strand.
AACGTTAATAACTCGCGATCTAAATCATCCCGTCTAATTCTAAGAAAAGAGAATGTGTTGTCCAGTCGCTAGTAGCGGTAGATTGTTGTTGTCGATTGCAGTTAGTGTTTTGGCTACATTTAGCTGCTCCACCCACATCCGGGATAGCATCCGGTCCGTCGGTAAAAGTGCTCCACTGCTATAAATCGCTGGGCACATTTATTTAAAGGCGCAGTGAAATGAAAAATACGTTTTTCACACTTTTAGACCATATCCGTGGTCATCATATGGGCATACCTAACAATGGATGCCAAAAAATGGGAAAATTCTCATTTCTGTGTGTTTTTATATCAAAGGTCCATAAAAACGATTGTATTATTTATTTATTAAAACAAAAACGTGCTGCGTGATGACGTGTAGAGATACACATCGATAAAAGCCAATAAAAATGAAGCTCACATGTTTAATTCCCCATGTCTGCGCATCCATGCAACACAGCTGCTTCTGATTACAGATTACTCCGTTTTTATTTCCATTCAAGATAACATTCAGACAGTGTATTACTCGGTTTCAACTTAATCATCACGCTAAAATATGTTTCTGAAAACATTATAGGGTAGAAATAAGCCACATAACAGTAAACTGGTTGTGCTGGGCGACGTCTGATTTATAAACAAACAACACCACGCTGTTGCGCATAGCATTAGCCACCGTCCCTAGCTACCGTCCCATCGCCTGAAGGGATGCGACACTCTGATTGGTTCAGAAACTTCAGACCGGTGTTTCATGTGGAAACACCATTTTCATGTTGTTCACCATTTCCCGGGCAATTAAGGTGTTTGCGTGAGATATGATATGCGTGATTCCCACCCGCGTATCTCGAGCACCGTCCGAGCGGTGGACTTCAGACTCAGTGTGTGTTTCGGTGAGGGCCTGAAGAAGTGGTGTGCCCAGTTTGAAGTCGTCGGAACAGTGGTTGTCCAGAATGATCTAATAAAGCCCGTCTGTCTGTCCCTTTGTATGCCCATATACTATACAGATCTCTGTATGGTTGTCTCTGTGGTGTGAATAACCTGGTTTCTCTCTCTGTCTCGTAGAACATTGCCTGGGTGAAGTCCATATACTATACAGATCTCTGTATGGTTGTCTCTGTGGTGTGAATAACCTGGTTTCTGTCTCGTAGAACATTGCCGGGATGAAGTCCTACAACATCTGCTTTGAACTAGAAGACAGCAACGAGATCTTTACCCAGCTGTACAGAACGCTGTTCACTGTCATCATAAAGTGAGTACCATAGCCTGTGTGTGTGTGTGTGTGTGTGTTTTAGGTTAATGTGCTGACAGAAGCCGTGTGTGTGCCTGTGTGCGTGCGTGCACGTTTCTCCCAGTGAATGGGAGTTAATGAGACGAGCATTGGTGACTTGTCAGTCATTGACACACCAGGTCTGATAATAAGCCATGCTTCTCCATTGTAATGTAATCTACAATCGCTACACCGTAACACAGGGAGGGTAATGGAGTTTACAGCATGATTGATAATTCTGTAGTAGCAAATTCAATGCACCGAGAAAAACTCCCTGTCTTGTTCTCTGTTTCACTGTGTCCTCTTGAAAGATATATCGATACATCTGCCTCTTCATTTCTCTTATGTGTCGGTGACTTTGTTTTCAAACCTGTGACCTTATTGCTACAAATCGGAAGCCCCCAACCACACGCACGTCGCACGCATGCACACACACACACACACACACACACACACACACACGCACTTGTACTGTCATTAACCACTTGAAACCCAGTAGCCATATTCTCGGTGGAACATTATCCCAAAATAGCTGATCTACAAGCTCAAAACGTGTCGCAATGTGACATGTTTTGACCTTGTAGATCAGCTATTTTTGGCAAAGAGATTTGGTGTTGACGGGGAATAAAGTGGTCCAAGTACAGGTCCAAATATCAGGTCCAGTCCACTTAAGTCTAGAGGGTGGTTGGAGCTGGACGTTGCTAATGCTGGGAACCGTACGTTGGATGTTTTGATTGATTGATTAACTCGGCTGTTGATGAACCTTGTTTGTTTCCCCAGCAATGGTCGCAACCAGAAGGTGCACATGCACATGGTGGATCTGATGAGCTCCATCATCTGTGAGGGAGAAACCGTCTCCCAGGAGCTGCTGGACACTGTACTGGTCAACCTGGTACCGGCACACAAGGTAGGAAGTAACGCACTCGCACAGTACACACACACACACACACACACACACACACACACACACACACACACACACGGCTACTTTCGGTGTGCGACACTGGCACACTGTTTACCCCATTAAGACCAGAGGCCGATTCTATAAATGCCTTCTATCAGCAGTTCTTAAGCCATTTTGACCTGAGATCAGATTCTAAAAATGTCTTCTAAATCCTGACAGTTTTCTGAAAAAGCTATGTTTCTATGTCAGTCGTTCTTCGATTTTTCTAAAATAGCAGACCTACAAGCTCGATCTTTCTAAAATAGCAGACCTACATGCTCGTAGTGCGCCACTCGGTGGCTAGTACCGGAGAAAAAAGACAAAAGTGGAATGAAATATTCATATTACTGCAGGTAGTTCTTCTGACCAAGCAATTGGTTAAATAGGCTCTCCAGCCGAGCTGAAATGATCATGACAGCGCACCTAGCTGTTAATAGAAGATTTGAGAACGGATTAATCACATTAGAAATATCATCAGATGCGCTGATTAGTGATTAGACAGAGTTTTGTCAGAGCAGCAGCATTATCGGCTTAGGAATGGAACAAAAAGGGTAGGGATGTATTTTTACATCATTTAGTATGATGGTACTTTTTTTTCTGAGGTGGTACTTCAGTATTAAAATGTTGGGAACCAATGGGCTAAATCACGCATAACTAACTCTTAAACGTAACCCTCTACATGCCTAATCCAAACCCAACCTGAATATATTTTTCCCCCCAAATGTAAACATTCAAAACAATTCCTCTCATGAGGAGGACCAGGAAAATTGACCTCAGAGTCTTTCTCACATTCTACTTTACTATTGTGGGGACATTTGGCCTTCAAGTGTATAGTACACACATGCATGCACACGCACGGCACACCCACACATGCACAGTCCAAGCACAGCTAGGATGGGTGTGCGCTGCATGTCCAGTCTCACACTCCCCCCCGAAGAGTCACAGGGTTCAGTAGCAAGCAGTTCATGCTCATATCATGTCTTCCATGTGTTGTAATTCAGTGAGACCCCTGCAGCTGAGAAGGGGTAACTGCAGATCAGAGCAGCAGCACATGCTTCAAGTGTTTTCGTTCAACCCTTTACCGTTTGTCAGTTGCACATGCAAATATTGTTGTTGTCGGGCAGAAACCTTGTGCTTTTTATGTTTGCTTTTCTGTTGCTTTTCAGGATTCAAATAAATAAAAAATGGCAAAATTAGCAGATCTACAAACGGGTCGCTTTGCGCCACATTTCGAGCTTCAACACCTGCTTTGATGCTTTTGTGTGACGCTGCAGTATGATCAAGTGGGGCATTAATTAACACAAACAAAGAAAACATTTGGAGATAAGAGGTTTCTGCCCAACAGCGACGATATACAGTATGTAATGACTGACACCACAGACGGTATACATGAAGTCTGAGATGCACATGGGATCCATGCCGTTCCCATTATGGATCTAGAGTTCCATACGAACCGCCCCCATTCACACATGCGTAATTATGGCTACCATGTTATTATTGTTGACCTCGTTTCCATGTTCTCTCTCTGTGTGTGTGTGTGTGTGTGTGTGTGTGTGTGTGTGTGCACGTGTGTGTAGAATCTGAACAAGCAGGCGTACGACCTGGCCAAGGCTCTCTTGAAGAGGACCGCTCAGGCCATCGAACCCTACATCACTAATGTGAGACGACAAACCTTTGGTTTTCACAATGAGTGGTGGTTGAATGCAAGGAATTTTGTTCATCATGCATGTCCACAAGGAGTTTGTAGAAGTCTGCGTCACCTGAGCCTTTAGACTGGAAAAATGCACTGATTATAAATTGAATTTCAGTAAATATACTGAAAATACTCTTTACTATTTTGTGATTCATAGACTATGGAAATGGCCTCATTTAGCTACTCCTCCAGACACGTTTTAAAGTATGTAAAGAAATTACATTGCTATGATTAATATTTCATTTAACCACATACAAAGTCAAACGAACAAACAAAAAACCCTATGGAAGCACATCTACTATTTCTCCCTCATTGAGAAATTCAGGTCCCACACATTATTTATTTATGTTAAAAATAAATTAATTCATAAAAATAAAAGCACTTGCAAAGTTATATGTAATACAGTTGTGTATTCTTATGAGATTAATTTCATTATATTTCTTTTCATATTCCATCTGAATTAGTTACTGAGCACCGTAATCAATTGATATTAAAAAAGGCATGATACACTGATAAGGCGTCATCGGCAACGAGGTACATACGGAAATAGGCATCAAAAGGCGCACTCGGCAGTCTGTGAGTTAAAATACCACAACCTCTCAGCTCGCCCAGCACCGCTCCGCTGCTCAAAGCAAAGACATGGCAGGTTTCAGCAAGTGGCTTATTTGCATATTGGACCACAATAGGAATGTAGGATTGGTGACATCACACGGCTGGCTCAGAAGTAAAGAATCAAAGAAGCAACACATCTTTCAGTCCAACATCCAGTTGAACAATATGAAAGTCACAGGCACATTCTGATAGGGAAAGATCAGAGTTGTCGCAAACCTGCACTCTTCTGGGCGTTTGTTCCAGATATGGAATGCTTATTCACCACATTTAGTGCTTCAGTGTAAAAAAATGAGACTAGCAACTGTATTTTTAAATAAATGATTTGAGGAGCCAGTGCAAAGATCTGAGAACTAGAGTGATATGATCCACTGGTAATTAGTATGGACTCGAGCAGTAGCAGCAACTGCAGTCATCTGATTTAAAAAATAAATTATCCACATACTGCTGAGTGCTGAGACATACTGTATGATTGGTCCTTTAACTTTGATATATTCTTAAGATGATGCCAGGCTGACTTGTAATGGTCTTAATGTGGCTGTTTAAATTCAGGTCTGAGTGACTCCACTGAGATTTCTGCCTTGGGTTGTTAACTACTTGTTCATGAAACGAATGCAAATACTGGCCCGTTATATCGACTGGCTGTCAGGCTCCAGTTTGTGTATACGTAAGAAAATGAAGGGAGTGTCCAAGATAGAAGAGATAAAGCGAAAGCACTATATGTCAACTCTGTCCGGTAGAAACCCCATATGTCAATTTCTTTTGTGTGCAAAAAAGTAGCAGATCTACAAGCTCAAACCGTGTCGCTTCGTGCTGTTTCAAGCTTGTAGATCTGCTACGTGTTAGGCATTTTTGTGATGCTGTAGTATGATCAAGTAGGGCGTTAAAAAACATAAAAGGTTAAACTATGGAGAAAAGAAGTTTCTGCCTGACAGGAAATACTGAACCTGCACTGTACGTATTCTATCCATACTTTTCAATCCCTCCATTCATGGCCCTGTCTGTAATGTCTCTCGCAGTACTGTTGTAGAAGGCAGAAGTGTTCACGTCATGTCTTTTCGACATGCTTCTGTCACGTGTCCGCTATTCGCTTATAGCGTCCCACTATGAGAAAGGCAGCTTGTGTATGAGTCTTGTCTATCCTGTCACCTCTTATTAGGGATGCCAGAAAGTGACCATCAGCCAAATCGAATATTGGACAGCTCTGCTGATTAATAATCAATTAATTGAGGGGCTGGTATGAAGTACTTGATATAAACAGAAAACTTTCAGTTCACTAGTCTACACTCTACTCTACAACTGCCTTCATTTCATATGATTGTCTGTCTGGCAGTCACTTAACAAGCGATCGTTAACTGTGTCTGTTAGAGAGAGGGGCAGAGATGAGTGGCTTTGCTCAACTTGATTTATACTTATATTCTCCACTCTGATGAAGGTACATGTTCGATATATCATGCAGCCTTACTTATTAGCCTATATGTTGGCTATTCCATTTATTTATTTTTTGATTTTCGATTATGAAATAAAATCGATTTCAGAGACTCCGACGATTAATTGGAAACTCGATTAATTGTTGGCATCCCTACCTCTTATCTGTCTCTTCTCTCTCCATCCGTCCGTCCGTCAATTCTTCAACCAGGTGCTGATGTTGGGGAAGACGTCCGTCAGTAACCTGTCAGAACACGCGTTTGATATCATCCTAGAGCTGTACAACATCGACAGTCATCTCCTGCTGTCTGTGCTGCCTCAGCTGGAGTTCAAACTCAAGGTACCACACTCACTTTATCCCATTCTGACCTGAGATCAGATTAAAAAAATGTCTTCTACATCCTGACAGTTTTCTGAAAAAGCTATGTTTCTATGTCAGTCGATTTTTCAAAAATAGCAGACCTACAAGCTTGAGCTTGTAGATCTGCTATTTTTCAATGGCTAAAGCATAGCGTAATGCTAACAACAAAAGGGGTTCTGTCCTGTTTTACACTTGATCGTACGCCAATGTTGTGGTGTGTGTGTGTGTGTGGGGAAAAAAGCAGATCTGTAAGCTCACATGATGAATGCAACATGTTGTGAGCTTGTAATAATGCACTGTCGACTGACTCGACTCCTTGTAGTGTAGTGAGACTATAGCTGCTGTGCGAGGTTTAGTGCAAACCAAGGGAACTTCACTTGCGAACCAAGGGAGTCAACCAGTGCGCCTCAGCCTGGCCCTACATGGCCGGTGCGTCACAGGAGCAGGGACAACGGTTGCGGGAGGGATAGACAGTGGAGCAGCTCGGACAGTTTCAACCTTTTATTCGGGTGCTAGTACAAGAAATGACTGACGTTGCAATCTCCCTCAGTCATTAATTTCACTTTCCGTTTACACTCTGATTGGTGTTACTGGTCTTACTATTCCTCATTACTAGTCCTTATTAGCAGACGGTGCAAAGTAGTTGAGATAGCGGCAGTAGTATTGGTTAGGTTATAGGAGCAGTAGCGGTAGCGGAAATAGTAGTAGCATTAGTAATAGTGCTTGTACTACAGGCAGTAGTAGTATTGCTCGTAGCAGCACCATCCATAGACATGAATACATATGCATACACGCATTAGGAGACTGTTATGGTTATTTTAATTGTGGAGAGACCTGTGACCTACATGTATTAGGAGGCACGGCTCGCCATAGCCAAAGTGGCAAAATGAACAGACATATTCCACACATGGACCGCCACACCAATACGGCGACCCCTGTCAACGCATTGCTCCAGTGAGCGATATTAGGCGTAGCAGCTGACTGTCAGCAGCAGCAGCAATATTCTTTTATTATTCCTCACATGTGTATGAGAGTGTGTTTTATAGGCATAATGACGCCTCAGCAGCACTCTGCTGTGATGGATCAGTCTCATTAGCTGTTAACAGAGAGCCTGCATCACCAACACAGTCTCTGTCGCAAGTTGCTTTTCCACTGCATGGTGCTCTACCTGCTCAGATCAACTGTTGGCTACTATCTTTATACTGTGTTTTCCACTGCATGGTGCTCTACCTGCTCAGATCAACTGTAGGCTACTATCTTTATACTGTGTTTTACACTGCATGGTGCTCTACCTGCTCAGATCAACTGTAGGCTACTATCTTTATACTGTGTTTTACACTGCATGGTGCTCTACCTGCTCAGATCAACTGTAGGCTACTATCTTTATACTGTGTTTTACACTGCATGGTGCTCTACCTGTTCAGCTCAACTGTAGGCTACTATCTTTCTACACACACACACACACACACACACACACACACACACAGCCCATTTAATACATCACAGATGGGGTTCATTCAGGAACACTTACGTTATAAGTAAATGTGTAACCATTTATGGCAATAAATGGAATACAGTTAAAAGATTTATTTTGTATTTATTTTATCACGACTATTCGTGAGGACCAATTATATGAAGATGCGTTGAAAAGTGGTGAAGTGTTTCCTTAATTCTGCAAAGCAGCATGCTAAGCAAAATCAGGGAACTCTATGCAATGGTTGTATGTTGTCTCCCTGCTGTTCTATTGAGACATTTAGATCGTGTCAAAGGTCATTTTTCACACGATCTGACACGCGGTCTGACACATTTTGACCTGATGGTCAAGATTAGATTTATCCTCTGAGCAAGCAGACAGGCTCGCTCTATTGGCTCAATTATTTAAAAAACAAAATCGGCACGTGCACAGGAAACCGAGTTCAAATCCGGGGCACACGAGGAAAGATCCATAGTGCAGCTTTAACTGTTGCAACCCCTAAATGGCGTTTGTGCCGTTGTTTGTCAGATGTTGTCTGACACCCACCCGGTGCCGTTCCACTCCGCGGAGACGTTCGAGTTCCTGCTGAAGATGGACGACAAGAAGGTGGCCGAGGAGGCGCTGCAGATCTTCATGAACACCGGCAGCAAGATGGACGAGAGCTTCCCTCACATCAAACCGTACGTCCAGTCCGTCCGCTCCACTGGCTCTCAAACCCATTAACCCGTTCAGGACAGGAATCCTCTTTTGGTGTTTTAACTTTATACTTTAGCCATTGGAAAAAATAGTAGATCTACAAGCTCATAGCGAGGCACTGAGTGCCGCGATATGAGCTTGTAGATCTGCTATTTTTGAAAAATCTTGGTGCAAATCTTTGAAAATATGTACTTTCAGAGCGAACATTTTTCTCAAATCTTTGCTTCTGGGGAGTCCCTGAAACAACATATTTTGAGATGGGGTTCCGTGGCCAAATGCAGATAATTCTGGGTGGTCCTTGACATGAAAAAGGTTGAGCACCACTGCTATAGAAACAGTGTGGCCAGGTGGAGTTGAGCCTCAGGAGCCACCATAGGGACAGTCTACTTCCTCATTGACAATCAAGTGACTATTTAAAGGCCCTGTCATCTAGCCAACATCAGATGTTTGGTGAATGCTGCCGAGGGTCTCGAGACCTGGGTCTGCATGGGGTTTTATCTGTACTAGTGACAGGGTTGATGATTCATGTGCCCTAGCTGTGCTGACCTCTTTCATGTGGCAGGAGGGAATGTGAGGGCACATATGGACATTTAAAGATATAGCCACTGCTGTTTTGTTTTAGTTTGTTTTGTTTTAGTTTAAGTTTATTTTGAGCCATTTCTGTTTTCTGTTTTTTGAGCTGTTTTCTTTTGTTAATTTGTCGTTTCCCCCCCCACATGTTGGCGAGTGTTGCATTTGGAGGCCGAAGAGAACAATTTGGTGAATTAGCTGACTGGCCGTATGGGTTGCTACCACTGGGATCTCACGTTAACCCACGACTAAGGTTTGGCTGTGACTGCACCTCTTTCCACGGTGTCGCTCCTGTTTTTTCTTGCATGCTGTGTGCTGTGCTTTGCTGTGCGTGTGGTTTGTTAAATATTCTTAGTTTCCTAGTTTCTTCGGTTATTGTGTGTTCTAGCTTTTAGCTCCCCCTTATTAGCTAGTTAGCTGTTTTTCCTATTGGCCCCACTGGCTCCAAATGTGGCATCCTTTCCCCTTTTATCATTAGTATTGGACCTGTGTATTGGTTTTAGTCTACCTGGTTTTAAAGAGATGTTTCATATGATAATAAATGTTTTGTACTAATATTCTTCAACGTTTAATACATTTCCGTTTTGTGGAACAAAGTCTCAAGTCATTATAACAAACTTGCATTTTGTGGGGAACCCAGTTTACTGGTCTAGATAATTCCTTGAACTATCAAGGTGGCGTAGTCATACAAAAGTAAATTCTTTGGTACACTTGGTTACAATAGGTTTTTCAGAAACATTTATTTTTTAATCGACATCATTCCTAAATGGGTTAACTCATTTACTGCGGAGTAAATAAATAAAAAATTCAGCCCCTGCTGGAGATTTTTAGTTTTTCCTTACCTTTCAATTGGTCACTGAATATGTATGCAGTACGGCCGACCGCCTAATCGGTGATAAACACGCAGGTTTTCTCTGTGCTTCGGCGAAAAACCTTTCTTTTTTTGTTGTCAGCGAGACCATCCGTTCTTGGTCAGGGTCTGTTGAAAATACCATGCTCGTCAACACGGAATAGGAGCGACACAGAAGCCAAGATAAAGTGCATTAATATGGGAGTGGACGGCAGCTGTTTTTTGGCAATCACGTGATTTCCTCATAAAGCCTTGACTTGCATCTTTACAAAGTTACAAAGACAGTTTTTTTGGCTCGTGCACCTGCCTCGTAGATGTACCTCTTTCTCCTATTGATCTTGTCTCACCTTCCCCATCTAGTGCTCTGCTGCCGGTACTGCAGGCCAAATTGAAGCGCGGCGGTCCTCGCCAGGCCTTGATGGCCAGCTTCTGCATCGACGCCATGTTCACCAACAGCAGAGATGAGGTGAGCTCCACTGTGTGGACCCACAATAAACCACAAGGACACATTTATTTTTGTAAGATGATGATGATGTATCATTGACTCACCTGCCAGTGAGGATCCCCCACAGGGAGGATGTGTTGTAGGGCCTTTGTGCTACTCCTACCACGCAACAAGCGCCATAATTATCATCATACCTGCCTGGCTTGCCTCCCCCGAACACGGGCCAAATATGTTTGTATAGACGCTTGACAAAGCCGGTTGCAACGCGGTGGATTAAACCCTGTGGTGGATTAAACCCTGTGGTGGATTAAACCCTGTGGTGGATTAAACCCTGTGGTGGATTAAACCCGTGGTGGATTAAACCCCGTGGTGGATTAAACCCGTGGTGGATTAAACCCTGTGGTGGTGGGCATTCACTTTACCGCTGCGTCGCCCGAGCGACCCTGATTTAGCATTTTTAAGGCATAAACGCCGCCCTACATTGTAATGGGAGTATGTAACACTCGCCAGGGCACAGTTCCATGTTCAACGGCCTGATAGCCTGGCTGGGGAAACTGTCCCTTGGTCCGGTCGTTGGGCATTTGATACCGCGGTGTCGCCTGCATGATGGTAGCTAACAGCAGGAACAGATTGAGGCTGGGGTGGTAAATCATGCAGAAAATTGATGAAAGGTACCCTGCGCTTCCCATGTTTTTGTACCTCATTAGACGATACAGCACAAGCAAAGCATGCTGAATAGGGAATAGGCCATTCATTCAAGATCCAGCCAATTCAGAACACACAGGGAAGACCGAAGTTAGGACTACTCAAATTCCAAAGAATTTAATTAATTTAATAACCGAATATTGCAAAATGATGGTTCCCAGTTACAGAATTTAAAGAATCCAATCTTCTTTTAAATGTAAAATTCCAATGCAGAATCGTATTTATTTATTTTATTTGTAATAATGGTTTCACCACTGCTTTAGTTGCAGTTCCATTAGTGTGTACCCCAGTCATAGTTGACAATGAGCAGGCTGTGCACGATTACAAATTAAAGTTGACATTGATTTGTGATTAACAATTTAATTGAACATAATATGAATACACTTTTAAACACATTCCGTGCTTTCCTCGATCTCTCATGGAAAGTTATTAAGGTCATCTTAGCCATCCGTGACATACACGAGATTTGATTAAAAGTTATTTAAAAATATATATTTTGTATAGCCTTTGTTAGCTTCCGCGCCTAGCGTCCATAGGCTTCTCATTGTAGTAGAAACAGCCTACATGATAATCTGCGGTACACGTGCACAGGGTTATTAGTGGTATTCTATTTATGCTCAGAATGGCATAAAATGCCATGTTAATAGCCTATGCCACCACAGGGCACCGGGCCTTTTGCTCGGCAGCACCGTGCCTATGGAGCAGCCTCCCCATGGACTCCAGAGTGCCGCAGACTATTGAATCTTTTAAAACGGGCCTAAAAACGTTCCTGTTTCGGAAGGCCTTTTCGTGTTGAATTGTCATTTTGATAACCCTGTTTTTAACCTTCTATGATTGATTATATGTTTTTAACCATGTAGCACTCTGGGATTCCCTGTGAATGAAAAGTGCAATATAAATATAATGCATTATTATTATTATTAAAACGTTAATCTGAGCCGCGTTGATCATGGGGGGCCGCGCTGCTCTGGGGGCCATCGTCCTTCCGTTCCCTAGGCTTACACTACAGATCCAGACTACATCACTTCCGGCTCGGGTGGAAGTTACTTATTTCGCAGATTTCTCTGGAACTAGCGCCAGGACCTCACCTAGAGGGCTGGGCAGTAACGTGTTCATTTAGTTTTCGTTTTTAGGCTTCATAACCACAAATTCCACTTGGCAGATAAGACAAATAACCATCCCTAACCCACATTTAACCCATTTTGGGCGGGAATCCCTTTTGGTGTTGGCATTATGTTGTGCTTTAGCTATTGAAAAATAGCAGACTCTACAAGCTCACAGCTTGTAGGTCTGCTATTTTTGAAAAATCGAAGAACCACTGACATAGAAACATAGCTTTTTCAGAAAACTGTCAGGATGTAGAAGACATTTTTTTAATCTGATCTCAGGTCAAAATGGGTTAATAATTGTATACCCATGTAATAATTGTGGCAGGCCTAACAATGAGCCTGTCCTGTGGTTCCTCTCTCCATCCAGCCGCTGCACAAAGGCCTGGACTCTGGGAACGTGGAACACCCCTGATAAGGGTTTTATTGCGTTCATTAAAACCCTACAGTTCATTCAGTCCGCTTACTGGTTCTCTTTGGTGATCACCATTATTTCATGCAGCCACCCACCATAGTCACAATCATGTTTCCCCCTTGTTTACCAGCTGATATTTTACTATTGTTGAGCGTCATTGAGCTGCTATAAATTTTTTCACTCTAAATGTGTGGGCTTCATTCCAGTTAGAGGGGTACCAGTCTTCCATGTATTTATATGGTAAAGACGCCCTGACCTAGCGCTGACCATCGTTTTTTTATTTGTTTTATGTTTTTGTACAAGCGCGGCCGCAAGAAGGTGAACTACGCAATTTTTTCTGAGGACGAGGAAGAGCACGGAGGACCCGGACTCCACGGAGACAACCGCCAAGGTAACTTTTTCCATCTACTCACTCACACACTCATTCAGTTGTTCATTGAAATGTAGGGTTAAAGCTCTAGACTAGAGTTTCCCTTGTTTAATCTGTATTCTGACAGGATTACATTAGATAATTGGCACTGGGTGAAAAGAAAACTGGGTTACAAAATCGTGGGATAAAAAAATAAATAAAATAAAATAAACATTGTCTTACAAACTCCTAGAAAATGGGTGCTGAAATGGAGGTTTGTTTGTGTTTTTCAGGCGCGCCGGGCGGTCGAAGGGGAGACGAGGAGGAAGAGGAGGAGGAGCCAACACCCAAGGTTGGTACACAAAATCAAATACCAAAAAGTAGGGATTGGGCTCGTAATTTTTTGTTGATAACAAGTAGCCTACATTATCGATCAGGCTTATCGAATCGGGTTCCTATCAAGCTCACTATCGGCAGTATCGAGGCATTTTCTATTATTTTGTGGAAAGACGGAAGACGACAATGAATTCTGAACAGAACCAGTATATTTTACTAGGGCCTTCAAATACATTCTTTTTTTTTTACAGATGGAAGGCAATTGACGTTTTTACTTTTTGAAAATAATATATTTTTTTGTTATCAATTGTTTTTTATTAAAGACAAAAAATCACAATAAAACATGTTAACATCATGAATGAAATAAAATAAGAAAACAAAACATATTAAAACACATAACAGCAAAAGAAAGGAACACAAAAACAAACAGACAATCCCACCCACCCCTCCCCCCGGGACCAAAGATGTCATAAAATGTCAGGACTCCTACCACTGTGCAATAGGGAAAAATAAATAAATAACAATGACTAAATCATGTCCTTAACCATATCTGCAATATCAGACCAAATATCAATGTTTACTTCTTTCGCTCCGTGCAATCTTGCTGTTGACAATTCCATATAGATATCTAAAAAGGTCAAAGCCCATTGGCGAAACGTCAATGTGTGAGGTGGTTTCCAGTGCGAAGCAACCATCTTCTTTGCGGCCGTTACGCCAGCAAAGAAGACACGAATACGGGTATTATTTAAAGGCAATTGGGATACATCGTTTAATAAGAATAGAGATGGGGAGGGTGTAATGTTAATTTGTAGAATAATCGAAAGTTTAGCAGCAACCAGATTCCAAAATGTGAGGACATCCGGACACTCCCACACCATATGAAAGAATGTACCTGGTGTTCGGAGTGCAGAAAGTGCAGTTATGGTTATTTAAAATCCGCATAGCACACAATCTGCGGGGAGTTAAGTATGTCCGATGAACAAAATTTAGATGAATTTGCTGATGATCAGGATTCCTAGAAGATAGGGCAACATTAGACCACACTGTATCCCAGCTCCAATCTGGATCTAGATTTGGTATGTCATTCCTCCATACAGTATCGACAGCCAAGGTCCCATTGAAAATAATATTGAAGAAACAATTACCTGGTCAATGTGTGTACCGCCATTTAATTGCGTAATTTAGTTTACCCAGGCAGCGCTGGTTGGCAGGTATCAATACACTTTTAGACCAACATGTTTGTGCCAGTTTGGGCGATTCGATTTGTCTTGATCGCCTCTTGTCTTGATTGTTTCAACATGACATCATGGGCCGCTATGCTCGATAAACCCAGAGCTTATTGATACCGGGTACTCGATAAGCTTGTTAGCGTTATTATTTTTTTTAAGTTTCAAGCTCCATCCCTACCAAGAAGTTATGTTTAGATTAAGAAAATGCAGACAAATCAATCATGATGAAAAATATGTCAGCTTCCAAAATATATTTTCATGATTATGATATGGAACATATGAAGCCATTAATGATCAGAGCTATGAAAAAGTCTGCAACACTTTTATACACTATGCAGTTGGGTGTCCCTGCTTCATCTCTGTCTCGGCTAAGCGGTCCTTGGTTGAAGACCCCTGCACTACGTAGATGATAATCCTGTGGTTTTCTTCTCCAGGGTCGCAAGAAGGCACCAGCCAGGAGAAGATGTGTGTGCGCTCGCACACACACATGCAAACATGCACACAGACTCAAACATACATACACACACACACACACACACACACACACACACACACACACACACACACACACAGACACACACACACACACACACACCTGACTTAGTACATTGTCCTCATCAGTTATGAGTTGTTGCATTGTGTTGCTTTGTGATGATGATGTTCGAGTCGAAACGATAACTGAGGGAAAAAAAGAAAGAAAAGCGTCAGTCTTGTAAATAGTCTGTCTCTCTCTCTTCTGTTATGTTGTTTTGTGTCGTTGGACCCTGACTGGGGTGACGTTGTATAGTCTCTGTCCGCCCGCATTAAACCACTTAAACAGCATATATGGTTGAGCGGAGTCCCGCAGGGCTTTATACTAGTGTATTTTGTGTTTTTCTGTTATTATGGCGAAGGCTTTCGGTGCAGAAAATGGACGATCGACAAGGTCACAACGCGTCGCACTGCGACACTTGAGCTTCTCCATCTGCTATTTGTTACTAAATCTTTCTCCACAATACGGATGCATGAGGTTTAAGTGGTTTAACGCAAAATGGCTTTACCCACCTTTTTTCCTCTGTCTCCCCGTTTTTAACTGGAAGAGATTAACCAGTTACCTAATTATTTTTGTTCTCAGTTCGTCAGTGATGTCAATCTTGTAATTTGACTTATGTAATTTAGCCCATTAAAAAATGGTTTTGTTTTGTTTCACAAATCTTCCAAATCTTGTGTTTGTTGTGCAAAACTAATGCTTGCAATGGATTCAGAATCATGAATACTGGTAACCTAGTTTGACACGTTACATGCTACTTAAAGCATAATTATATATAATATCTAATTTTATATATATATAAAATTAGATATTTTTGCCTTATGTATAGATGTTAATGGTACCCAAATTTCAACCACTGAATTTACCATGATCCAAAATGTATATAATTAATTTTATTTTTTATTTTTTTATAATTTTTATCCCACAATTTTGTGACCCAGTTTTTTCGCCCAGTGCCAATTATCTAATGTAATCCTGGGCGCTACACTTCCTCTGCCAACTTGGCGGGGGACAGCGGACTAAGCTCATGCCTCCTTCTATGCATGAGGAGTCCAAGCTGCTTCTTTTCACCTGACAGGGGGGAATTTCCTTCGCCGGACGT
The DNA here is from genome assembly GCF_963924005.1 of Protomyctophum bolini. Lineage (NCBI taxonomy): Eukaryota > Metazoa > Chordata > Actinopteri > Myctophiformes > Myctophidae > Protomyctophum > Protomyctophum bolini. The sequence continues at coordinate 29,066,813 of NC_137883.1, forward strand.
AGCGCGTGGAAGGAACACGTTATTCCAAATGTTTATGTTATTTGGACTAGCCCTTACCCTTTGTGAGATATTTGCCCCCCTCCCTTGTGGCCGTGGGGGGAACTGCGCACAGTGCGTTTTTAATTCACTAATAAATTCATTATTAATCATTAATGTGTCAAATCGAAAAAAGGGCTTCGTTAAGACCTCCATATTCATATGGTCAATGCCTGTGTGAAAAGGGAGTGATTGGTGCAGGCAAATGAGGAGATACGGCGCTGTTTCTGACAGACAGACAGACAGACATTGTTAGAATTATAGTATGATGATGATGACGACCCTAAGGATCATACAAAACCTTTAATGAATACTGCATACGGACAAATCTTAGATTGACTGGCCTAATGACTGATCAGCTCTATAACAGACATCTTATGCAAACATTTACAGGTGCATGAGCATATGGGAACAGACAGCCCTATGAGGTACATGAGCATATAGGAACAGACAGCCCTATGAGGTACATGAGCCTATGGGAACAGACAGCCCTAGAAAAATGCAGACTAAAACCAACACATTACTATAAATTTCTGGATGATATATTTAGGATATGGGAACATGGCAAAGAAGAATTCCAGGAATTTATTTATGTGTTAAATAGCCATCATATCCATATCAAATTTATGTGACGCACACGGAAATTATTGACTTTCTTGATGTCACAATCTTCAAGGGCCCAAACTTTAACACAAACGGGAAACTAGACTTAAAAGTATTCTTTAAAGAAACAGACACTCACGCCTTACTACACAAAACGTCATTCCACCCTCCGCACTGTTACAAAGGGATAGTCAAATCACAACTGCTAAGATTCCATAGGATTTGCACGCAAGGAAGTGATTTCAAAATAGCCTGTAAAACGCTATTTAATACTCTCAGACTACGAGGGTACACCAGGACATTCCTTCGAAAAGCTCAAAATACCTTCTTAGATGAGAAGAGTGCGGGATCAAAGCTCAAATTGGCCCTGGTATTACCAATTATTAAATGGGGTTTCTAGGTGTATGTAGGACTAGTAGCATGCCAAAGTTTGTGCTATTGCCATAGAGAATGCATTGGGCGTTTAAGTTAAATAACTCAGAAACTACAAAACATTTAAAAGTAAAAAGTTCCAGCATGTGTCTCCACAGTAACGGCCGATACAGATGGAGACACGATAAGGTCCTTGCAGAAGTTGCCAAATGGACGGAACTGCAGAGGGTGACGAGGAATTTCCATCATCAAAGCCCATTTGAAGCTCATTTGAATACACTAAATTCGTCTAGACAACCGTAGCCTTGAAGCTCGGAGCCATGCTGTGATAACAACAGAACTTAACACTTTGGCTCTGTTGTCCTGGAACCCATCCTCACCTATTTCCCCCATCCCCGTCTGGGAGGGCTACAGTCCTCATCCTGTCCTTTTTCCTGCCCCCCTCCTTTCCCCACACACCTTCCACTGTCTGTAAGCAAGACTCTCCTTCTGCTCCTCTTGTGGGTGGGACTAAGACTGTATATAAAGTGTACCTCTGTGATTGTATTGTCATGCTTGCCTGGGAAGACCGGCCTGTGAGGGCTGAAGCGTCCGTGTACTGGCTGTACACGTTAATAAAGATCTACAAAGGGAACTTGGTGCCTCACGCGTTTTAGTGTCTGAAATCCTGCCACATCAAGGGCCATGGCCAACAAACATCAGGCACCACCACCAGAAGTCGTCCAATTCCAAAAGCAAGGAGATAAGGCTCCTAAGGCAAGGAGAGCTGCCAAGAAACCACCTTCCATTTTACACAGAGCTTCTGACTGGGAGATGCAAGTGGACCTGAAAAAGAAGCTTTTTTTTTCCAGAAGAGGTGGCTGTGACTTCTCTCAGACCAGACATGATCCTACTATCCAGGACCACAAAAACCATCTTGGTAGCAGAACTAACAGTGCCCTGGGAGGACAGACTAGGCATCTCTCACCAATTGAAGAAAGCCAAGTACCAGGATTTGATTGATGAGGCTCTTATCAAAGGATGGCACGCATCCCTATTCCCCATAGAAGTTGGCTGCCGTGGTTTCCCAGCAACATCAGTGCGCTACTTCCTGCAGAAGATCGGGTTGGATCCCAAGCAACTGAAGAAAGCCACTGGGGAGATAGCCACTGTAGCCGAGACCACATCAAGATGGATATGGCTGAAGAGAGCCCACAGTTGGAAGCCTGCAGGATCCTAGCCCCACCGACAACCAGTCAAGAAGCAGAAGGTATGCGGCCAGGTTCAGACCTGGCTCAGGGAGTAGGACGCCCCTGCCATGCATAGTCCCGAGTCCAGCTGCAGGGAGCGGCAGGGAGACGTCCCTGACCGCGGGCCCCACCATCCGGAGATGTTCTGGGATGAAAGGGGCGAAACATCAAGGAAGGATGGCTCCCAGCTGATGACCCTGACAGCTGGTACTCGCAATTCTCAGATCATCCATCCACCGAGGATTACCAACACTTGTAACCTGCAACACCTGTAAGTAGCTCTAGCAGATTCTGCTTGTAGCAAAGCATCTTCAATGTTTACTTCACCTGTAAGCTGCAGGGAACGGGCTCAATCCTTCTGTTCGGATGTTAAATACAAACAGCTATGGCAAAAGAAGAAATAACTTGGACATCATTCGCTCTACATGCAAAATGCTTGTCAACAATATACTACACAAGTCAAGACCAATTATTATTATAATATATTCTTAACCTCCTTTTGGTGGGGCCGTCGGGGTGCAGCTGCCCCCTCGGCATTCCTACTTCCCACTGTCATAAATTTAATTTGATTTCCCCAGACGGCAGTTGTAGCTGTATGGAAGTCATGTTTGACATGCTCTCGTATTGAATACGTCTCCCGGTGCGTGACAGTCTGGTCCTAACATACAGATTTATTTTCTCCCCAAGACATTAGGAAAACTGTGAAACATGGTTTGGAATCAGATTACGTGTCATTGAATGGAGATGGAGAGACGTGCAAACGGAGAAGAATATCCCCATGGCAGAAGTCTCCTGATGGACGTGGCACACATGACAGCCCTTCAGGTCCTTATTCGAACTTCTCATCACCTGCCATCCAGTGTCCCTCTCCCCAACACCAGGCGGCCGCAGTGAAAGTGAAACCAGGCCAGTGTCGCTCTCCCCAACACCAGGGAGCCAAAGAGAAAGTAAAACCAGGCCAGTGTCCCTCACCCCAACACCAGGGAGCCAGAGAGCAAGTAGAACCAAGCCAGTGTCCCTCACCCCAACACCAGGGAGCCAGAGAGAAAGTAGAACCAAGCCAGTGTCCCTCACCCCAACACCAGGGAACCAGAGAGAAAGTAAAACAGGCCAGTGTCCCTCTCCCCAACACCAGGGAACCAGAGAGAAAGTCAAACCAGGCCAGTGTCCCTCTCCCCAACACCAGGGAGCCAGAGAGAAAGTAAAACCAAGCCAGTGTCCCTCTCCCCAACACCAGGGAACCAGAGAGCAAGTAAAACCAAGCCAGTGTCCCTCTCCCCAACACCAGGGAGCCAGAGAGAAAGTAAAACCAAGCCAGTGTCCCTCACCCCAACACCAGGGAGCCAGAGAGCAAGTAGAACCAAGCCAGTGTCCCTCTCCCCAACACCAGGCAGCCAGAGAGAAAGTAGAACCAAGCCAGTGTCCCTCTCCCCAACACCAGGGAGCCAGAGAGAAAGTAGAACCAAGCCAGTGTCCCTCACCCCAACACCAGGGAGCCAGAGAGAAAGTAGAACCAAGCCAGTGTCCCTCACCCCAACACCAGGGAGCCAGAGAGAAAGTAAAACCAGGCCAGTGTCCCTCTCCCCAACACCAGGGAACCAGAGAGAAAGTCAAACCAGGCCAGTGTCCCTCTCCCCAACACCAGGGAGCCAGAGAGAAAGTAAAACCAAGCCAGTGTCCCTCTCCCCAACACCAGGGAACCAGAGAGCAAGTAAAACCAAGCCAGTGTCCCTCTCCCCAACACCAGGGAGCCAGAGAGAAAGTAAAACCAAGCCAGTGTCCCTCTCCCCAACACCAGGGAACCAGAGAGAAAGTAAAACCAAGCCAGTGTCCCATTGAAACCAATCAATGGAGAGTATTGCAACTGAACTCTAGATTCATCCCATTATTTAAAAAAATCTAGAGTTGCAAATTGAAGCTATAGGTCCATGTGTATTCCAGCCCTATATCATGCATATTCTAATACAAACTTCTTAATACTTCCTAAGGATAATATGAGCATCAAAGCAATATTTAGATACTTTCTTTTTTTAAATTATTTAATAGCTCACAACGTGTTGCGGAGGCGACACGTTGTGAGCTTGCAGATCGGCTATTTAACATATGACACGTCGTACGGCGAAGCATACGTCAGGCTTCCCTGACTGAGGCAATGTACACAGTCAACACAGAGTCAGACAGTCAGACACACATTGCTCCTCGGTGCAAAATAAACAGTGTACACTACCCGACTTTATGATAATAAGGGACAGTATGTCGGGGCACGCTGTTGTCATGTTGATAAGCTTCATATTGTGCAGCAGCAGTGCCAGTCCGTGAGAAACGGCATCGCACACTTGCTCCAGCATCTGGAAAACAAGCAGTGAGCAGCATGGAATCCTCCCTCGTTTGACTAAGGACACGCTGTGATTAGCCACAATGGCCAGTGCACTTGTGCAAGACGTGCTGTGATTAGCCAGTAGTAGCTACGGTACTTTGAGTGGCAGTCAGTGCGAAATGCTCTCTGTGTGGCCCCAGCTGTAAGCTGTTGGTGCAGAAGCGCTTCCCGGCGCATTATGAATTTTGACGGCGCATGCACACTGGCGCACCGCTTATGTGCAGCCCTGACTATAACACTATACAATATACACACTATGGTCCTCCTCATTCACAAAGGAGAAATACGCCACAGTGTAACTGATGCATAAATAGATGCGTAATATGATATCGTATTTATCCGTCCGATCAAGCTGCGATTTGCTCCCGTGATATTCAAGGAACCTGCATGGTGTAAGCACTTAATTTTTGCGGATCGCTGAGTGTATCCTTTCCGCATTTTTCCCAAGCGATTCGCCTGGTGTCGCCTGGTTTGTTGGAACATCCATGCCCATTCAACACAATATAAGGCAACAGGAAATATCGAAATACGTCATCATAGGCACAGTCATAATGGAGCTAACAGCTTGTAAATTTTGGGCCCCACTGCTTCATGGGAAATATGACCTGTTAAACTCATGGAAATTGCATTGAAATCACCCTTTTCTTTTCTGCTGGGGGGAAAAAGAAACTGTTTTAAATTTGAGGTGTACAAGTTGCTTTGTTACAATAAAACTTACTGTGTATAAATGTGTGGGACTCTTTTAAAGAGGACATTTTATTAATGGCAATGTAGGCACTGGACATGCCTTAATATACAAACAAAATCAGCTCATAAAAGATTTTGGTGTGACGAGCAGGCTTGATGCAAAGTCTTCTCTTCATAATCGATGGGTGATTCGAGCCACAAATGTCTGGTCCGATTCCTCAAACTTCTTTCTTGTGATGGTCTCTGGCCAGTCGCTGGGTTGAAACGTCCAACCTAAAAGTGGTTAGTTATTATAGTTCCCATGCGTTTTCATAATCCTATGTAAAATAAATATTGCAATGCGCTTGTAGTTGTAGCAGGCAACTATACTACCCACCTAGATGTGTTTTACACCGCGGGCAAGTGGCCACCGTCCAGGAGTATCCGTGGTACCAAGAGAAGCGCTCGTCTGCCGGCCAGTGTTGGGAGACGTTCGCCTTCCTGAGTGTTATGACTTCGAAGCGGTGCCCACACATGTGTGCGTGATATATATACATTTTAACAAATACTGTACACGCATATATATATATATGTGTGTGTGTGTGTACAGTATTTGTTAAAATTTCTTATGAAGTACTGTCAACTCATAAACACCTGGAAGAAATCACGGCACTTCATGTTAAGTGATTACTATTCTAATTATTTAGCATACAGTATGTCAGCATCTTACTCCACATAACTGATTGAAAACAACCCCTCCAGGATCTCAGGAAGGAGAGGACAGAATCTCACGCCTTAATGCAGGGGACGCAGGAGAGGATTGAAACCATGAGAGCGAAGGTACTTTTGTTTCATGGCTGTCTCACTGTATTTCAAGCAATACTACCACATATCTTGCTAATCCAGCCTGTGTACATTTTGTGTACTAGTCAGCACCATTTTAGACGTATATTGTAATGATTTATGACCATATATCAATCAAAATGTACTGTAATTCTGCAAACTGTTAATAATTATTTCAATCAAAGGTTGCTGGGGTCTGGGGACCCCCTGCAGTAGGCTACCTAGTACCTACCTGTTTGTTGCTGGGGGTCCCAGAGATAGAAATGCCACTAAATGGGGGTCCGTATTCTAATGCATGTCAAACTAACCATAACCTCACAAAAACGAGTAGTCCGTGTTGTAGGAAATTTACCAACGGGGTTTGAACAGGCAAAGTTACGAGGTGAGGACAGGATGGCAGTTCAAGGTATTGATTGATTGATTGAAATCTTTATTAACAGTTTGCAGAATTACAGTACATTTCAAGCACAAACTCAATACAAAGACTGTTAACTGTGAGTGGACGACCCAATTAAGCCTTACACTTGTTTACAACAGGGTCCACATTGTTCAATTCATCAAAATAGTATCAGTGTAACATTGTAATTCATAACATTTTCAGAACAGTTGTATAAATAATTCATACAAGCGAGTCAGGTGACAAGTTACCTCCTCCTCCTCTTATCGGCATTTAGAGCCTGGATAGCTACAGGCACGAAGGAGAACTTATACCCTGTTGCTTTTGGCCCCTGGAACCTTTAGGCGAATGCCAGAGGGAAGCAGCTTGAACTCAGAGCTGAGGGGATGGGAGTTGTCCGTACAAATGGACGTGGCTTTCTTAAGCACCTGATTTTTAAATACTTGGTCTAGATAGACTACTGAAATGAACTCCGGCAATCTTTGAGGCCGTTCTCACAATCCTACCAAGGTGGTTTTTGTCCTTTATGTTTAGGTTTCCATACCAACAAATGATGGAGAATTAGATAACTGACTCAATAAAGGCACCGTAGAACAGTTTCATTAGGGATTTGTCAACCTGAAATTTAGCGATCTGCCTCAAGCAAAAGAGGCGTTGTTGGCCTTTCTTGCACAACATTTCACAGTTTCACATCGAATTTCAGCTTGCTGTCAAATGTAGTATACCCAGGTATCTGTAAGTGGTCTGCAGGTGGACTTGCTCACCATGGGCAACGCTGTTCTGGGGAACTGGGAGGGCTCTCCTGAAGTCTACACACATTTCCTTGGTTTTCGAGACATTCAGTTACCTGGATGTAAAACATAAAAACAATCTTGAGTTATAATTGTACACCACTGTGTTTGTAACTTACTTCTTTCTCTGCCCTTGATTTTCTATACTGCTTATATTCACATTGTTAGTAGTTATGATTGAATTGATGAATTTGGATCAATTATTTCCATCTTGACCAAGTGGGGACCCAGCTAGGGGTCCTTGAGGGAGTTCCAGGGGTTCCCCAGCATTTTTGATGATTTGACAAAAATGAAAAAAAAACGATGGGTTATAGCCCATGTTTTTGAAATTTTGAAAAAAAAAGTTATCCTCGTTTCTCATCATTTTGGACCATGGGCTATAGCCTATACCCTATATCGGACGTACGGCATACTATAGCGCGCCGTTTTTCATCATTTTTGACTCGACTCGTATTTTATAATAGTACATAATGTAATGTAAATACACCGGATTTAGCTAAATATGGACATTGTTTTATCCGTAGTCCCCCCAATAGCAGACTAACACAGGCAACAAAACATGATGCAATATATGGTCCAGACGAGTAACATTGCATTACACTTCCATGTCCTCTCAGGTGACAATGCTTCGCAGATCTAGGATCAGTGTTTGGCCAAATGTCCGGCCAGCAGGCAGATCTGTACCGGCGCAGCCTGTGTCCCAAGATGCACCTGTATCGCAGCCCATGTCCCAAGATGCACCTGTACTGCAAGATGCACCTCTACCGCAGCCCGTGTCCCAAGACGCACCTGTACCGCAAGATGCACCTGTATCGCAGCCCGTGTCCCAAGACGACGCACCTGGACCCCTCCCTATTTCCCAGGAAACGCCACAGCGTGAAATAAACGAGGACCATTCTGTGGCTGTTGTGACAGACGGAACGCCTGTGTCTCCGTTAGGGAAAAGCACTGTCCCAAGGTGAGTTCTGCCTGAATGAAAAGCACTGTCCCAAGGTGAGTTCTGCCGGAATGCTACTTGGTTGTGCGTTGGTGACGCGGCGACGCACAACCGAAAATGGCCGATCTACTAGCTCACCGCGCGTCAGGCTGCGATGCGCGGTGAGCTTGTGTAGCTTTAATTAAGCTTATACATTTTGCTCAGGCTTTGCAAGCTAAAGATAAATGCGTTGTGTCCTCTCATACCGATTTGACTTTTTGCTTTCAATGTCTTGAATGGCTTGAATCCATTCTCAGTCACCACAACTGATTACAGTCATTTTTGATAAGATTGAAGAGCATTGGGACTCAAAACTAGTAATAGAATACAGCAGCTTCCATTAAAACTCATTTTGGGCGGAAACCTCTTTTGGTGTTATTGAAAAATAGCAGATCTACAAGCTCATAGCGCGCCACCGAGTGGCGCGCTACGAGCTTTTCGGTCTGCTATTTTCGAAAAATCGAAGAACGATTGACAATAGAAACATAGCTTTTTCCGAAAACTGTCAGGATGTAGAAGACATTTTTAGAATCTGATCTCGGGTCAAAATGGGTTAAAAACTCTTTCATGCTGTTCACAGATTAGGAATTGACATGACAAAAATCTTCAGTCACGAGAGCTGCTTTTGCCTGCGTTGTGTCTTGTCTCATTTAGGGACGCCAGTGATGCGGGTGGCGAAGGCACCTCCCCCTCAGCTGCGCTCCAGAGGAGGAAGCGTTTTTCCATCAAGCCCAAAGTTGCTCCGTCGCTGAACCGAGCTCGAGCCCCAAAGTCTCCGGTCAGGACGGCGGTCCCGGAAGGACCTTGTTCAGACAGCCAGGATGTGACTGCCTCCAGCCAGACTGATGCTACGCTCTCACAGGGAACCACGTCCCCACGCCAGCAGCGGATGCTCTCTGGAGGTCAGTCTGGCTGCAAATTAACACATAATAATTGTTACTTAGACTTGTTTCCATTAAAAATAAATTGAGAAAATAGACTGATAAGCCTGTCGAGCGTGTGTGAGCTTTGAGATTTTTGCAGTATTTTAGAAAGTTTGTGTATATGACCTGTATATACGCTGACGTGGAAAAATTCCACGTCAAAATCTCGTGTGAAGGAATACACTCCGGACCCTGCCAAAATGACCATGAGAGACCTCATCTACTATTTACCGGTCTCTAACCCCATGAGGTGAGTGTCCACTATGGAATTATTTATATCATGTGACACTGCTTGCCTCTAGAAAATGTATTTATTTAAAATGGATTATTATTACCGACTTCCTGACTTGTAATTATTTGCTCTTTCTTATTTTTTTTTAATCTCCAGCTCTTATTTAGCACAGGAGTCACAGGGAAAGAACGACGAGGAGATTGTGGTCCCACCTTCTCCAGTTAGACAACCGTAAGACTCTGTCTTATTATATTCCTCTGTTGAAGCTCAATAATTGAAACATACTTACTGTATATGAAGTACCTTTTTTCTTTTGTAACTATATTACATTATTAGTTTAACTTTTTATGTTAGCGTTGTGCACCAGGGCTCCAATCGCTCCATAATAGTATTTCCCTTTTTACACCAAATCTCTTTTACCTCACTGGTTCCCGAACACTGGATCGGGACCCATTTGTGGGTCGTGGACACATTTATTTATTATTATTTTTTATGATATTTTTTTGTCTTTTTCTGCCTTTATTGATGAAAGTAGACTGACAGGAAATGGGGGGGAAGACACGTGGCCGTCGGGATCGGGAGTCGAACCCGCGGCACGCCGTCAGGCTGGCTCAGCAGCCTGGGTGCCCAGACGGTTCAGCTAACCGTCTGGGCCGCGGACACATTTCTTCAAGCTCACAACGTTAGCGACACGTTGTGAGCTTGTACATAGGCTCTTTAACCCATTCTGATCTGGAACCCATTTTGGTGATAGCATCATGTTATGCTTTAGCTATTGAAAAATAGCAGATCTACAAGCTCATAGCGCGCCACCGAGTGGCGCGCTACGAGCTTGTAGGTCTGCTATTTTTGAAAAATCGAAGAATGACTGACATTTTTAGAATCTGATCTCAGGTCAGAATGGGTTAATCAGACCAGTGTGTGTCCAGTGGAAACCTTGTATGAATCTGATCTCAGGTCAGAATGGTTTAACACTCAAGCGAGTGAGCCTCAACAAAACTCTCCTGAATTCCGCAGGTCACCCGAGAGGGTCCCGACTCCTCCCCCTCCCCCGAGCCCAGCGCCGTCGTCTCACCAGGCGGGCGAGGACGACGGCGATGACGAACAGGAAGAAGAAGCGGACGCCGACGACTGTGAAGCGGACGACGAGCAGCTGATGGTTCCCAGGGTGAAAGTGGCCGAGGACGGCACGCTGATTATCGACGAGTCCAGGTCAGTGATGTTCAGTCATTCATTATTCTTTCGCCTACACATGGCATGCGTCACGTTTCATTCAGGACGTGGTCTGCGCCTTTTTGAAATCAACGCTAAACAGTCAGTTGAGACCGTGAGAAGCAGTGCAGAAGTCGTCAAATGTCTGTTTTTTTGGTGAATTCCTAGTTTTCGTGGTTCGTGGTTTTTTTTAATCGACTTTTCGGTTTACTTTGAAGGGCTCGTGCCAAGCGTGTTAGCTCGGTATAAACAAAGGTTGGTGTTCTATGTTGGTCTACAGATCCACCCTGTGGACAGCAGACGTTACTGAACCTTCTCTCCGGTTCCTTGTCGTGGCTGTGGAACAAGGAAAAAGTCAATTTGAGCGTTCCGTTTTGATCTCTTATGTTGCTGCTGTAGTCGAGTTAATTAAACAGTTAATGCCAGGTATCTATATATAATGTGTGAGACAAAACACAAAGGCTTGTTTGTTTTAGTGACGCTCGGCAAACTTGTGTCTCAGTTTGACAGTGGAGGTCAAGAGGGCGAAAGGACCGAACCCAGCGGATGGCAAAGACCCCATCTTTGAACGTGGCTCCACCACCACTTACTCCAGCTTCAGGAAAGGGAACTATACTAAACCCTGGTCCACTGAAGGTACGTGCTGATTGTACTATATGTTTAGGTGGACATCTTGCTGCTGTTAGGGGTGCAACTGTCCATTGTTTTCTTGCTGATTATTCAAAGTGTAGTTGTTATGGTTGCTGTGGGTTTCTCAAAATAATTCAGAAGAACAAGTTGTACGACGTTGTGTCATGCTAAAATAGCTGATCTCCAAGCTCACAGTTCCGTCGAAGCTGTGTAGCTTGTGGATTTGGTATTTTTTAATGTATTTTAAAACCGTTGTCTTTAATAAAATGCCCACATAGGGATAGTGTTGTAGCCCCATTGGATTAAAAAAATGTAAATTAATCCACACCAGACTTTGACTTTAACGTTCTTATTTTCTTTCCATCAGAGACAGAAATGTTCTTCCTGGCGATCAGCATGGTGGGGACAGACTTTTCCATGATCTGCCAGTTGTTTCCTCACAGAGGTCGGTCACAGATAAAGGTCAGTGGAGATCTGAACCAATGCTATGAACGTATTTAATTAACACTGTTAAAGTGTCTACAAGACTAAATATACATTGACGAACATTCGTACGTAGCGTTGCATTCATTGAGTTTTTAACCTTTTCAGCACAAGTTCAAGAGGGAGGAACGGGGCAATTCCTGGAGGGTCGACAAGGCTTTCAGTAAGTATTTGAATGTCAGACGTTGCTTTTGCAACTCTTATCTCGTTTTGTTGTCTTATCGTGTTCTGTTGTGGCAGGGATTTGTTTATGTCTACGTATGCAACTTTTCTGCTTTAGAGATATTGGTTTAGGGAATTAGGGCAGGCGCGTTGGTTACAAGAAATGTTATCTATCACTTTATCGAGAGATAATATGGGCAAATATTGAACCAATATGTTTCCCAACCTTGGCATCAAGATCACAATGCGTTGAGCTTGTAGATCAGTTATTTTCGCTATTTGTTTTACTACGGGAACCATGTTGTGTGTGCACTCCACTGCCGTATTCAATAGAGCTGATCTATCGAGTGGCCTTTAACACTATCCTGTAACGTTTCCTATAGAAGAGAAGCGTAAGTTGGATATCGAGTTCTTCTCTAAGCTCCTGGAGAAGATCCTTGAGGTGCAGAAATGCAAGAAGCCCAGAGCCCCCAGGCAGAGGAAGCCCAAGTCGCCCGACGAGAAAAAGACCACGAGGAAACCCAGCAGGAAGACAAAAGGTAACGGAAACGGTTCAACATCACTGCACTCCACTAAGACCAGGTGTAAAATGGTTTGGATTGAATTCAGTTAGGCTGGTGTTAGAGATTTATGTTTTCCTTGAGTTGGAGCGAAATACTGCATATCGTCACAGTTGGGTTGAAGAAGTCTTGTATGTCCAAACTGTTAACTTTCAGTAAATGTATGTACCTTGTGCTTTCAGGAATTAAGAGTGCGGAGACGATACTGAGCGACGTAGAAGAGGAGGAGGAGGAAGAGGAGGATGGAGGGGCTGACATGGTGGAGGGAGAGAAGGAGAACGAGGACGTCTCTAACGAGAGAGGAGATCCTGCTTCCCCGCAAAGGAAAGGGAAACGCAAGAAGAAAGACAATGACGAGTCAACTTTCTCAGTTGACTCGTCGTCACCCAGTGAGAAGAAGAAGAAGAAAAAGAAGAAAACAGATGAAGAACAATCCAGTGAGCAACAAGGTACAGGAGTTCCTTTCCTTTCCCCAGTGTCATTATTGACTACATGCACTGTTTTACAAAGTGTGGGCCGGCTGGGCCCTCTCTAGAGCCCTGCACGGGTCCAAAACCCCAGTCCTAGCCTTGAGAACGACAAAACATTTAGTTTTGTAACGGGTGATGTTCGAGTGACTGGCACACCTACGTCCTTCCATGAACACGGCCCTGGCCCTTGGTGTTCGAGCCCCGCCCGGTTCGGCACCAGCCCAACGAGGGTCTGCAATTTATTACCCCGAGCCCGACCCTAAGGCTTACAAGTAATGCTCAAGTGTGTTTTAAAAAAGCATTGAAGGAAAAATTAATGCAATTCTTGCAGTATGTACTACTGTAACTGTAACTGTAGGAAATGAATTGGTCTTGTGTCTTGTAGCGTCTCAATCTTTATTTTTTTATCCCACGATTTTGTAACCCATTTTTCACCCCTGTGTCAATTATCTAATGTGATCCTGGGCTCTACACACCCTCCGCCAACCTGGGGAGAGCAACGGACTTGAACTCATGCATCCTTCATGCATGAGTGTCCAAGTCGCTCCTTTACACCTGACGGGGGGAGTTTCCCTGGTTGGACGTAGCACGTGGAAGGAACACGTTATTCCAACCAGTTCCATTCCCCTCCATCAGGCGCCCCGGCTGACCAGGGGGAGGCAGTTTAGAGAACAGGATTCTTTCTATAATGGGGGTCATATTTCTTTCCCTAGTCAAAGGGTGACTACAGCTTAAAATGAGTTCTGCATTGGACTTCAGTCATTGAATCAAACCGGCGCTGCTGTCGCGAGGCCGAGCAGCGAAGCCACTCGTACCGCTGGGCCGTAAGTGGGGCAAGAAAGGACCGGCGCCGTCCACCAAGGACCCCCCGGCCGCAGGAGGAAAGAGCTCGGCTGACGACAAGGTGGTCATTTGTACACACACACGGCCTTTTGGCTCGTACGTAACGTCATATATATATCGTTGCTGTCGGGCGAAAAACCCCTCTTATCTCCATATTTTAATTTCAGTTTATTTTATTTATAGTACAAAATCACCCCAAAGGCGTCTCTTGCTGCACTTTATAGCATTAATACATCAACAAACAAAACAAATCAAAGACTTGATTGTGTTTTCTTTTTGTAAATGAATGCCCTACTTGGTCATAATAAATACAGTGTCACGCAAAAGTAGAAGATCTACAAGCTCGAAATGTGGCGCATAGCAACACGTTCTGAGCTTGTAGATCTGCTACCTTTGCTATTTTTTTTCTTCGTTTTAATCCTGAAAAGTAAAAGTTTTGGTTGGACAAGAGACGAAAGCTATGACGTAAGACCAAAAATGGCCTCCAAGTCATGAATATGGTGAAGCGATAAAGCGGCATAGTCTTACTGAAAGTCACCCGTTTTAGGTCGATGAAGAATCGTCACCTTTGAGGCCAACAGAAGAAAACAAGCAGGATGGGGACGATTCCTGTGAAGGTGAAGACGAGTCTACCGTTTCACCTCCCAAGCGTACCAGGTACAAAACTGAGGCCGATTCTACAAATGCCTTCTAAATCCTGACAGTTTTCTGAAAAACCCATGTTTCTATTTCAGTGATGCTCAACCTTTTTCATGTCAAGGACCCCCAGAATTATATGTATTTGAACGATTTTTCAAAAATAGCAGATCTACAAGCTCATAGCATGGCACTCGGTGCTGCGCTATGAGCTTGTAGATCTGCCATTTTTCAATAGCTAAAGTATAACATAATGCTTAAAACACCAAAGGGGGTTGCCGTCCAGAATGGGTTAAGTCTATGCCCGTTTCCAAATTGCATCGTTGAGTCGAACACCTCAAATCATACCTGTAAAAAATAACTCGTAAACGGCCCACAGTATAATTGCCAGTATGTGTGTTTTTCTGTAGATATGGGAGACTGCCCAAACCTGTCCAGCACTTGAACTATTCAACCAAAGAGGATGCTGCACTTTCCTCCGCGTCTGACGGGCCGACCCCCGAGTCTGCCTCCAAGCCCAAGCGCCTCGTCAAGAAGGCCAAAAAAGTGTTGTAACCTGCCGTTTTTATCTACGTTCTAATTCTTTAATTGGCCTCGTTTCGTTTTTCATCATTTTGGACCATGTGCTATAGCTATAGGTTTCAAACGAGGATAACTTTTTCTTTTTCAAAATTTCAAAAATGATGAAAAACGGCGTGCTATAGTATGCCGTACGGTATGGGCTATAGCCCACGGTCCAAAATGATGAGAAACGAGGCTAACTTTTTTTTTCAAAATTTCAAAAAACATGGGCTATAACCCATCGTTTTTGTCAAATTGCGGAAATTGCGGAAATGGTAATTGCTGAAATTGCGGGAATGGAAATTGCGGAAATTGCGGATTTTTTTTTCATTTTTTCATTTTTTTCAAATCCTCAAAAATTATGAAAAACGGCGCGCTATAGTATCCCGTACGATATGGGCTATAGCCCACGGTCCAAAATGATGAGAAACGAGGCTAACTTTTTTTTTCAAAATTTCAAAAAACATGGGCTATAACCCATCGTTTTTGTCATTTCGTCATTTTTTTTAAATCCTCAAAAATGATGAAAAACGGCGCGCTATAGTATGCCGTACGATATGGGCTATAGCCCATGGTCCAAAATGATGAGAAACGAGGCTAACTTTTTTTTCCAAAATTTCAAAAAACATGGGCTATAACCCATCGTTTTTGTCATTTCGTCATTTTTTTCAAATCCTCAAAAATGATGAAAAACGGCGCGCTATAGTATGCCGTACGATATGGGCTATAGCCCACGGTCCAAAATGATGAGAAACGAAGCTAACTTTTTTTTTCAAAATTTCAAAAAACATGGGCTATAACCCATCGTTTTTGTCATTTCGTCATTTTTTTCAAATCCTCAAAAATGATGAAAAACTGCGCGCTATAGTATGCCGTACGATATGGTCTATAGCCCACGGTCCAAAATGATGAGAAACGAGGCTAACTTTTTTTTCCAAAATTTCAAAAAACATGGGCTATAACCCATCGTTTTTGTCATTTCGTAATTTTTTTCAAATCTTCAAAAATGATGAAAAACTGCGCGCTATAGTATGCCGTACGATATGGGCTATAGCCAATGGTCCAAAATGATGAGAAACGAGGCTAACTTTTTTTTTCAAAATTTCAAAAAACATGGGCTATAACCCATCGTTTTTGTCATTTCGTCATTTTTTTCAAATCTTCAAAAACGATGAAAAACGGCGTGCCATAGTATGCCGTACGATATGGGCTATAGCCCACGGTCCAAAATGATGAGAAACGAGGCTAACTTTTTTTTTTTCAAAATTTCAAAAAACATGGCTTATAACCCATCGTTTTTTTCATTTTTTCATTTTTTTCAAATCCTCAAAAACGATGAAAAACGGCGTGCCATAGTATGCCGTACGATATGGGCTATAGCCCACGGTCCAAAATGATGAGAAACGAGGCTAACTTATTTTTCCAAAATTTCAAAAGAGTCCTACCCACAGACAGAGCTTTGGACAGGTCAGTCATTTAGACAAGAGTCCTACCCACAGACAGAGCTTTGGACAGGTCAGTCATTTCTTATTCTCACGCCTTGTAAGACAATCAGAGGTCTCTGTTTATCGACATGTCGGAGGTCTTCTAAATGTAAGGCAGTTGCTAGAGTCCCTTTGCAAATACATGCTTTGGCATCTGCTGTATACAGTATACTGTACTGTATTGTACTGTACTGTACTGTATACTGGTGTGGGACTGGCTGGTAAATGGTGCATTTATATAGCACTCTCATCCAAAGCACTTTAACACAGATTGTGCATTACATTCACCCATTCACACACACACACACACACACACACATTCATATACCTTTACATAGATTGTGCATTAATACATTCACCCATTCACACACACACACACACACACACACACACACACACACACACACACACACACACACACACACACACACACACACACACATTCACACACGCATTCATACACTGCTACACAGCTTCTTGCTAACTCTGGGGGAGCCCAGGATGGAACTGGGTGAAAAGAAAACTGGGTTACAAAATCGTGGGATAAAAAAATTATTAAAAAAAAGGAACTGGGAACCCCCCCACTCTACCACAGAGACCACTGCTGCTCTCATGTTGTTCCAGTTGGTCCTGGACTAGTACTAATACTCGGTGTTCTCTCTGTGTGTTCCTGAAGGTGTTGGAGCACATCCGTCTGCCTCTCATCAGTCCCTCCTTCCTCCACACTGTGGTGGAGAGTCTGGAGGTGGTGAAAGAACAGCCGGGCTGTCAGAGGTTCATCTCTGAGGCCAAGGGGGAGCAGCCATACTCTAACTCAGCACGCCCACGCAGTAACACCGGTATGTGACGAGCTGAAAGTGGACATCTATCCAAAGGCCAGCATGCCCGTCTGTGAGATATGTGGGTCTCTTTTCATGAAATAAACTCTTGAATGTACTCCTGTACACCTGCTCCTTCTCCCCCACTGGATGCAGTGATCGTGGCTGTGGGAGAAAAGATGTACCAAAGGAACACCGTCGACTCATTGGAGATCTTCGATCCCCTGACAGAAGAGTGGAGGACAGTTGGAGACTTGCCCATGAAAAGCGAAAGGCATGCCATGGTCGCCTCAGGTGAGAAGAAAAACTCTATTATTGGACTCGGGTCCATGCACAAAGTACAAACGAATAGACATAAAAGAGACATGACGGGCAAGAAAAAGTCATTAAAAGGATGTAAAATAAAAAATAGTACACAACTTAACCCATTCTGGGCGGGAACCCCTTTTTGGGTTCTGTACAGAGCATGTGAGCGGAGCGAAGAGATTTTGACGTGAGCGCGGAGCGGGTTTTTAAATGGGTCGGATTGACTTCCGGAGCGAGAGCTGTCCTCCGCTCCGAGCCGCTCAGTGCACACGGCACGGCACTGTGCAAGCTTGGCTAGCAGTTTACATCAATCATTGCCTCTCAGGCAGGCCCGGCACCACGGGGGGGTAAAGGGGATGTTTGCGCCCTTAAATCAACCTCTTTGCCTTTGTGCCCCCTCAAAAATCTCAATGTCCTCTCAGTCATTCCATCCTGGCGCCGGGGCCTGCTCTCAGACTCAAGCCCAGCCCCATACGCGTAATCTGCTTCACGGACTGTCCATGAGAATAGACATACAAATCATCAATGCACCGCTCATGGCGTGTCGACAGTTTACATATCTGTTCTTTTGGATTTGGACACATGACGATGGGCTACAACAGAGCATGTGAGCGCGAGCGGAGCGGAGTGAGGAGCGGAGCGGGTGGATTTTGAAGTGAGCGCGGAGCGAGCGTAGAGCGGCGTGGGGGGAGATGAACGTGAGCGCGGAGCGAGCGTAACAAAAGCCGTCGAGAGCGAAGAGCGGAATTATCGGCCGCTCCGCTCCGCTCACATGCTCTGGTTCTGTACAGTATGTACAGTATTAAAAAATGTGATGCTGCTAAATAAATAGAAAACTGGGTTAATCCACAGGTATTTAACACCCCGAACGCCCGGGATTATTTAATCCGCAATCCATTAAATCAGAGCGCCCAGCGATTTATAGCAGCGGAGCACATTCAGCGACGGACCGGATGTTATCCCGGATGTGGCTGAAGTAGGACCGGATGTTATCCCGGATGTGGCTGAAGTAGCTAGATGACCAAAACACTCTCCGTGCGAACGACAACAACGGGCGGTATGATTAATTCTAACGCGACTAGCGACGGGACCGCGATCGGACCGTCTAACACATAATTGTTCTTTTCTTAGAATTGGACGGAATGATTCAGATGAAGAGTTATTAACGTTTTAACATTTTCGATCTCGTCGGGCTAATATAAGCGCCCAGCAGCTTATATTATAACACTGGAACTATTTTGATGAATTTCTGTGAATTTCTTCAGCGATATATATATATATGAAGACATTTCAAGTTGTGTATGCATATTAAACTATGTATTTCTTTTAAAACAATGAAAGCTTACATCATTGTTTTAATTCTGCTCCTCTCCCACCATATAGGCTCTACTCTGTATCTGGCTGGAGGGGACAGGCGGGGTCGTATTCGTCCTAGTGGTAAAAGTAGTGAGATGTGGCGCTTCGATGCTCGGAACGAAACATGGCTGAAGATGGCTTCCATGAAAGAGGAACACACTGACTTCAGTAAGCTGTCAAACTATTCTAATTTATCCCCGTTTTCCCTGCCAAGAATATTTAACCAAAAAAGCCCAGACTGCCATAATTTACATCAATGTATGTTTACTCAGGTTTAAGTAGTCACAGAATATTCATCTTCACTACTATCACTATCACTACTATCGCACACCGAGACATTCGTTTGTGAAAATAGTCGGTTTGAAAAACAAAGTTAGAGGGTGCTGAAGCCATTTTAATTTCAAGGACCCCCAAATTAAATGTATATTAATTAGCCTATAGGGTGACAGGGCCCTAGGGTGACAGGGTCCTAGGCCATTTCATTATGATTTTCATCTCTGCACTGGGACCCCATGTTACAGACATGTTTACAATATTTTACAACAGTAGCTACTTATATTTTGTTATTTAAAGCTGTGATTATTTATTTAAGAAGCACTGTTCTGTACCAATGTTTAAGCTAAAATAATGATGACCGGGGACTTAAAAATAATTGTTTTAATTGATGGCCTTCATGCCCTGGCACTTGGCCTTGTGTCCTCAAAAAGTTGACCAAGTGGCCTTGCCCCTAAAATGATGAAATTCCAGGCCTGGTTGGAGCCCATTCAAAAGACACACAGTCATGGCAGAGAAAATTGTCCCCACGAGGAAATAAAAATGAGTTTTACGAGCACATGGCTGTCACATGTGTTTCTGGGTTGATCATAGATTGTGTTCTTATATCCTTACTGAATTGAATCGTATACCGTACGATATAGGATATAGCCCATGGTCCAAAATGATGAGAAACGAGGATAACTTTTTTTTTCAAAAAACATGGGCTATAACCCATCGTTTTTTTTCATTTTTTCATTTTTGTCAAATCATCAAAAATGAGGAATAACGGCGCGCTATAGTATGCTGTATGATATAGGCTATAGCCCATGGTCCAAAATGATGAGAAACGAGGATAACTTTTTTTTTCAAAAAACATGGGCTATAACCCATTTTTTTAATTTTTTAATTTTTGTCAAATCATCAAAAATGATGAAAAACCGCGCGCTATAGTATGCCGTACGATATGGGCTATAGCCCACGGTCCAAAATGATGAGAAACGAGGCTAACCTTTTTTTTTCAAAATTTAAAAAAACATGGGCTATAACCCATCGTTTTTGTAATTTCGTCATTTTTTTCGAATCCTCAAAAATGATGAAAAACGACGCGCTATAGTATGCCGTACGATATGGGCTATAGCCCATGGTCCAAAATGATGAGAAACGAGGATAACTTTTTTTTTCAAAATAAAAAAAAACATGGGCTATAAATAACCCATCGTTTTTGTCATTTCGTCATTTTTTTCAAAAATGATGAAAAACGGCGCGCTATAGTATGCCGTACGATATGGGCTATATCCCATGGTCCAAAATGATGAGAAACGAGGCTAACTTTTTTTTTTCAAAATTTCAAAAAACATGGGCTACCAGTTGTGATGCAACAGAGTTCGCTGTGACCACATCTATGCAAAAGTAAGAACGAAGGAGGGTTTGGACTCCCTCAATTCAGGTTATACTATATGGCGGCTCACTTAAACTTTATTTATCTATGGTATGACTGCTATCCTGGATGTAACCTGGAAAATTTGCCTGCATGGCTTAGTATCGAGCATGCATCCTGTTCTGGGTCGTGTCTTCCTGCATTACTTAATAGCCCTATTAAGATCAAGAAAAGTAGTTATGGACATAACCCCATAATTCAAAACTCTCTGAAAATATGGTCTCAGGTCTTAGCATTGACAAAGGCTCCTAAAATATATTTGGATTCTCCTATATGTTCCAATCCGGCTTTTCAGCCGGGTCTGGCAGACCCGGTTTTTATGTCATGGAAGGAGAAAGGTATTGTGAATCTCCGAAATGTATACTTTAATCAAGGTCATGGTAAAGGTTATCTTGCCTCTTTTCAACAAATACGAGAATCCTTCCGGCTCCCATCATCACATTTGTTCCGTTACTTGCAATTGAGACATTTTCTTAGAACGCATGTCCCACAATATGAACAACAACCCAGTCATCCAGTCTTGGATAGTTTCTTCAACACTGAGCCCTTTGAAAAAGGTGCAGTCTCTCAATTCTATGACACCTTGCTGACCGTGGTTAACCCATCCTCAAGCTTGTTTAAGGACAATTGGCAAAGAGAATTAGGCATAGAGATTTCAGATGGAGTATGGGAGGATTGTATCACCAACATTCACCATAGCTCTATCAATGTTAGGCACTCTCTGATTCAATTTAAGATTGTTCATAGGCTGCACTATTCCCCAACTAAATTAAACAAAATCTTTAAAGATTCTTCTCCCATGTGTGGAAAGTGTTTAACGGAACAAGGGACTTTGTCTCATCAGTTCCTTCAATGTCATAAATTGCAACGTTTCTGGAATGAAATTTTTGATTTCTTGGCTAAAGCTTATAAAAAAGACTTCCCCCCGGCACCTCTAGTTGCACTCTTCGGTGTGATGGAACCAGATCAAGTAAAAAACAAATACGAGGCACAGGCCATCTCACTCGCAACACTGTTAGCTAGGAAATTAATACTACAAGCCTGGAAATCGGATAAACCTCCGACAGTTGACATGTGGCTAAGGGAGCTGGGAGGAGTGCTGCATATGGAGAAAATTAGATTCACCTTGTCGAAAAAAGAACATCTTTATCTAAAAACCTGGTCGCCCATTATTGAGATGCTTGTTACATTGGACTGAAGTGGTGTAATTGAATGTTGTTCTGCCCCGTAATGTCGTCTAATTAATGTTTGATATGTGTATACTGTATACGTCTGTATTGTCTATGTGGGTACACATGTATGCATATGTCTTCCTTTTCACATCAGAAATGTTTTTTAGAATTTATAGTGATGTTGTTTCTGTCCTCGGAATGCCGTGTAGTCATCAGCCTTGTCAGTTATAATTTTATTGTTTTTGTCTTTTTCTTTGAGTTATGTTTTGTCTCCTTTTATTGTAAGTCTCTTGTTTGTATGTTTTTTGCTATTTTTTTCCCGATCTGTAATTTTATGGTTAATCATTACTGAAATGCTTTTATGCCAAAAATCATAATAAACAGATGTTTAAAAAAAAATACAAGTGACCGTTGTGAATTATGGGTGGCTCCCAGAGGTCCTTGATCCCCATGGGGTCCAACAGTGGTCATTGAAGCGTGCACACACAAATGCACATATGCACCTACACACGCACAGGCGCACATGCGTATGCACACCTGGACCTGTAAATTAACAACACAAAAACTAAGGCACTGGTGTCGGACTTCTGGTTTACCGGAACGGGGTTCAACTCCCTGCAGTGCCCTGCTCAATGTGTTGTATTTACCGGAAAGGATGGGAAACATTAGCAAATTGCGGAGTGTTAGAAAAAAAAGGATGGCTTATAGCCCATGTTTTTTTTTCATTTTCCGCAATTTCCGCAATTTCCGGATAACTTTTTTTTTCAAAATTCAAAATTCCGCAATTTCCGCAATTTTTGAAATTTTGAAAAAAAAAGTTATCCGGAAATTGCGGAAATTGCGGAAATTGTAATTGCGGAAATGGTGGAAATGGTGGAAATGGATATTGTATTTTATTTTACTCAGCCATAACAATTTATTTTCTGTTAACCAACTTGCTGGCTGGCAGGCAGGCAGACAGCTACTCATAGACAGGCAGACAGACAGACAGCTACTCATGGAGAATTGGACAATATTGAAAAAATGAAAAAAACGATGGGTTATATTGAAGCGTGCACCTACACACGCACAGGCGCACATGTATATGCACACCTGGACCTGTAAATGAACAACACAAAAACTAAGGCACTGGTGTCGGACTTCTGGTTTACCGGAACGGGGTTCAACTCCCTGCAGTGCCCTGCTCAATGTGTTGTATTTACCGGAAAGGATGGGAAACATTAGCAAATTGCGGAGTGTTAGAAAAAAAAGGATGGCTTATAGCCCATGTTTTTTTCATTTTCCGCAATTTCCGCAATTTCCGGATAACTTTTTTTTTCAAAATTCAAAATTCCGCAATTTCCGCAATTTTTGAAATTTTGAAAAAAAAAGTTATCCGGAAATTGCGGAAATTGCGGAAATTGTGGAAATGGTAATTGCGGAAATGGTGGAAATGGTGGAAATGGATATTGTATTTTATTTTACTCAGCCATAACAATTTATTTTCTGTTAACCAGGCTGGCAGGCAGGCAGACAGCTACTCATAGACAGGCAGACAGACAGACAGCTACTCATGGAGAATTGGACAATATTGAAAAAATGAAAAAAACGATGGGTTATATTGAAGCGTGCACCTACACACGCACAGGCGCACATGTATATGCACACCTGGACCTGTAAATGAACAACACAAAAACTAAGGCACTGGTGTCGGACTTCTGGTTTACCGGAACGGGGTTCAACTCCCTGCAGTGCCCTGCTCAATGTGTTGTATTTACCGGAAAGGATGGGAAACATTAGCAAATTGCGGAGTGTTAGAAAAAAAAGGATGGCTTATAGCCCATGTTTTTTTCATTTTCCGCAATTTCCGCAATTTCCGGATAACTTTTTTTTTCAAAATTCAAAATTCCGCAATTTCCGCAATTTTTGAAATTTTGAAAAAAAAAGTTATCCGGAAATTGCGGAAATTGCGGAAATTGTGGAAATGGTAATTGCGGAAATGGTGGAAATGGTGGAAATGGATATTGTATTTTATTTTACTCAGCCATAACAATTTATTTTCTGTTAACCAGGCTGACCTCTGAGACCATGGACACCAATGAACCATGTAAATACAACAAATTGAGCAGGGCACTGCAGGGAGTTGCACCCCGTTCCGGTAAACCAGAAGTACGACACCAGTGCCTTAGTTTTTGTGTTGTCATTTACAGGTCCTTTCGTTGAAATGTAAATTTTACATTTCAACAGTAAAGTAATATATAAAGAAGAGAAACAAAAAAGTACAAAAATAACATTTTCGAATTACCTGTATTTGCTTTGATTTTTTAAACTTTCTCTTCACTAGTAGGAATAAACACGCCATTGGGGAGGTTTAAGGAATTTATTGACAGTGAATAGATGGAGGGATGAAGGAGGGATGAATGAATGCGGATGTGTAGGTTCCGGGGGGGTCGCCGACCCTGGAGTCTTTGGGGAGGAGGTCGAATGGCACTCGTCGTGTGGCGTTCGTCGTAAGGCGTTCGTCTTACGGTGCGCATGGACGAAATCCCACGGCAGGAACCTGATAATGATGGGAGAGAGTTTTGTTTTAATCGTTTGATCCACTTTTGGCGAGGTGGATGTAGTAGTTCCTTTGGGGGGAGCGGGGAGAGGAGCTGCTATGGAGGTGAAGGGGTGGGGGTGGGTTGCGAGAAGCCTGTAGGAAGGCGGCTAGTGTGCGACGCGGGCGAAGCAAGGAGGGTTCTGGGTGGTATTTGGCAGGTATAAAAAGGGGACAGGTAGATTGACGTGGAGGGAGGAGAGTGGCGTGAAGGGCAGGGCCAATGCGCGTTTCTCCTCCTCCTGAACATCAGTTGTTCCAACTCCATTAACCATTATTTGACACTTTTGGTTGTTGAAAAACAGCTTCTAACCATTATTTGACACTTTTGGTTGTTTCAAAATTAAAAAAAACATGGGCTATAACCCATCGTTTTTGTCATTTTTTCCAAATCCTCAAAAATGATGAAAAACGGCGTGCCATAGTATGCCGTACGATATGGGCTATAGCCCACGGTCCAAAATGATGAGAAACGAGGCTAAATTATTTTTTCAAAATTTCAAAAAACATGGGCTATAACCCATCGTTTTTGTCATTTCGTCATTTTTTTCAAATCTTCAAAAATGATGAAAAACGGCGCGCTATAGTATGCCGTACGATATGGGCTATAGCCCACGGTCCAAAATGATGAGAAACGAGGCTAAATTATTTTTTCAAAATTTCAAAAAACATGGGCTATAACCCATCGTTTTTGTCATTTCGTCATTTTTTTCAAATCTTCAAAAATAATGAAAAACGGCGCGCTATAGTATGCCGTACGATATGGGCTATAGCCCACGGTCCAAAATGATGAGAAACGAGGCTAAATTATTTTTTCAAAATTTCAAAAAACATGGGCTATAACCCATCGTTTTTGTCATTTCGTCATTTTTTTCAAATCTTCAAAAATGATGAAAAACGGCGCGCTATAGTATGCCGTACGATATGGGCTATAGCCCACGGTCCAAAATGATGAGAAACGAGGCTAAATTATTTTTTCAAAATTTCAAAAAACATGGGCTATAACCCATCGTTTTTGTCATTTCGTCATTTTTTTCAAATATTCAAAAATGATGAAAAACGGCGCGCTATAGTATGCCGTACGATATGGGCTATAGCCCACGGTCCAAAATGATGAGAAACGAGGCTAAATTATTTTTTCAAAATTTCAAAAAACATGGGCTATAACCCATCGTTTTTGTCATTTCGTCATTTTTTTCAAATCTTCAAAAATGATGAAAAACGGCGCGCTATAGTATGCCGTACGATATGGGCTATAGCCCACGGTCCAAAATGATGAGAAACGAGGCTAAATTATTTTTTCAAAATTTCAAAAAACATGGGCTATAACCCATCGTTTTTGTCATTTCGTCATTTTTTTCAAATCTTCAAAAATGATGAAAAACGGCGCGCTATAGTATGCCGTACGATATGGGCTATAGCCCACGGTCCAAAATGATGAGAAACGAGGCTAAATTATTTTTTCAAAATTTCAAAAAACATGGGCTATAACTAGGGGTGTGCATCTCTCCTTTACAAGACGATTCGATACGTATCGATATGCATGGGCTACGATGCGATTCAGAGACGATACATTTATACACAGAACGATTCGAATTCGATTCGGTGGAATTCGATGCGATTTTGATTTTGTGGAATTTGAGGCGATTCGATGCGATTCGATGCGATTCGATACGATACGGTGCGATCTGACACATTTAACCTTTTTTAGATTTTTAATTTGAAGCTAGATCTATAAAGAATAGGGTTGGGACTTTAAAAAAACATCTAATTAATTGGAGGATTTGTGATTAATTAATCTCAATTAATCACATTTTAATCGCATATCAATAGGCCTATTTGACCTGATCAGTGAGCTTTTTTTTCAAATGGATTTGGATACGAGTGAATCAATGAATGAATAGGCAATTAAAAAAGTAGTAATACTAATAGTGATAATATTATTATTTATATAATGCTTCTCTGAGTACTACGCTTTTCAAGGGGAACATTAGAAAACTAATTAAAACAACTTTATAAGAGAAAAACTAAGACTATGGAATAAAATAAATGAAAGTGGAATGAGATAGCTGGGGAAAGACATTCTGGGTTTGAATTTATAGGTGGTGGCATATCTCTGAGCTTTGGGAAGTGCATTGTTTTGACAGGTCTGCCTGCTGTGGACAGTGAAACCAGACGCAACAATACAGTCATACTGTCGATGCAAACAGACGTGTACAGTAGCTGCTCGGCCTGCTCCAAATGATATTCCCATTCGTCTTTGTGTCTGCTCGTGTAAACGCAGCATCGAGTGTGAGGGTTGGGGAACTAATGTTAGCTCCCATGCTAACTAGTTGCTACCCTCGTCAGAAACAACACGACCATCCAGATCGGGTGGAAGCTGTTGATATCACGTTGCTTGTGCCCGTGGATGGGAAATGAAATGTAAAAGGCTATAGAAGCGTGGATGAAAGGCAAAGCACAGATGTGCAATAATGCTGTGTCGTGACTCGTATCTGCGTGTGTATTCCGTCTGACAACGAGTGGTTTATGCTGCTATAGTGCTCGTCTGTTGTTGCTGGCTGCTGATGCATATAGAGCGTCATCATAAGCATGCGCCCGTCCTGCGCTGGAAGTAGCAGATCTACAAGCTATCTACCCGTCGCAATGCACAGCGCTTTGGGCTTGTACATCTGTGTTTTTCCCGCAGTTAGTTGAATTATATCGATTCGCAGCTTTAGGATCGAACCAACGTCCGATGCAGACGCTATTTTGACCGATCCAGACACACGTGCATCGATGTAGTCGCATCGTTAATGTTAAAATCGATTATCGATTCATATCGATATTTTTTGACACCACTAGCTATAACCCATCGTTTTTGTCATTTCGTCATTTTTTTCAAATCTTCAAAAATGATGAAAAACGGCGCGCTATAGTATGCCGTACGATATGGGCTATAGCCCACGGTCCAAAATGATGAGAAACGAGGCTAAATTATTTTTTCAAAATTTCAAAAAACATGGGCTATAACCCATCGTTTTTGTCATTTCGTCATTTTTTTCAAATCTTCAAAAATGATGAAAAACGGCGCGCTATAGTATGCCGTACGATATGGGCTATAGCCCACGGTCCAAAATGATGAGAAACGAGGCTAAATTATTTTTTCAAAATTTCAAAAAACATGGGCTATAACCCATCGTTTTTGTCATTTCGTCATTTTTTTCAAATCTTCAAAAATGATAAAAACGGCGCGCTATAGTATGCCGTACGATATGGGCTATAGCCCACGGTCCAAAATGATGAGAAACGAGGCTAAATTATTTTTTCAAAATTTCAAAAAACATGGGCTATAACCCATCGTTTTTGTCATTTCGTCATTTTTTTCAAATCTTCAAAAATGATGAAAAACGGCGCGCTATAGTATGCCGTACGATATGGGCTATAGCCCACGGTCCAAAATGATGAGAAACGAGGCTAAATTATTTTTTCAAAATTTCAAAAAACATGGGCTATAACCCATCGTTTTTGTCATTTCGTCATTTTTTTTTTAATCTTCAAAAATGATGAAAAACGGCGCGCTATAGTATGCCGTACGATATGGGCTATAGCCCACGGTCCAAAATGATGAGAAACGAGGCTAAATTATTTTTTCAAAATTTCAAAAAACATGGGCTATAACCCATCGTTTTTGTCATTTCGTAATTTTTTTCAAATCTTCAAAAATGATGAAAAACGGCGCGCTATAGTATGCCGTACGATATGGGCTATAGCCCACGGTCCAAAATGATGAGAAACGAGGCTAAATTATTTTTTCAAAATTTCAAAAAACATGGGCTATAACCCATCGTTTTTGTCATTTCGTCATTTTTTTCAAATCTTCAAAAATGATGAAAAACGGCGCGCTATAGTATGCCGTACGATATGGGCTATAGCCCACGGTCCAAAATGATGAGAAACGAGGCTAAATTATTTTTTCAAATTTTCAAAAAACATGGGCTATAACCCATCGTTTTTGTCATTTCGTCATTTTTTTCAAATCTTCAAAAATGATGAAAAACGGCACGCTATAGTATGCCGTACGATATGGGCTATAGCCCACGGTCCAAAATGATGAGAAACGAGGCTAAATTATTTTTTCAAAATTTCAAAAAACATGGGCTATAACCCATCGTTTTTGTCATTTCGTCATTTTTTTCAAATCTTCAAAAATGATGAAAAACGGCGCGCTATAGTATGCCGTACGATATGGGCTATAGCCCACGGTCCAAAATGATGAGAAACGAGGCTAAATTATTTTTTCAAAATTTCAAAAAACATGGGCTATAACCCATCGTTTTTGTCATTTCGTCATTTTTTTCAAATCTTCAAAAATAATGAAAAACGGCGCGCTATAGTATGCCGTACGATATGGGCTATAGCCCACGGTCCAAAATGATGAGAAACGAGGCTAAATTATTTTTTCAAAATTTCAAAAAACATGGGCTATAACCCATCGTTTTTGTCATTTCGTCATTTTTTTCAAATCTTCAAAAATGATGAAAAACGGCGCGCTATAGTATGCCGTACGATATGGGCTATAGCCCACGGTCCAAAATGATGAGAAACGAGGCTAAATTATTTTTTCAAAATTTCAAAAAACATGGGCTATAACCCATCGTTTTTGTCATTTCGTCATTTTTTTCAAATCTTCAAAAATGATGAAAAACGGCGCGCTATAGTATGCCGTACGATATGGGCTATAGCCCACGGTCCAAAATGATGAGAAACGAGGCTAAATTATTTTTTCAAAATTTCAAAAAACATGGGCTATAACCCATCGTTTTTGTCATTTCGTCATTTTTTTCAAATCTTCAAAAATGATGAAAAACGGCGCGCTATAGTATGCCGTACGATATGGGCTATAGCCCACGGTCCAAAATGATGAGAAACGAGGCTAAATTATTTTTTCAAAATTTCAAAAAACATGGGCTATAACCCATCGTTTTTGTCATTTCGTCATTTTTTTCAAATCTTCAAAAATGATGAAAAACGGCGCGCTATAGTATGCCGTACGATATGGGCTATAGCCCACGGTCCAAAATGATGAGAAACGAGGCTAAATTATTTTTTCAAAATTTCAAAAAACATGGGCTATAACTAGGGGTGTGCATCTCTCCTTTACAAGACGATTCGATACGTATCGATATGCATGGGCTACGATGCGATTCAGAGACGATACATTTATACACAGAACGATTCGAATTCGATTCGGTGGAATTCGATGCGATTTTGATTTTGTGGAATTTGAGGCGATTCGATGCGATTCGATGCGATTCGATACGATACGGTGCGATCTGACACATTTAACCTTTTTTAGATTTTTAATTTGAAGCTAGATCTATAAAGAATAGGGTTGGGACTTTAAAAAAACATCTAATTAATTGGAGGATTTGTGATTAATTAATCTCAATTAATCACATTTTAATCGCATATCAATAGGCCTATTTGACCTGATCAGTGAGCTTTTTTTTCAAATGGATTTGGATACGAGTGAATCAATGAATGAATAGGCAATTAAAAAAGTAGTAATACTAATAGTGATAATATTATTATTTATATAATGCTTCTCTGAGTACTACGCTTTTCAAGGGGAACATTAGAAAACTAATTAAAACAACTTTATAAGAGAAAAACTAAGACTATGGAATAAAATAAATGAAAGTGGAATGAGATAGCTGGGGAAAGACATTCTGGGTTTGAATTTATAGGTGGTGGCATATCTCTGAGCTTTGGGAAGTGCATTGTTTTGACAGGTCTGCCTGCTGTGGACAGTGAAACCAGACGCAACAATACAGTCATACTGTCGATGCAAACAGACGTGTACAGTAGCTGCTCGGCCTGCTCCAAATGATATTCCCATTCGTCTTTGTGTCTGCTCGTGTAAACGCAGCATCGAGTGTGAGGGTTGGGGAACTAATGTTAGCTCCCATGCTAACTAGTTGCTACCCTCGTCAGAAACAACACGACCATCCAGATCGGGTGGAAGCTGTTGATATCACGTTGCTTGTGCCCGTGGATGGGAAATGAAATGTAAAAGGCTATAGAAGCGTGGATGAAAGGCAAAGCACAGATGTGCAATAATGCTGTGTCGTGACTCGTATCTGCGTGTGTATTCCGTCTGACAACGAGTGGTTTATGCTGCTATAGTGCTCGTCTGTTGTTGCTGGCTGCTGATGCATATAGAGCGTCATCATAAGCATGCGCCCGTCCTGCGCTGGAAGTAGCAGATCTACAAGCTATCTACCCGTCGCAATGCACAGCGCTTTGGGCTTGTACATCTGTGTTTTTCCCGCAGTTAGTTGAATTATATCGATTCGCAGCTTTAGGATCGAACCAACGTCCGATGCAGACGCTATTTTGACCGATCCAGACACACGTGCATCGATGTAGTCGCATCGTTAATGTTAAAATCGATTATCGATTCATATCGATATTTTTTGACACCACTAGCTATAACCCATCGTTTTTGTCATTTCGTCATTTTTTTCAAATCTTCAAAAATGATGAAAAACGGCGCGCTATAGTATGCCGTACGATATGGGCTATAGCCCACGGTCCAAAATGATGAGAAACGAGGCTAAATTATTTTTTCAAAATTTCAAAAAACATGGGCTATAACCCATCGTTTTTGTCATTTCGTCATTTTTTTCAAATCTTCAAAAATGATGAAAAACGGCGCGCTATAGTATGCCGTACGATATGGGCTATAGCCCACGGTCCAAAATGATGAGAAACGAGGCTAAATTATTTTTTCAAAATTTCAAAAAACATGGGCTATAACCCATCGTTTTTGTCATTTCGTCATTTTTTTCAAATCTTCAAAAATGATAAAAACGGCGCGCTATAGTATGCCGTACGATATGGGCTATAGCCCACGGTCCAAAATGATGAGAAACGAGGCTAAATTATTTTTTCAAAATTTCAAAAAACATGGGCTATAACCCATCGTTTTTGTCATTTCGTCATTTTTTTCAAATCTTCAAAAATGATGAAAAACGGCGCGCTATAGTATGCCGTACGATATGGGCTATAGCCCACGGTCCAAAATGATGAGAAACGAGGCTAAATTATTTTTTCAAAATTTCAAAAAACATGGGCTATAACCCATCGTTTTTGTCATTTCGTCATTTTTTTTTAAATCTTCAAAAATGATGAAAAACGGCGCGCTATAGTATGCCGTACGATATGGGCTATAGCCCACGGTCCAAAATGATGAGAAACGAGGCTAAATTATTTTTTCAAAATTTCAAAAAACATGGGCTATAACCCATCGTTTTTGTCATTTCGTAATTTTTTTCAAATCTTCAAAAATGATGAAAAACGGCGCGCTATAGTATGCCGTACGATATGGGCTATAGCCCACGGTCCAAAATGATGAGAAACGAGGCTAAATTATTTTTTCAAAATTTCAAAAAACATGGGCTATAACCCATCGTTTTTGTCATTTCGTCATTTTTTTCAAATCTTCAAAAATGATGAAAAACGGCGCGCTATAGTATGCCGTACGATATGGGCTATAGCCCACGGTCCAAAATGATGAGAAACGAGGCTAAATTATTTTTTCAAATTTTCAAAAAACATGGGCTATAACCCATCGTTTTTGTCATTTCGTCATTTTTTTCAAATCTTCAAAAATGATGAAAAACGGCGCGCTATAGTATGCCGTACGATATGGGCTATAGCCCACGGTCCAAAATGATGAGAAACGAGGCTAAATTATTTTTTCAAAATTTCAAAAAACATGGGCTATAACCCATCGTTTTTGTCATTTCGTCATTTTTTTCAAATCTTCAAAAATGATGAAAAACGGCGCGCTATAGTATGCCGTACGATATGGGCTATAGCCCACGGTCCAAAATGATGAGAAACGAGGCTAAATTATTTTTTCAAAATTTCAAAAAACATGGGCTATAACCCATCGTTTTTGTCATTTCGTCATTTTTTTCAAATCTTCAAAAATAATGAAAAACGGCGCGCTATAGTATGCCGTACGATATGGGCTATAGCCCACGGTCCAAAATGATGAGAAACGAGGCTAAATTATTTTTTCAAAATTTCAAAAAACATGGGCTATAACCCATCGTTTTTGTCATTTCGTCATTTTTTTCAAATCTTCAAAAATGATGAAAAACGGCGCGCTATAGTATGCCGTACGATATGGGCTATAGCCCACGGTCCAAAATGATGAGAAACGAGGCTAAATTATTTTTTCAAAATTTCAAAAAACATGGGCTATAACCCATCGTTTTTGTCATTTCGTCATTTTTTTCAAATCTTCAAAAATGATGAAAAACGGCGCGCTATAGTATGCCGTACGATATGGGCTATAGCCCACGGTCCAAAATGATGAGAAACGAGGCTAAATTATTTTTTCAAAATTTCAAAAAACATGGGCTATAACCCATCGTTTTTGTCATTTCGTCATTTTTTTCAAATCTTCAAAAATGATGAAAAACGGCGCGCTATAGTATGCCGTACGATATGGGCTATAGCCCACGGTCCAAAATGATGAGAAACGTGGCTAAATTATTTTTTCAAAATTTCAAAAAACATGGGCTATAACCCATCGTTTTTGTCATTTCGTCATTTTTTTCAAATCTTCAAAAATGATGAAAAACGGCGCGCTATAGTATGCCGTACGATATGGGCTATAGCCCACGGTCCAAAATGATGAGAAACGAGGCTAAATTATTTTTTCAAAATTTCAAAAAACATGGGCTATAACTAGGGGTGTGCATCTCTCCTTTACAAGACGATTCGATACGTATCGATATGCATGGGCTACGATGCGATTCAGAGACGATACATTTATACACAGAACGATTCGAATTCGATTCGGTGGAATTCGATGCGATTTTGATTTTGTGGAATTTGAGGCGATTCGATGCGATTCGATACGATACGGTGCGATCTGACACATTTAACCTTTTTTAGATTTTTTATTTGAAGCTAGATCTATAAAGAATAGGGTTGGGACTTTAAAAAAACATCTAATTAATTGGAGGATTTGTGATTAATTAATCTCAATTAATCACATTTTAATCGCATATCAATAGGCCTATTTGACCTGATCAGTGAGCTTTTTTTTCAAATGGATTTGGATACGAGTGAATCAATGAATGAATAGGCAATTAAAAAAGTAGTAATACTAATAGTGATAATATTATTATTTATATAATGCTTCTCTGAGTACTACGCTTTTCAAGGGGAACATTAGAAAACTAATTAAAACAACTTTATAAGAGAAAAACTAAGACTATGGAATAAAATAAATGAAAGTGGAATGAGATAGCTGGGGAAAGACATTCTGGGTTTGAATTTATAGGTGGTGGCATATCTCTGAGCTTTGGGAAGTGCATTGTTTTGACAGGTCTGCCTGCTGTGGACAGTGAAACCAGACGCAACAATACAGTCATACTGTCGATGCAAACAGACGTGTACAGTAGCTGCTCGGCCTGCTCCAAATGATATTCCCATTCGTCTTTGTGTCTGCTCGTGTAAACGCAGCATCGAGTGTGAGGGTTGGGGAACTAATGTTAGCTCCCATGCTAACTAGTTGCTACCCTCGTCAGAAACAACACGACCATCCAGATCGGGTGGAAGCTGTTGATATCACGTTGCTTGTGCCCGTGGATGGGAAATGAAATGTAAAAGGCTATAGAAGCGTGGATGAAAGGCAAAGCACAGATGTGCAATAATGCTGTGTCGTGACTCGTATCTGCGTGTGTATTCCGTCTGACAACGAGTGGTTTATGCTGCTATAGTGCTCGTCTGTTGTTGCTGGCTGCTGATGCATATAGAGCGTCATCATAAGCATGCGCCCGTCCTGCGCTGGAAGTAGCAGATCTACAAGCTATCTACCCGTCGCAATGCACAGCGCTTTGGGCTTGTACATCTGTGTTTTTCCCGCAGTTAGTTGAATTATATCGATTCGCAGCTTTAGGATCGAACCAACGTCCGATGCAGACGCTATTTTGACCGATCCAGACACACGTGCATCGATGTAGTCGCATCGTTAATGTTAAAATCGATTATCGATTCATATCGATATTTTTTGACACCACTAGCTATAACCCATCGTTTTTGTCATTTCGTCATTTTTTTCAAATCTTCAAAAATGATGAAAAACGGCGCGCTATAGTATGCCGTACGATATGGGCTATAGCCCACGGTCCAAAATGATGAGAAACGAGGCTAAATTATTTTTTCAAAATTTCAAAAAACATGGGCTATAACCCATCGTTTTTGTCATTTCGTCATTTTTTTCAAATCTTCAAAAATGATGAAAAACGGCGCGCTATAGTATGCCGTACGATATGGGCTATAGCCCACGGTCCAAAATGATGAGAAACGAGGCTAAATTATTTTTTCAAAATTTCAAAAAACATGGGCTATAACCCATCGTTTTTGTCATTTCGTCATTTTTTTCAAATCTTCAAAAATGATGAAAAACGGCGCGCTATAGTATGCCGTACGATATGGGCTATAGCCCACGGTCCAAAATGATGAGAAACGAGGCTAAATTATTTTTTCAAAATTTCAAAAAACATGGGCTATAACTAGGGGTGTGCATCTCTCCTTTACAAGACGATTCGATACGTATCGATATGCATGGGCTACGATGCGATTCAGAGACGATACATTTATACACAGAACGATTCGAATTCGATTCGGTGGAATTCGATGCGATTTTGATTTTGTGGAATTTGAGGCGATTCGATGCGATTCGATGCGATTCGATACGATACGGTGCGATCTGACACATTTAACCTTTTTTAGATTTTTAATTTGAAGCTAGATCTATAAAGAATAGGGTTGGGACTTTAAAAAAACATCTAATTAATTGGAGGATTTGTGATTAATTAATCTCAATTAATCACATTTTAATCGCATATCAATAGGCCTATTTGACCTGATCAGTGAGCTTTTTTTTCAAATGGATTTGGATACGAGTGAATCAATGAATGAATAGGCAATTAAAAAAGTAGTAATACTAATAGTGATAATATTATTATTTATATAATGCTTCTCTGAGTACTACGCTTTTCAAGGGGAACATTAGAAAACTAATTAAAACAACTTTATAAGAGAAAAACTAAGACTATGGAATAAAATAAATGAAAGTGGAATGAGATAGCTGGGGAAAGACATTCTGGGTTTGAATTTATAGGTGGTGGCATATCTCTGAGCTTTGGGAAGTGCATTGTTTTGACAGGTCTGCCTGCTGTGGACAGTGAAACCAGACGCAACAATACAGTCATACTGTCGATGCAAACAGACGTGTACAGTAGCTGCTCGGCCTGCTCCAAATGATATTCCCATTCGTCTTTGTGTCTGCTCGTGTAAACGCAGCATCGAGTGTGAGGGTTGGGGAACTAATGTTAGCTCCCATGCTAACTAGTTGCTACCCTCGTCAGAAACAACACGACCATCCAGATCGGGTGGAAGCTGTTGATATCACGTTGCTTGTGCCCGTGGATGGGAAATGAAATGTAAAAGGCTATAGAAGCGTGGATGAAAGGCAAAGCACAGATGTGCAATAATGCTGTGTCGTGACTCGTATCTGCGTGTGTATTCCGTCTGACAACGAGTGGTTTATGCTGCTATAGTGCTCGTCTGTTGTTGCTGGCTGCTGATGCATATAGAGCGTCATCATAAGCATGCGCCCGTCCTGCGCTGGAAGTAGCAGATCTACAAGCTATCTACCCGTCGCAATGCACAGCGCTTTGGGCTTGTACATCTGTGTTTTTCCCGCAGTTAGTTGAATTATATCGATTCGCAGCTTTAGGATCGAACCAACGTCCGATGCAGACGCTATTTTGACCGATCCAGACACACGTGCATCGATGTAGTCGCATCGTTAATGTTAAAATCGATTATCGATTCATATCGATATTTTTTGACACCACTAGCTATAACCCATCGTTTTTGTCATTTCGTCATTTTTTTCAAATCTTCAAAAATGATGAAAAACGGCGCGCTATAGTATGCCGTACGATATGGGCTATAGCCCACGGTCCAAAATGATGAGAAACGAGGCTAAATTATTTTTTCAAAATTTCAAAAAACATGGGCTATAACCCATCGTTTTTGTCATTTCGTCATTTTTTTCAAATCTTCAAAAATGATGAAAAACGGCGCGCTATAGTATGCCGTACGATATGGGCTATAGCCCACGGTCCAAAATGATGAGAAACGAGGCTAAATTATTTTTTCAAAATTTCAAAAAACATGGGCTATAACCCATCGTTTTTGTCATTTCGTCATTTTTTTCAAATCTTCAAAAATGATGAAAAACGGCGCGCTATAGTATGCCGTACGATATGGGCTATAGCCCACGGTCCAAAATGATGAGAAACGAGGCTAAATTATTTTTTCAAAATTTCAAAAAACATGGGCTATAACCCATCGTTTTTGTCATTTCGTCATTTTTTTCAAATCTTCAAAAATGATGAAAAACGGCGCGCTATAGTATGCCGTACGATATGGGCTATAGCCCACGGTCCAAAATGATGAGAAACGAGGCTAAATTATTTTTTCAAAATTTCAAAAAACATGGGCTATAACCCATCGTTTTTGTCATTTCGTCATTTTTTTCAAATCTTCAAAAATGATGAAAAACGGCGCGCTATAGTATGCCGTACGATATGGGCTATAGCCCACGGTCCAAAATGATGAGAAACGAGGCTAAATAATTTTTTCAAAATTTCAAAAAACATGGGCTATAACCCATCGTTTTTGTCATTTCGTCATTTTTTTCAAATCTTCAAAAATAATGAAAAACGGCGCGCTATAGTATGCCGTACGATATGGGCTATAGCCCACGGTCCAAAATGATGAGAAACGAGGCTAAATTATTTTTTCAAAATTTCAAAAAACATGGGCTATAACCCATCGTTTTTGTCATTTCGTCATTTTTTTCAAATCTTCAAAAATGATGAAAAACGGCGCGCTATAGTATGCCGTACGATATGGGCTATAGCCCACGGTCCAAAATGATGAGAAACGAGGCTAAATTATTTTTTCAAAATTTCAAAAAACATGGGCTATAACCCATCGTTTTTGTCATTTCGTCATTTTTTTCAAATCTTCAAAAATGATGAAAAACGGCGCGCTATAGTATGCCGTACGATATGGGCTATAGCCCACGGTCCAAAATGATGAGAAACGAGGCTAAATTATTTTTTCAAAATTTCAAAAAACATGGGCTATAACCCATCGTTTTTGTCATTTCGTCATTTTTTTCAAATCTTCAAAAATGATGAAAAACGGCGCGCTATAGTATGCCGTACGATATGGGCTATAGCCCACGGTCCAAAATGATGAGAAACGAGGCTAAATTATTTTTTCAAAATTTCAAAAAACATGGGCTATAACCCATCGTTTTTGTCATTTCGTCATTTTTTCAAATCTTCAAAAATGATGAAAAACGGCGCGCTATAGTATGCCGTACGATATGGGCTATAGCCCACGGTCCAAAATGATGAGAAACGAGGCTAAATTATTTTTTCAAAATTTCAAAAAACATGGGCTATAACCCATCGTTTTTGTCATTTCGTCATTTTTTTCAAATCTTCAAAAATGATGAAAAACGGCGCGCTATAGTATGCCGTACGATATGGGCTATAGCCCACGGTCCAAAATGATGAGAAACGAGGCTAAATTATTTTTTCAAAATTTCAAAAAACATGGGCTATAACCCATCGTTTTTGTCATTTCGTCATTTTTTTCAAATCTTCAAAAATGATGAAAAACGGCGCGCTATAGTATGCCGTACGATATGGGCTATAGCCCACGGTCCAAAATGATGAGAAACGAGGCTAAATTATTTTTTCAAAATTTCAAAAAACATGGGCTATAACCCATCGTTTTTGTCATTTCGTCATTTTTTCAAATCTTCAAAAATGATGAAAAACGGCGCGCTATAGTATGCCGTACGATATGGGCTATAGCCCACGGTCCAAAATGATGAGAAACGAGGCTAAATTATTTTTTCAAAATTTCAAAAAACATGGGCTATAACCCATCGTTTTTGTCATTTCGTCATTTTTTTCAAATCTTCAAAAATGATGAAAAACGGCGCGCTATAGTATGCCGTACGATATGGGCTATAGCCCACGGTCCAAAATGATGAGAAACGAGGCTAAATTATTTTTTCAAAATTTCAAAAAACATGGGCTATAACTAGGGGTGTGCATCTCTCCTTTACAAGACGATTCGATACGTATCGATATGCATGGGCTACGATGCGATTCAGAGACGATACATTTATACACAGAACGATTCGAATTCGATTCGGTGGAATTCGATGCGATTTTGATTTTGTGGAATTTGAGGCGATTCGATGCGATTCGATGCGATTCGATACGATACGGTGCGATCTGACACATTTAACCTTTTTTAGATTTTTAATTTGAAGCTAGATCTATAAAGAATAGGGTTGGGACTTTAAAAAAACATCTAATTAATTGGAGGATTTGTGATTAATTAATCTCAATTAATCACATTTTAATCGCATATCAATAGGCCTATTTGACCTGATCAGTGAGCTTTTTTTTCAAATGGATTTGGATACGAGTGAATCAATGAATGAATAGGCAATTAAAAAAGTAGTAATACTAATAGTGATAAAATTATTATTTATATAATGCTTCTCTGAGTACTACGCTTTTCAAGGGGAACATTAGAAAACTAATTAAAACAACTTTATAAGAGAAAAACTAAGACTATGGAATAAAATAAATGAAAGTGGAATGAGATAGCTGGGGAAAGACATTCTGGGTTTGAATTTATAGGTGGTGGCATATCTCTGAGCTTTGGGAAGTGCATTGTTTTGACAGGTCTGCCTGCTGTGGACAGTGAAACCAGACGCAACAATACAGTCATACTGTCGATGCAAACAGACGTGTACAGTAGCTGCTCGGCCTGCTCCAAATGATATTCCCATTCGTCTTTGTGTCTGCTCGTGTAAACGCAGCATCGAGTGTGAGGGTTGGGGAACTAATGTTAGCTCCCATGCTAACTAGTTGCTACCCTCGTCAGAAACAACACGACCATCCAGATCGGGTGGAAGCTGTTGATATCACGTTGCTTGTGCCCGTGGATGGGAAATGAAATGTAAAAGGCTATAGAAGCGTGGATGAAAGGCAAAGCACAGATGTGCAATAATGCTGTGTCGTGACTCGTATCTGCGTGTGTATTCCGTCTGACAACGAGTGGTTTATGCTGCTATAGTGCTCGTCTGTTGTTGCTGGCTGCTGATGCATATAGAGCGTCATCATAAGCATGCGCCCGTCCTGCGCTGGAAGTAGCAGATCTACAAGCTATCTACCCGTCGCAATGCACAGCGCTTTGGGCTTGTACATCTGTGTTTTTCCCGCAGTTAGTTGAATTATATCGATTCGCAGCTTTAGGATCGAACCAACGTCCGATGCAGACGCTATTTTGACCGATCCAGACACACGTGCATCGATGTAGTCGCATCGTTAATGTTAAAATCGATTATCGATTCATATCGATATTTTTTGACACCACTAGCTATAACCCATCGTTTTTGTCATTTCGTCATTTTTTCAAATCTTCAAAAATGATGAAAAACGGCGCGCTATAGTATGCCGTACGATATGGGCTATAGCCCACGGTCCAAAATGATGAGAAACGAGGCTAAATTATTTTTTCAAAATTTCAAAAAACATGGGCTATAACCCATCGTTTTTGTCATTTCGTCATTTTTTTCAAATCTTCAAAAATGATGAAAAACGGCGCGCTATAGTATGCCGTACGATATGGGCTATAGCCCACGGTCCAAAATGATGAGAAACGAGGCTAAATTATTTTTTCAAAATTTCAAAAAACATGGGCTATAACCCATCGTTTTTGTCATTTCGTCATTTTTTTCAAATCTTCAAAAATGATGAAAAACGGCGCGCTATAGTATGCCGTACGATATGGGCTATAGCCCACGGTCCAAAATGATGAGAAACGAGGCTAAATTATTTTTTCAAAATTTCAAAAAACATGGGCTATAACCCATCATTTTTGTCATTTCGTCATTTTTTTCAAATCTTCAAAAATAATGAAAAACGGCGCGCTATAGTATGCCGTACGATATGGGCTATAGCCCACGGTCCAAAATGATGAGAAACGAGGCTAAATTATTTTTTCAAAATTTCAAAAAACATGGGCTATAACCCATCGTTTTTGTCATTTCGTCATTTTTTTCAAATCTTCAAAAATGATGAAAAACGGCGCGCTATAGTATGCCGTACGATATGGGCTATAGCCCACGGTCCAAAATGATGAGAAACGAGGCTAAATTATTTTTTCAAAATTTCAAAAAACATGGGCTATAACCCATCGTTTTTGTCATTTCGTCATTTTTTTCAAATCTTCAAAAATGATGAAAAACGGCGCGCTATAGTATGCCGTACGATATGGGCTATAGCCCACGGTCCAAAATGATGAGAAACGAGGCTAAATTATTTTTTCAAAATTTCAAAAAACATGGGCTATAACCCATCGTTTTTGTCATTTCGTCATTTTTTTCAAATCTTCAAAAATGATGAAAAACGGCGCGCTATAGTATGCCGTACGATATGGGCTATAGCCCACGGTCCAAAATGATGAGAAACGAGGCTAAATTATTTTTTCAAAATTTCAAAAAACATGGGCTATAACCCATCGTTTTTGTCATTTCGTCATTTTTTCAAATCTTCAAAAATGATGAAAAACGGCGCGCTATAGTATGCCGTACGATATGGGCTATAGCCCACGGTCCAAAATGATGAGAAACGAGGCTAAATTATTTTTTCAAAATTTCAAAAAACATGGGCTATAACCCATCGTTTTTGTCATTTCGTCATTTTTTTCAAATCTTCAAAAATGATGAAAAACGGCGCGCTATAGTATGCCGTACGATATGGGCTATAGCCCACGGTCCAAAATGATGAGAAACGAGGCTAAATTATTTTTTCAAAATTTCAAAAAACATGGGCTATAACCCATCGTTTTTGTCATTTCGTCATTTTTTTCAAATCTTCAAAAATGATGAAAAACGGCGCGCTATAGTATGCCGTACGATATGGGCTATAGCCCACGGTCCAAAATGATGAGAAACGAGGCTAAATTATTTTTTCAAAATTTCAAAAAACATGGGCTATAACCCATCGTTTTTGTCATTTCGTCATTTTTTCAAATCTTCAAAAATGATGAAAAACGGCGCGCTATAGTATGCCGTACGATATGGGCTATAGCCCACGGTCCAAAATGATGAGAAACGAGGCTAAATTATTTTTTCAAAATTTCAAAAAACATGGGCTATAACCCATCGTTTTTGTCATTTCGTCATTTTTTTCAAATCTTCAAAAATGATGAAAAACGGCGCGCTATAGTATGCCGTACGATATGGGCTATAGCCCACGGTCCAAAATGATGAGAAACGAGGCTAAATTATTTTTTCAAAATTTCAAAAAACATGGGCTATAACTAGGGGTGTGCATCTCTCCTTTACAAGACGATTCGATACGTATCGATATGCATGGGCTACGATGCGATTCAGAGACGATACATTTATACACAGAACGATTCGAATTCGATTCGGTGGAATTCGATGCGATTTTGATTTTGTGGAATTTGAGGCGATTCGATGCGATTCGATGCGATTCGATACGATACGGTGCGATCTGACACATTTAACCTTTTTTAGATTTTTAATTTGAAGCTAGATCTATAAAGAATAGGGTTGGGACTTTAAAAAAACATCTAATTAATTGGAGGATTTGTGATTAATTAATCT
This sequence comes from Protomyctophum bolini, assembly GCF_963924005.1. Classification (NCBI taxonomy): domain Eukaryota; kingdom Metazoa; phylum Chordata; class Actinopteri; order Myctophiformes; family Myctophidae; genus Protomyctophum; species Protomyctophum bolini. The sequence continues at coordinate 29,109,037 of NC_137883.1, forward strand.
CAATTAATCACATTTTAATCGCATATCAATAGGCCTATTTGACCTGATCAGTGAGCTTTTTTTTCAAATGGATTTGGATACGAGTGAATCAATGAATGAATAGGCAATTAAAAAAGTAGTAATACTAATAGTGATAATATTATTATTTATATAATGCTTCTCTGAGTACTACGCTTTTCAAGGGGAACATTAGAAAACTAATTAAAACAACTTTATAAGAGAAAAACTAAGACTATGGAATAAAATAAATGAAAGTGGAATGAGATAGCTGGGGAAAGACATTCTGGGTTTGAATTTATAGGTGGTGGCATATCTCTGAGCTTTGGGAAGTGCATTGTTTTGACAGGTCTGCCTGCTGTGGACAGTGAAACCAGACGCAACAATACAGTCATACTGTCGATGCAAACAGACGTGTACAGTAGCTGCTCGGCCTGCTCCAAATGATATTCCCATTCGTCTTTGTGTCTGCTCGTGTAAACGCAGCATCGAGTGTGAGGGTTGGGGAACTAATGTTAGCTCCCATGCTAACTAGTTGCTACCCTCGTCAGAAACAACACGACCATCCAGATCGGGTGGAAGCTGTTGATATCACGTTGCTTGTGCCCGTGGATGGGAAATGAAATGTAAAAGGCTATAGAAGCGTGGATGAAAGGCAAAGCACAGATGTGCAATAATGCTGTGTCGTGACTCGTATCTGCGTGTGTATTCCGTCTGACAACGAGTGGTTTATGCTGCTATAGTGCTCGTCTGTTGTTGCTGGCTGCTGATGCATATAGAGCGTCATCATAAGCATGCGCCCGTCCTGCGCTGGAAGTAGCAGATCTACAAGCTATCTACCCGTCGCAATGCACAGCGCTTTGGGCTTGTACATCTGTGTTTTTCCCGCAGTTAGTTGAATTATATCGATTCGCAGCTTTAGGATCGAACCAACGTCCGATGCAGACGCTATTTTGACCGATCCAGACACACGTGCATCGATGTAGTCGCATCGTTAATGTTAAAATCGATTATCGATTCATATCGATATTTTTTGACACCACTAGCTATAACCCATCGTTTTTGTCATTTCGTCATTTTTTCAAATCTTCAAAAATGATGAAAAACGGCGCGCTATAGTATGCCGTACGATATGGGCTATAGCCCACGGTCCAAAATGATGAGAAACGAGGCTAAATTATTTTTTCAAAATTTCAAAAAACATGGGCTATAACCCATCGTTTTTGTCATTTCGTCATTTTTTTCAAATCTTCAAAAATGATGAAAAACGGCGCGCTATAGTATGCCGTACGATATGGGCTATAGCCCACGGTCCAAAATGATGAGAAACGAGGCTAAATTATTTTTTCAAAATTTCAAAAAACATGGGCTATAACCCATCGTTTTTGTCATTTCGTCATTTTTTTCAAATCTTCAAAAATGATGAAAAACGGCGCGCTATAGTATGCCGTACGATATGGGCTATAGCCCACGGTCCAAAATGATGAGAAACGAGGCTAAATTATTTTTTCAAAATTTCAAAAAACATGGGCTATAACCCATCATTTTTGTCATTTCGTCATTTTTTTCAAATCTTCAAAAATGATGAAAAACGGCGCGCTATAGTATGCCGTACGATATGGGCTATAGCCCACGGTCCAAAATGATGAGAAACGAGGCTAAATTATTTTTTCAAAATTTCAAAAAACATGGGCTATAACCCATCGTTTTTGTCATTTCGTCATTTTTTTCAAATCTTCAAAAATGATGAAAAACGGCGCGCTATAGTATGCCGTACGATATGGGCTATAGCCCACGGTCCAAAATGATGAGAAACGAGGCTAAATAATTTTTTCAAAATTTCAAAAAACATGGGCTATAACCCATCGTTTTTGTCATTTCGTCATTTTTTTCAAATCTTCAAAAATAATGAAAAACGGCGCGCTATAGTATGCCGTACGATATGGGCTATAGCCCACGGTCCAAAATGATGAGAAACGAGGCTAAATTATTTTTTCAAAATTTCAAAAAACATGGGCTATAACCCATCGTTTTTGTCATTTCGTCATTTTTTTCAAATCTTCAAAAATGATGAAAAACGGCGCGCTATAGTATGCCGTACGATATGGGCTATAGCCCACGGTCCAAAATGATGAGAAACGAGGCTAAATTATTTTTTCAAAATTTCAAAAAACATGGGCTATAACCCATCGTTTTTGTCATTTCGTCATTTTTTTCAAATCTTCAAAAATGATGAAAAACGGCGCGCTATAGTATGCCGTACGATATGGGCTATAGCCCACGGTCCAAAATGATGAGAAACGAGGCTAAATTATTTTTTCAAAATTTCAAAAAACATGGGCTATAACCCATCGTTTTTGTCATTTCGTCATTTTTTTCAAATCTTCAAAAATGATGAAAAACGGCGCGCTATAGTATGCCGTACGATATGGGCTATAGCCCACGGTCCAAAATGATGAGAAACGAGGCTAAATTATTTTTTCAAAATTTCAAAAAACATGGGCTATAACCCATCGTTTTTGTCATTTCGTCATTTTTTTCAAATCTTCAAAAATGATGAAAAACGGCGCGCTATAGTATGCCGTACGATATGGGCTATAGCCCACGGTCCAAAATGATGAGAAACGAGGCTAAATTATTTTTTCAAAATTTCAAAAAACATGGGCTATAACCCATCGTTTTTGTCATTTCGTCATTTTTTTCAAATCTTCAAAAATGATGAAAAACGGCGCGCTATAGTATGCCGTACGATATGGGCTATAGCCCACGGTCCAAAATGATGAGAAACGAGGCTAAATTATTTTTTCAAAATTTCAAAAAACATGGGCTATAACCCATCGTTTTTGTCATTTCGTCATTTTTTTCAAATCTTCAAAAATGATGAAAAACGGCGCGCTATAGTATGCCGTACGATATGGGCTATAGCTGTAGATCTGCTATTTTTCCAACAGCTCAAGTATAACATAATGCTTTTAAAACACCAAAAGGGGTTCGCATTATGTTGTGCTTTAGCTATTGAAAAATAGCAGCTCTACAAGCTCATAGCTTGTAGGTCTGCTATTTTTGAAAAATGACTGACGACTGACATAGAAACATGGCTTTTTTCAGAAAACTGTCATTTTCAAACAGACATTTTTAGAATCTGATCTCAGGTCAGAATGGGTTAAAGAGTCAACTCACGCGGTCTCTCCTGTGGCTGCTCTTGATGGTTCTGATCTACTGCTGCAGTCTCTCCATCTGCTCCGGGCTGAGCTCCGTGCCAGGTCTCTCAACAAATGACCGGCACAGACGACCCACCAACTCCACTGCCCTGCACACTTCCCCAGTCGTCATCAGATGTGAGGAGTTGCCATCACTTGCCTCGGCTCGGGTCATTGACCCTCCCAGTATACCTTGGCTCGGGTCATTGACCCTCCCAGTATACCTCGGCTCGGGTCATTGACCCTCCCAGTATACCTTGGCTCGGGTCATTGACCCTCCCAGTATACCTTGGAGGGTCATTGACCCTCCCAGTATACCTTGGGGTCATTGACCCTCCCAGTATACCTCGGGTCATTGACCCTCCCAGTATACCTTGGAGGGTCATTGACCCTCCCAGTATACCTTGGGGTCATTGACCCTCCCAGTATACCTCGGGTCATTGACCCTCCCAGTATACCTTGGGGTCATTGACCCTCCCAGTATACCTTGGGTCATTGACCCTCCCAGTATACCTTGGGGTCATTGACCCTCCCAGTATACCTTGGGGTCATTGACCCTCCCAGTATACCTTGGGGTCATTGACCCTCACAGTATACCTTGGGGTCATTGACCCTCCCAGTATACCTTGGGGTCATTGACCCTCCCAGTATACCTTGGGGTCATTGACCCTCCCAGTATACCTTGGGGTCATTGACCCTCCCAGTATACCTCGGGTCATTGACCCTCCCAGTATACCTTGGGGTCATTGACCCTCACAGTATACCTTGGGGTCATTGACCCTCCCAGTATACCTTGGGGTCATTGACCCTCCCAGTATACCTCGGGTCATTGACCCTCCCAGTATACCTTGGCTGTTGGAAATCCAAGCACAAGCAGCACCATGCTTCTAAACGCAGGGGTGGAGCAGACTGCATCTGATGAGACGGAGACGGTCACCGCAGCGAACGCTGTCAAGAAAACCACGCACTCTGTGAAAAATAAGGACAAGACGCGGGTCGGGGGGAAAGCAGTGCGTCTGAAGGCTGGAAAAGAAAAGAAAACATTGACAGATCCTCAAGGTGCTGATGGTGACTGTGAGGCTGAGAAGTCAGAGACGACGGATACTAGTCATTAAGCTACTAATATTAATTAATTAAAGCGGGTCATGTTTCCATGTTTGGAATTGTAACAGCTGAAATAAATAATATATCAAAATTTCCGATATATAACCGGAGGGCCGCATTAACCCATTCTGGACAGGAACCCCTTTTGGTTATACTTTTATAGCTATTGCAAAATAGAAGATCTACAAGCTCACAGAGTGCCGCGCTACGAGCCTGTAGATCTGCTATTTTTGAAAAAACGTGAAAATGTCTTTCAGAGCGAACGCTTTTAACTCAAATCTTTGCTTCTGGGTGGGGGGGGGGGTCCCTGGAACAACATATTTTCAGATGGGGGTCTGCCGCCAAATACAGATAATACAGAAAACCGTTAGGATTTAGAAGGCATGTGGCCTCTGGGCCGCCATGTTGCTCATGCATGCTCTATAATTCAATTCAATTCAATGTTATTAAAGTGTCAAATCACAACAAGTTGTCTCAAAGATCCACCCAGAGCGAGCAATATTGCGACAATGGTAACAAAAAACTCCCCTTTAGGAAGAAAACGTCAGGCAGAACCCGACTCTAGGGTGGGCGGCCATTTGCCTCGACCGTGTCGGGGGGTAGAGAGATTATTAATAATAACATTTTGGATCTTGTTGAGCTGGTCATTTTGAAAGTAGCTCTCCAAGTAAAAAAAAAAATCACACCCATGTGAAATAAGTGGTGCAACTCGGTGTGCGCATCCCCGGGGGGGGGGGGGGTCCCCGAAACTTCCAGACACACAGGAACATGCCCAGGGTGCCAGTCTGGTTCCGGCGAGCCGCCCCGCGTCCGAAACAGTCGAGAAATGACAGAGTTACTGTGTGGGGGAATTGGCATTTAGCAGACACCTCTCTCTCTCTCTCTCATTAGCAGGCAACAGTGCAACACTATCTCTCTCTCTCTCTCTCTCTCTCTTTGTTTCTAGCACAACAGCGCAACTTTTGCCCCTACTGGTACTCTAAACACATGGACAGACAGGTCCAGGCATAGGGACATTGCTGTTCCTTGGAGTGGTCGCACCACTCAAAAAAAGTGCGGGCACCCTTGCTGCTTGCTGTAAGTGATATTTTTTTGGTTAAAACAAGTTAAAACCCCTAGGGTAGGTTCCCTCACAAAAAAGCATGCAGTAATCCTGGTCACTAAACTGCCTCCTCCTGGCCAGCCGGGGCGCCTGATGGAGGGGAAATGAACTGGTTGGAATAACGTGTTCCTTCCACGCGCTACGACGCTACGTCCAACCAGGGAAACTCCCCCCTGTCAGGTGTAAAGGAGCAACTTGGACACTCAGGCATGAAGGAAGCATGAGTTCAAGTCTGTTGCTCTCCCCTTGTCCCCCATATATGGGGACTAGGTTGGTGGAGGGTGTGTAGAGCCCAGGATCACATTAGATGATTGACACAGGGGTGAAAAATGGGTTACAAAATCGTGGGATAAAAAATATATATATATAAAAAATAAAATAAAAGTTAAAACCTTCAGTCAGTACAAGAGCGTTCTGGGGTCGATCTCGCGGCCAACCGTCAACTCAGTGTACGAGTACCAGTGGTGGAAGTAATAGGTTTTTTTAAAAGTACCTAATACCACAATATAGAAATACTCTGTTATAACAAGTAAAAAGTTCTGCATTCACATTTTACTTGGGTTAAAAAAGTACAAAAGTATAGGCATCAAATTGTACTTAAGTAGGCCTACTTTAAGAAAAGTAAAAGCACTCAGTGTGCAGACAGTCCCATTTCAGGTTTCAAAATATACAAAATCTTTTGAAAATAGAGCTTGTAGTCAGATCAGCTATTTTCAGATATCTGAAGTACAAAATAGGGTTTAGAATGGTTAATGTATGTATTAATAAAAGTACAATATTTACCTCTGAGACGTAGAGTAGTAGTAAAAAGCAGTATATAAAACATTTGGAAATACTCGAGTAAAAGTAAAAAATATCTGAAAATTGTAATAGTTTGAGTACATGTAAAACTTATTTTTCCACCACTGGTGAGTAGCACGGCTTGGTAAGTCATTGTAACTTCTTTCTTAAAGTTTTTTTATCCCACGATTTTGTAACCCAGTTTTCTTTTCACCCAGTGCCAATTATCTAATGTAATCCTGGGCGCTACACTTCCTCTGCCAACCTGGGGGGGCAGCGGACTGACCTCATGCCTCCTTCTATGCATGAGGAGTCCAAGCTGCTTCTTTTCACCTGACAGAGGGGAATTTACCCAGCCGGACGTAGTGCGTGGAAGGGACACGTTATTCCGACCAGTTCCTTTCCCCTCCATCAGGTGCCCCGGCTGGACAGGGGGAGGTAGTTTTAGAGACCAGGATTACGGCATGTTTTTGTGAGGGTACCTACCCTAGGGGACACGGGGAGAACATGCAAACTCCACAAAGAAAGGCCCTATCGCCAACCCCCGCCTCGGGTATGGGCACTGATGACGCGGAGGAGGAAACACGCCGCCAGTGCCCACAGTGTCCCCAGCGGGAATCGAACCCAGGACCTTCTAGCTGTGAGGCGACAGCACTACCAACTGTGCCACCCCATTGTAACTTCTAACTCCATTGTATATGTTTCTTTTCCCTTTTTACCTCCTCTATGATAATTTCCTGTTTTTGACTATATAGTTGTGTATATTCGTACGTCTCTAAATGTTTATTGTAAACAAGTTTATGGTGTCGTTTATGGTGTCACAGTTAACAGTTTTTTGTATTGAGCTGTACTTGAAATGTATACTGTAATTCTGCAAACTGTTAATAAATCAATCAATCAATTTTAACCATGATAGATTCATCGAAAACCTTTTTTTCTGGTGACAGATGGTGTCCTTCTAATACGTGAGGGGGCCGTGTTTTATTTATTTATTTATTGGAAAAGAATGAGGAGGCAGACCACTCTGCTGCGCGACAGAGGAGAATCAAAACAATTATTTAAAATAAATGAAAACAGTAGATGAAAAACCACGGCCACAGCTCACATATTAGAAGGACAATTAACATGGAAACCAGGAAAAAGGACGGGTGTTTTCCATGAATCTGTGATGGTTAGAAGTTAGAAGTTACAGTTGGGTTTGTATAGGAAGGAGCAGCGGGGCAGCTAATATGAATATCACATATCTAAATACTGAACCGAGAATCTTTAAAACTGTCTGGGGTGTTCACTAATGACCAAAAGCTTTTTTTTAAAAGTGAAACATCCTTTTAAGTGAGATCGTCGTAGGTGTTGCACTATACCCCGACTGATTGTTTTTTTTCACTAACAGGGGTCTCCCGGTCTCTCCAGCTCTTTACTAAATAGAAAATACATTTGCAGGCGGGTTATAATTTCTATCCAATCAGGGGAGAGAACCCCACCAAGATCATTTCTTAATTATTAGCTTGTGTGATGACAAATGTTTTGTCTTTAGTCTTTTGTCTTGGTTTCATCACTTTCAATTTCACTATAGTCCATCATGCGTCTGGTATCAGTTCTCTTTCCTGAATGAAAATGTATTTTCTGTTTACTAACACAATCTGGACGGTTTGGTGTTTTAACTAAGCATTATGTTATACTTTAGCTATTGAAAAATAGCAGATCTACTAGCTCACAGCGCGCCGCGAGCTTGTAGGTCTGCTACTTTTGAAAAATCGTGAAAATGTGGCACAAATCTTAGAATTTGACTTTTTCTTTATTTTTCGACGTCAGGCCTAAATGGGCTAAAGAGCGAGAGAGAGAGACGGCCAGGGAGGGATCAGTCCTGATATTGAACAAGCATTCTATAACAATGATTGCTATGGTACAGTATATACAGTATAGAGCTATTTAACACTTATTTTAACAAAGAAATGTCACTTACATCAGTGGTTCTCAACCTTTGCAGCCTGTGAATCACAGTTATCACACACACACACACACACACACACACACACACACACACACACACACACCTTGATAAGCACTTTGACTTGTAGTAGTTGAGGCATTCAATTTAGTTTGACGGTGTTCCTTAAATGGTCACATTTCACAGGATGAAACCCTGTAGGCTGGTTTTGTATAGTTTTGTTTTCTGGCTCCAGGTCTAAACATTACAGCAGGGTAAAAAAACCTGGCATGGTGCATACTGTATAAGGCTGACCTTATGGTATACACCGTGATAATTCTGCAAAGTCACAGCTATTATTATTATTATTATTATTAATAATGGATGTGTTAGATTTAGACACACCAATGGCTCTGGCCTGGGCTCACCTAAATCACACACACTAATTATGAATTGTATTTATCAGCTGCTGCAGCATCGCTTATTAGCCGGCCATGGCCTATACAGGCGTCTCACGGCCACCTTTTTCTTGTTTTTAGACGGGTTGTTTGCTGCTTCACGGCGAGGTCCTCCGGCTGTCTCTCAGGACGGCGTCCAGGGCGTTGAGCTGGCGCAGGAAGCCCCGGTTGGGGATGACCCCTCGGTGGTCCTTGACCGTCTTGATGGCCTCCACCAGCGTGAGGCTCTGGCAGATCATCAGGTAGGACAGCACCAGGGTGGCCGAGCGGCTGACGCCCACCGCACAGTGCACCAGCACCGTGCCTTCACGCACGCCACCCATGCACGCAACGCACGCACACGCGTACGCACACACACACACACCGCACGCACGCAATGCAGGAACACACACGCACGCACACAGGGGAGAACGGGTTACATTTTGGCATTTTTGTGACATTTTTTTACAGTACAAATAATTGCGATTAGTGGTTCACGTTTCTTTGGTGGGTGTTTTGGTCTTTGAACATTTGATAAGAAAGCATTCTAGCATGGAATTCTCCTTTAAAGTGGACGCAGGCGGTGGCACAGGTTAGCTACATTTATGCTAACGGCTAGCAGCAAACAAAAAAAATAGTTAATGAACAAATATTACATTTTCAGGTAGGTGACACATTTTCAGCCAATCAGGAGAGAGTACCCAATTATTTATTCCAGTTCCAATTTTGTCTGCTCATGTCTGTGTGTCAACACTTTCGAATGAAATGGCAAATACGAAAAGTCAATTGAGATAAGTTAAATGCTTTTTCATTTTCAGGTCATTAATGCATTTCTTGAGACAAAAGTGAATCTAAAATGAAATTGCATTTACATTTAATCTACAGATGTGCTCATTCTATGACACAATTCAAATTATAAATAAATTTTAATTTCAAATTTCCAAAAATGCCAGCAAATTAGTGGGCAATATTACAATGAAGATGCAATTTAGAAATTTCAAATGAAATAAGAGAAATGCTGTTTAACCTTCAGATAACCTTCAGAATATGGCTGAGTTCTCTGTCCAGATTGGATACAATTATTTATATCACAACCTGCAAATGCACTTTCTGTTTAATAAATGGGCTGGAGAGAGCCATGAAGACTACTGTTTATAACAATGAATACTATCGGAATATATATTTAACCATAGCAATTCACTTAACCCAGTGGTTCTCAACCAGTGGTCCGGGGACCACCAGTGGTCCTTGAGGAGGTTCCAGGTGGTCGCCATGCAACTAAATGATGGAGAGTTGGTAACCAAATGGACCCTTATAGATCTTTAACTCTTGAGAGCGTAAAGTGAAACCAAATGGACCCGTATACGGGGCCATCTATTTTCATCTCACGCTCTCAAGAGTTAAATTATTGTTAAACAAGAAGAAGTCTTCTACATGATTACAGAATGTCGAACAATCGTAATTTTGATCAAAGTTTGCCTGTTATCGTTGTAGTTGTGGAACAACATATCCAACGAAAACGAAATATTCAAATATTTGGGCCCGAGCTCGGCTAAATCTCATCAAATGGTGGTTCCGTGGCTCAAATGCCCAATAAATCATGGGGCCTCGATATGAAAAAGGGTTGAAAACCACTGACTTACAGTAACCTACCGTAAATACAAAACCACTGACTTAACCTACCGTAAATACAAAAAGTGGAAATGGCCAATTTACAGTACAATCGCTCAACGTGCCGAGGACGCAACCCGTTGAGAGCTTCGTGTTGATCTGCCATTTCCGCGATTTAAAAAAATTGCTCAGCAGATTAATTCCTAGAGATGAATGCGAATGATTCTGAAGATTATGCACAAATAATTGTGATTATCTCACATGATTGCCATCAGTCATAAAACATTTGATTCTGACTCCAAACATTTGAATATTTAATTATAGTATAGCCTACCTATAGCCTCCTTTTATTTTGCAGTTTTCAAATAGTTTTGGACACAGAATCAAATGTTTTATGATTCAACAGGAGCCTGCACGATGGCTTGGTTCTTTAAAAAAAAATGTATGTGAATATTTTCTGAACTATCTCTGGGAGAACTCCAATGGGATCCCATTTCAATGGGAAATCTAAACCTCAGACTAATGCCACTCTGGCTGAGGCAACTGCTCTTCCCTACATGGGAGAAGGCTGATAGCAACACAGTTTTAAAAGCCAGTTGTGTTCAAACTGTTTGTGGCCAAATAAAACATTTGACCGCATAACAGGGCTTATGTCATAATAGGCCGACAAAGTTAGTTAAGTTACACTTAACCCATTTAGACCCAAGAACAGTTTTCTGAAAAACCCATCTGAAAATGTTGTTCCAGGGAAAGATTTTTTGTTAAAAACTTCAAAAGATTTGTCCCACATTTTCACGATTTTTCAAAAACACCAGACCTACAAGCTTGTAGCGCGGCACTCGGTGCCGCGCTACGAGCTTGTAGAGCTGCTATTTTTCAATAGCTATAAAGTATAACATAATGCTTTACAACACCAAAAGGGGGTTCCCACCCCAAAATGGGTTGAAAATAGCCGATCTCATGCATCGATGCGTGAAAGGAATGCTAAGTCATTAGAAGCCACAAAAAGCATGAACATCCTACAGTATATAACTTTAATGATGTTAAATTAATTGTATATGGGCTTTACCTTAGCAACTCAAGACCATGTAGTCTATAGGGAACAAAAACAAAACACACACAGACCTAATTTATATCTAACAACAACAACAATCAATGGTAAAAAGATACTGTACAGCATTTGTGTGGCTTATTGGTCTGTAATCTGTATACGGGCGGCATATCCTTATGAAATATGATGATAGACCAGGGATATCATATCCCCATCCCTCACAAGTCACATAAGAATAAAACGCACGCTTGCACAGATTGAAGAGCGGGTTAGCAAGAGGGTGGACTTATTCCTTTTTTACCCCAAGATGAGGCTGGATTTCTGAGGCTCGTTAGCCCCTCATATGCCCCGCTTTGTCCGTTTGTGTGAAAACAAACAACAAGAAAAACAGCAAATCTGTGGCTGGTTTGCTGGGACCAGATTACACAAATGACCATATGTCTTACGTCATCATTGAGAGCTAGTCATACATATACACACCACGTACTCTGGTCCCAGCAGATCAGGCACAATTTGCTATTTTATTTTTTACTGATTATGTATATAGTATACGTATGACTAGCTCTAAATGATGACGTAAGACATATGGTCATTTGTGTAATCTGGTCCCAGCAAACCAGGCACAGATTTGCTGTTTTTTTTTGCATACACATCGAATGGCACGATGAAGAGACCGGGCGAAATTATTACTTGCGCGCTCTGCTTGCGCAAGTAATGATTTGATTGGCTCTTATATAGCCTACTCCTAAACTTGTATTAATATATATATATATATATATATATATATATATCTATATATACAAGTGAAAAGGTGTACCCATACTCATTCTTCATGCTCTATCTCCGACCGAACCACACTTTTACCACACATCTCTATATGCAAAATAAATTCGCCACCCTCCCCGAACTGACATAGCCTATTTTTTAGCCGTTCAAGTTTCTTATTTACTCTGCAAATATTACTTTTATGAAAATCACGATCGAGCCAGCAGATAAACGGGTGCCACAACACGCCGAGAAACAAGGAATTTAACCACGCTACTTGCATACACTGCAACTCGCTTACAATTCGCAAACCTGGCAACACTGCCTGCCTCTTACGTCACCAGCTCTGCTCCTCCTGGCCTCCGTAGTCCGTCGCGCTCACAATCTGTCGCAGCCATCTTGCTTTTCTTTTGGATGGGCGAGTGGACATTTAATGCTAATAAATTAATTATAGGTCCAGCAAGCAAATCATGATGGTCTGATTGTGCTCAATAGGTCACAATAACATTCCGAAATTAGGTGTTGTGTTTTGTATGGCATTTTCCCCAGTAGTAGTTGCATATCTATCTCAGCTTTTGCCTGATAGCACACATGCTAACGTCAGCAGCCATAGCAACATACAGTGTTTACAACACAAACACACGGCCTTTTCACCACGCAATACACACAACAGCTCGGGAGTTATTAAACCGAACGTGGACGCTGTTTCAGTGTTACATTTGCTGCGCATATCGGAATAATTGTAACGGCATGCATGATAAATGTAACAACGCTAAAAAACACCATTAAACATATCGTTTTCACCTTAAAGCTATTACATTTCATTGAAGCAACTCCTTAGCATTGTTTTCATACCATGGATGTGATAAGATAATGTATCAAACATAAGGGAAATATTAAATAGGATCGGGTGTACCAGTTTGGCCATTTCTTTTTTTTCAATGGGGCAATACATTGATTAAACAAACGTTTGATTGATTGAGTTGTACAACGTTATACAACCCTAAACTAATTTTAGAATACACTACACAATACAATACAATTTTAGAACATATTTTGCACGTTCCATTTTTTTACTCAGAGATCCCTTTAGCTACACATGTAATATTTCCAGGCAACGGACCTACACATGTCAGCTACCATAAACCACTTCAAGTTATTAGGACGAAATAACTGACAGGAGTGACGGTGCTGTGCTGTGAGTAAACTAATAGGGGAGAGCCGCCAAGGATGTAACATTTTGCACGTTTCATTCTTTTACTCAGAGATCCGTTTAGCTACACATGTAATATTTTCAGGCAACGGACCTACACATGTCAGCTACCATAAACCACTTCAAGTTATTTTTTTGATAAAACAGGTCGGGAGTTATTCAACCGAACGTGGACGCTGTTTCAGTGTTACATTTGCTGCGCATATCGGATCAATTGTAACGGCATGCATGATAAATGTAACAACGCTAAAAAACACCATTAAACATATCGTTCTCAGCTTAAAGCAATTACATTTCATTGAAGCAACTCCTTAGCATTGTTTTTATACCATGGATGTGATAAGAAAATGTATCAAACATAAGGGAAATATTAAATAGTATCGGGTGTACCAGTACCAGTTTGGCCATTTCTTTTTTTTCAATGGGGCAATACATTGATTAAACAAACGTTTGATTGATTGAGTTGTACAACGTTATACAACCCTAAACTAATTTCAGAATACACTACACGATACAATACCATTTCAGAACATATAATATTGGCCAATATGTCAAATATGTAAATATTACATATAATGGCATTGAATGGAAGCGGACCATTTGTAACACATGTTACAAATGACCCGCTTTTGCAAGTTTTCTTTGCAGTTGCTTACAGACCAGAATGAACGTGAATTCCGTCTAAACACGATGCAAACTAATGAAGAACATAAGCATGAACACATCCATGTGGATTTTTATTCACCAACACCAAAGACAAAAATTGTACCACACATATACTCCAGGTGTAAAATTAGACGCATTTTGAAGGTAAACACTTCAAACTTCAAACTCCTGGCCACGTAGAGTACGTTGCTGTACACATACTGACGCGATGGCGTCATGGTGGCGTTGACCAATCAAGATATAACGTCCATGTTACAACCGTGAAGCGTTACAACCTTGGCGGCTCTCCCCTACATTTGTTACTAACATTAGGTTGTGGCGAAGTAGACACGTGGCCAGCAGATACTGTGTTTTGGACAAACAGGCTAGGTATTGGTGTTGATTTGGGTCAACTGGACAAACAGCGTGGTGTTGTTTTGTGTCTGTGTTTGTGTTGGAGCGCCTCAGTGTGGCCGTACAGGTCATGTGCAACCTCTTCCACAGAGAGATGGAGACACTAAATCTCAGCTGGACAAACATGTTTGCATGCATGCATCGCTGCCTTGCATGCTGTGTGCTACTGTTGAGTCTGTCACTTACTTTGACTGATTTATGGCATTGTCTTTCTGTTAAAATCCAACTATGTTAATTTAAGAACTCTGGGCATATAGGTCATTGTTTATTCACTGTGCACACGTGTAGCCTATTGTATGTCAGACTGTATGTCTGTCCCACAGTCACAATCCTTTAGTACTTAGGCTGTGGAAATATTCAGGACAAAACAATGGTACATTTCCAATAACCCATTCGTTACTACATGTGGAGTCAACTCCCGCCATTTATTTCTTCCCATAGTGCGTGGCAAAGTCGCTCTGGGATGAGTGCGCGCGTAGCGCGCACGAAATTCTAGTATATATATATATATATCTTTTTAATCCTTTATTTACCCAGGGTAGTAGCTGAGCACAAGTGCTCATTTTCAGCAACGCCCTGCACATAGAGACAGACACACACACACACACATTAAAACCTGGGAGCTGACCAGTACAACCACAGTCTGATACTGTTGGCCACTAAAGCAGCTCCACTGGAGCAGTTGGGGGTTCAGTGCCTTGCTCAAGGGCACTTCAGCGGCGTTGGGCGAGTGATGACCAATCACCAGATTTTTCCCAGCCCGTCCGGGGAATCGAACCCTTAGGCAACCGCTGCCCCCAAATATTAGTTTAAATACTCTGAATTGCCCTCATGGAATCCATAATACGCACGCACGACTGCTGTGAGTACATCAAAAGGTTAGGATCATGGCAATTATATAAAATTACATTTTAACCCAAAGTATACCAACCTCTGGCAGCGTTGGCCGAACGGTTTGCGGAGCGGTCTTTGATACCGGAAAGGTCGCCAGTTCGAATCCCCGGACCGGCACGTTAAAATTACCACCGCTGATGTGCCCTTGAGCAAGGCATTGAACTCCTACCACCATGAAATGTTCTATGAGCAGGGCGTGGCTGTAAACAAGAATCTCGAGCTTATAGTCCACTTCCCTGCAGGGTAAACAGAGAACTTTGCTTTGCTTACCTCCGCTGCTGAGCGCCCTGTGAATGAACTCCGCGGCGGGGTAGAAGTTGACGCTCATGTCGAAGGTGGGCGAGTCGTGGGCCTCGATGCCCTGGTAGGCGATGTCCATGCCGGCGTAGTACTCTGCCCCGTCGCGCCACTTGCTCTGGGCACAGTTCAGGATGTGGGTGACGCCCAGCTTCACCAGCTCACGGCGATCTGCTGCCATCTCCCTGCAAAACAACATGACTGATTGATTCTTTTATTTTCGTATTCCTTCCTGCACACAAAGTGCAAGTCATGACCCTCATGGTGTTTATACATTTTATACGCTTACAGCATGTTCATATATATATATGTTCATATATTGGAAAGTTTGTTTGTTGTTCTGTTAGCTTGTAACCTCGCCTCACCACCACCTCGGAGGAAAGCCTGGTCTCTGCATTTCAGGGTTTCTATAGGGTCCAGCATTCACTGCATATCAGGGCTCTATAGGGTCCAGCACTTTCGTCATGTAGGTCTATAGGGCTCTGAAATAGCATTCAGGGCTCTATAGGATTCAATTAAATGGGTATCAATTCAATCCTTACATTAGGAGCATGTCTGGGCTCTATAGGGTCCAGCATTCACAGCATGTCAGGGCCCTCAGCTCCCCAACAGCAGCCATGGCCCCCAGCTCCCCATCAGCCCTGGCCCCCACTCCCCCAGCAGCAGCCATGGCCCCCAGCACCCCCTAGCAGCCATGGCCCCCACTCCCCCAGCAGCAGCTGAGGGCCATGGCTGCTGGGGGGCTGGGGCCCATGGTCGCTGCTGCGCCGATGGTGGCAGTGGAGCTGGGGAGGGGGACTCCGGTCCATCTCTGATGGCAGGGTGATCCGTGCTCGAAGGACCATGAAATAATTGTATACTGTACGAAGGGGTTTGCTGGTTGTAGGCTATATCACCCTTACACCAGTGTGCCTATTAGAGAACCATGCAGGACCATAGTCGGCTTGTGGTTTCACATATATTTATTGAGGGTGACATGGAGTGATGATGGTTGAATTATATTAATGCATCAAGGTGGACACAATCAGGTTTCTACCTCTTCTCCCATTCAACATTTCTATTTTATTTTTTTCTATTTTCTATTAACATTTGGGTGCACGTTGATTTGGGTGACTATTGATAGGCTATGTACTGAAACAAGCTATTATGTGCATATAATATAATAAATAAATATAATAAAAGGCATTTGTGTTCCTGCTGTAGTATTCATGTTTCTAACTTCAGACAGCAGTAGTTGCAGAACATGTGAACCTATCGTTACATTCTAGGACTCTGGAAGGCTATAGTGACTGATAATGAAAATGTCTCCGATTTGAGGTATAGTGCAGCATTTTGGCCACAGAAAGAGTAATCTTCAAGATAGAGAGGTCATCTTTGGCTTAAATTGAAGCTTAAGGATATGGGAAGTTTTCTATATACAAGTGAGGCAGTTATATTCACCCTAATGTGCTGGAAAATAACCATCTTTGTTGTTATTTGTTAAACGGACAGTGTATATTTTTGTGTTTCTGAGGATGATGTAGGTCATATTTAAGAATACAATGGTAGATAGCCCCAAAATCCTATTCTGATACTTACCCCTATGTGTCAGGATACTCCATGCCAAATTTCACACTTCCATGTGTATTTATGTAATTTTAGTGAATTTTTATTTGCCTTTACACAATTTCGCCAGAGACATATACCAAAAAAGGGGTTTTTGGGCCCCTGAAACCAAACGGGGCCGAGTTGGGAGTGGTCCTTTCATTTTGAGATGGCCCAAGGTATATGCTAACAGGAAATAATAGTGAAAAAAAGGTAGCAAAAATTGATATGAGGGCTGGGTCTCGCTCCCGGACTATTAGGATAGGGGGGCTGTGCCCCCCTTGCCCATTGATACGAGCCACAGCGCGTGGAAGGAACGCTATTCCAAACAGTTCAATTCATCGACATGAGTTACAAAATGAACACAATAATATATATATAGAGTTTAGAGTTTTATTAGGATCCCTAATCTTCCTGGGGTCCACACAAAACATAAAAACATGACATTCGACATGAATGACATTACAGGACAATGATATATAAATTAAATTAAATTAAATAAAAAGTATTTGATCAACAATTTCCTCAACCACCTTCTGATTCCCCATTTTCTTGGAAGAAACTAAAAAGCATATAATTATATCTGCCTCAGTTACATATTAGCCTTCCATTCTCCAGGGGTAGAAAACAAAAGTAGAGTTAAAAGATATGTCGTCAAACAAACACAAACAAGATGTGAAAATTACATTTACGTCCCCTTTTGGTCTTTTTATAGAGACATGGTGTCAGGCACATTTTGGTGGAAGAGCCGTACGATGAGAACTTTCCCGTGTCTTTCTATAATTTGGGTGGTAACCTGTCATGGTCACTGACTCTATAGTGTTGTGGCTGTCACTCACTCTGGAGAAGCAGTTCGACGGGTACAGGATGACAGTATCGAGTGCACCGAGGGCACTGTCTCTTTGACTATCTTAAATTCCAATATAATATAATCCTCCCAATGCAATTTGTTTTAAACCTGTCTTCTACCCTGAGCCATCCCACTACGTGTTGGAATTAGGTGGCTTAAGAAGGCAGAGAAGTCAGTTTGATTTGGGAGGTCTGAAGCTTAGTTGTTTGTTTTTTTTGAGAGAGAGAGACATTGAGATGTTGCAGAACACATCTCCCTTCTTATCAATATACTTTGGTATAACTGACATAATGGATAATGCTTTTGTCCAATATTGAATGCATACTGTTGAAAGCTGGTGCCATGCTAAGAAATTCTGATGATTTTCATTGCAGTTGCTGCATTAGCATGAGAAAGATAGACATCAAGCAGATAGATAGATAGATAGATAGATATAAAGACAGACAAATTATAGACGTGAAACATAATCTTATCTTTGAACATTTTGGGAGAATACATTGACAAACCAGTTTGCAAAAAAAAAAAAAAAAAAAAAAAAAGTGTGATGCCCGGTGTAATGTAGCTATAAATCTATTCAAATGTTGCCCATGCACATTATAGAATAGCCTACAATAGATATGGAATCAAAGTCTAAATCAGTTAACAAACGACACGATATTGCTCATCATCACTGAAAGGTAAAGGTGCATTGTCATTCAGCATTGGCTTAAGGCAATATAAGGAAGTAAAGTGTTTATTCAGAGCTGTCAAAGAGACTATAGCTAATCGCCCCATCGTTGCCGTGTCGCTATGAGGAAATGTCCTCATTTTCCCAGACCAGCTCTGTTGCTCTGAAATGTGATATCATGCAGGAAATATTTTGTTGCACGTATCACAGCAGCTCATTCACCATTGTATTTCAATCACATATACGTATATGGACCTCAAAAGGAATTGATTTTGCACATTGTTTAAGTTTTGGAAACAAATTATTACTGTACCCATTAAGGTAAACAGAATAATAATATCCTTAAAAAAAAAAACATAAAAATGATACAAATCTATCTTTTGTTTTACCCGCTAACCCTGATATGCAGAAAACCAGAGAACAATTTACATGGTCATTAAATAAATAAAAATAGACAAATTAATTCTTAATTCTTTCCACAGCAAACAGAGCAAAGATACATAATACTGTATAACATTTCATATGATTTATCAGATCATTGATACTTCACACTATACTAGCCTATAGTAATAAAAAGGATTCGAGACTAAACGGTATTATCAATCAGTGGTGTATTATCGATTTTGGACGTAAAGCTGTATGAAATACTTGCCATAAATACAGTGGTTGCAAAGGTATTAATTGATTGCCTGGAGTTCTGGCCTGGTTTTGGTAAATATTAAGTAGTTCCGGTCATTTGGTGGTGACACTTATGGGGGGATACTCATTAAAAATAAATGAATCCACAAAACCAGCGTCGTTTTTTTTAATCGTTGACCTATTTCTACCAAATCGTGCAACTGTCGTTCAACTTTGACCTCTCTGTCACATGGAACTATGGCTTTGTGCTGCTGCTGGTGTAATAGTTCCACGTGACAGAGAGGTCAAAGTTCAGAAAAAGTTTCACTATTTGGTTGAAATAGGTCAACAATACAAA
Organism: Protomyctophum bolini; assembly: GCF_963924005.1. NCBI lineage: Eukaryota > Metazoa > Chordata > Actinopteri > Myctophiformes > Myctophidae > Protomyctophum > Protomyctophum bolini. Next base: position 29,128,551 of record NC_137883.1, read on the forward strand.
TTAGTTGGTTAGTTTTGTGGATTTTTTTTTAATTTATGCGTGGCCCCCAGACACCCACGAAATGACCGGAACTATACTTACAGTAATATTTACCAAAAACCAGACCAGAACTTAATTCCACCACGGGACTCAGGCAACCTTTACAACAGCTATATTTATGGCAAGTATTTCGTACAGCTTTAAGTCCAAAAAATCTGAACGAACCCTTTAAAGTGATTGTGACAAAAAAAAATGGTTTCTGAGCTCAATTGCACCCCAAAAAACCCCTGAACTCTTAAAAGGTATATTCAGTGATTTCACTTAATTCAAATGGTGTGGCCTGTTGCGTGACCCCCCCACTATGGTGCGTGCATGTGCACATCTTGTTACCGAGGCAGACCAGGGGGTTTTCCAAATCACCCAAATCACTGAATGCTCCTTTAACATTCAATAGAGTTTCTGTGGTCTGGGGGTTTTCTGGCTCAAACAAGTGCTCTGATTTGCCTGTTGACTGTGAGGTAAGAGTCCACAAATCCCATATATGACATTAACAACTTGCCAGCAGATGTCACTGTTGAGACCCGTTTGCCTGTTTTCATTGCAGCTCAAAAGGCATCAGAACACACAGAGAAAACCCCTGGCCACAGAAAATCCACAGAATGTTCAAAGTTCAGGTTGTGTGGTTGTATTTGAGGTCATAAAACCTAAAATAAAAATAAAAAAATTAAATTAAAATTAATGTCATGAAACCTTTTAAATGGTGACTTTATATATAGCGCCTTTATCCAAAGCGCTTTACATAGATTGTGCATTACATTCACACCCATTCACACACCGATGGCAGCGGAAACCATGCAAGGCACCAACCAGCACGTCAGGAGCAATTAGGGGTGCAGTGTCTTGCTCAAGGACACTTCGACACTAACTGGAAAGGAAAGGTACTATGTTTACCCAGGGTAACTGGACTAAGCTCAAGAACTTGTTTACAGCCAGGCCCTGCTCATATAAACATTTCATGGTATAGGCCGGGGTTCAATGCCTTGTCCAAGGGCACTTCAGCGGTGGTCATTTTAACGTGCCGGTCCGGGGATACGAACTATAGCGACCTTCCGATATCAAGACCGCTCCGCAATCCGTTTCGGCCACCACTGCCCCAACTCTGGGGGAGCCAGGGTTCAAACTGGCAACCTTGCCGTTACCGTCCAGCCACTCTACTCTCCCGGAGCCACCGCCACCCGGAGGTATACTCCCCCTGCCATAACGGAAAGAACAATCCTCATCTCACTTGCCAACATCAGCATGACATTATTTTGACAACATTCAGGCGGCCAAGAACAATATTAGAATCTCCTTTGAAGCGATCATCATCAGGCAGTGGGTAAACAGAACACCAACTGGCACATTAACAATTCCACAATGTTGAAATATACCCTGCATGTCACAAGAAAAAGGCCTGCATTCAAAATATACGGCTCGAGTGAAAGGGAACCCACTCAGCTGGTTTCCACTAGCTGACCTCCTCACCTGGTTCCTGTCAAACGTAATAGAAACCTTGGCCGGCGTACTTTCAAGCACACAACGACTGTTAGTTAGTTAGTTAGTTTATATGCATGGAATGGGTTACCCACAGCAGTGGTTCTCAAAGTGGGGTCACCACTGGGGTCACCTGGCAATCCCTCAAGGACCCCCAGGGGTCCTTGAGGGATTGCCAGGTGGTCCCCAGCTAAATGATATAGTTAGGAACCACATGGACCAACTCTGAGAGTGTACAAATGGAACCAAATGTACCGTAACGGGGCCATATTTGGTTCCATGCGTACACTCTCAGAGCGTTGCAGTACCGCCCGGAGCGGCCCGGAAGAGAATTTTCCTATACATTTTTCCCATAGACGTTTCAGAAAGTATTTATTTAAAGACCTTTAAGCCTCGGACAGCCTCGGATGGAGACAACTCATGACAATAAACAAAAAATGTTGGCCCGACAAATAATTAGAAAGAGGGCAGGGTATACAAGGGTTATTGTCATTATTTATCACAATCCGAATTGGCTTAATTTGTCCGAGGCTTACAGGTTTTAAAATAAATACTTTCTGAAACGTCTATGGGGGGAAATTAATTTGAAATTCTCTTCCGGGACGCTCGTGAAAGGGGGCGGGACTGCGACGCTCTATGCCATACATGGGCAACTGGCGGCCCAGGGGCCACATGCGGCCGCCACCTTCACTTAATGCGGCCCTCAGGTTAATATCAGGTTACTGATATATTATTGATTTCAGCTGTTACAATTCAAAACCTTCTCATGAAGCTCATGAGCTCATGCTCCAACATGCTTAGTTCATAAAGTTAACATAACTAAATGAATTAGAAATTTTCAGGATTCCAATAAAAAAAATTGACAACTTTTTTTTCCAGTATTTCAATTAAAATATAGCAGAATTAGATGATCTACAAGCTCAAAACGCATCGCGCATCGACGCGCTTTGAGCTTGTAGATCGGCTATTTTTGCTACGACAACAATATGCAACGTGGTCCTCTGGAGTGAGTGTGGAAATATATAGTGGCCCTCTGGAGTGAGTGTGGAAATATATAGTGGCCCTCTGGAGTGAGTGTGGAAATATATAGTGGCCCTCTGGAGTGAGTGTGGAAATATATAGTGGCCCTCTGGAGTGAGTGTGGAAATATAGTGTCCCTCTCCATCGTCAATGTTGCCCACCCCTGCTCTATGCTATAGAGCGTCGCAGTCCCTCCCCCATACTTAAAGAAAATCCTATGGGAGAAATGCATTGCATTTCATTTCCTGGGCCACTCGTCGTTCTGAAAGGGGGAAGGACTGCGACGCTCTATTAGGGCTGCTGGGGAAACTGGACGACAGGGGCAATTCTGTAAATAGAGTAGGAAAGTGAGCCCATATGTTATTTAGTCTGTCATCTATAGTCCTAAGAAAATGTTAAAACCTTCCCTAAAAGGGATGCATAAGACGACGAACCAGACTCTGGGTCCAAATGTATTGAAATACATTGTTTTTCTTTGTCTAGCCTGGTGTCTAATTTGTAGTTGTAATAATTGTTTAGCTATTTATATGCTTTTGTTTTGAGTAAATGTAGCCTACTGATTTACCACCACGGCACACTAGAGATGAGACCCTGTGCGGCTGCACCATTCGCACAACCTAAAAAGCAGCTCTGCGTGTGTGCGTGCGTGCGTGCACACACTAAATTCCAGCATTTCATTTACACGCAATTGAAGACAGTTCACCAAAACAAGCCAGATAGCGTGCTAAACCTACGTGGGCCCAGCATTGGAGCAATGGACTGTCAGTCATTGGTTTGACGTGTGTTGACCTTGTTCCAACATCACTTAGACATTCAGCAGAAAGGTGTACAGTACCTCTTGACTTCTATTATGAATGGCTATGATGCTGTGAATGTTAATTTGAGAATATTTTCACCTCGTCTATAGATTTTGTGATTAGCTCAGCTGAAACGGCTAACATCCTCATAGCTCTAAACCTGTTTAACATTCCTTAACTAAGTACTGTTTTTTTCGTTTTTGTTAAACATTTCATTTTCTTAAACGATTTGAATACACAAACAATCACATCAACGACAACAACGAATGCACAGGTGAACATTTTTAGTTTACTGTACGACCTACGGTTCAAGAGATTGGACAGACAGACAGACAGACAGGAGCAAAAGAACGAAACAAAAAAAACAGTCAAAGCTATTGTAATACAGACAAACTCTCTATCTTCCTTCGTGGCAAAGCTCGCCTATTGTAATAGCGTGTGGGAAATATTTGAGGAGATTGTTTTTTTTAAACGGACAACACGCCCTGTACGTCACTGATGAGCTGACCGTGTATCTCTGGACACAGCTAGCATAGTCAGATAACAACTGAAATAAATATACAAACAAACAGGATGTCATTGTGACAGTGAAAACAATCCATCTGAAGACGGGTTTTGTAATAGAGGGTGTCGACTTAGCCACCAAATAATTTGTTTACTTAGGAGTAGACCAGGGATGTGCTCCGGGGTGTGCATTGCGAGCTTGCATCAGTAAACAAGTCTCATGCATCAGCTATTCTTACTAGTCTTATTACGTTTGAAATGTACTAGGCATTTGTATGCTACTGTATGTCCTGTATATGTCAGTCCTGTTTGTATTGTTTGATGTTTGATGTCTGGGGCCTGCAGATGGAAATTAGCAAGTTTTGCTAAATCTGGTATATTTACACTGCATTTTTAATGTAATGTTCATCAATATACACTGTCCCGACCAAATAAAAGAAAAAAGTAATAAAGTATACAACAATCCGTTGTGAAGGTCTGAGTGAGGCCATATAGCTATAGGTGACGAGGCAGGTTTGATTACTACCCGTGTGTCGATTCCTGAAGAAAGGCAAAGGCTCGCAACTCACGTTTGTAATGCTCCAAGAACAATCACAGCAGGGAGGACATACAACGTTTCGACCGGTATTTGTCAAGTATCATACTTGAAAAAGACCAATACCGGTCGCAACGTTGTACGGTATGTCCTGCCTGCTGTGATTGTGAATAAATACTTTGCCTTTCTTCATGATATCTGATAGTTTAACAGTTTTGGCTCAGCACCAAGATCGGAGGATGTGCGCTGTTCTATTTTATTCTGTGTGTCCTTTCCTCTCATTCTTATGTCGTGTAAGAAGGCTTTGAGCGCAGGAGATAGCCGATATACAAGCCCATGTGTTTTTCTTTAGTTGTTGATGCTTTTTAACCCCTCCGATTTAGTCGTTATTAATAATGATTTCCTCCCCACACATTTCTGTGTTGTCACTGCTGCTGTTTATCCTCAGCTACCAGTGAGGAGTGCCCACTGGGAGGACGTAGAGCAGGGGTGCCCGGCCCACTTTATTGAAAAATGTATCTGAGGTGGCTTAATTGGAATAGCGGCCCTGGCATCGCACATAAGACAAAGAGCAAAAGTTCTTTGCCATGCATATTTTTATTATATAACTTCGTAATGGTATGTTACTGCCGTTTATACGCGGAATTACACATTGCATGGGGGGGTCATGCCTATAAGCCGTGAAGAGAGATGACAGGCCCTCTTCTTGTAAATCAATCTAGTCGCCTTAATTCAAGGGACAGGTGCCAAAAACAGGTTTTTGGTGATTTGTGTCTATGAATATGTTTTAATATTTTTTTTTTTAAAAGGGGCATGTCCTCCTGTCACATGTTCTACCTGCACTCAGAGACTTTGTGTCTACTTGTGGGCAACCCTGACGTAGAGAGCCTTCGTCATACTCCTCCAGCCCATCTGACAGGTTCCGCCCCCAGCCCCATAGGAGTGCGTGCGGTGACAATTTCATCCTCCCCGCTTCCATATCCCTCAAACACGGGCCGATCGTGTTTGTGTTAAAACGGCTGGACAAAATCAGAACGCACGCAAGTCCAAGGTGGATTCGAACCCACAACCTCAGCGGCAACGGGTGGGTCGGTACTTTACCACTGCTGTGCCACCCCGAAGCGCCCCGCTACATTTGGCTTTTCTGAGGCTAATACTGCAACTTAAATCAATTAATTGTATGAAAAATAAATCATAATTGACAAATTAAGCACTGGGGCATTTTTTAAATTTGAGTTTAAATGTTTCAATAACATTTTCAATTTGTGTATTTATATATAATTTATTTGCTTATTGATTGTATAATTACTTTACTACGTTATTTTTCACTTATTGAAGTTTTATATAAAGCTATTTTCAATGAAAATGTATTGCGAGCTGCTCTCCCCCCTCCCCCGGAACAGAGAGAGAGAGAGAGAGATTTCGTTTCAATGTTGTGTCAGAGGCGCCTTAAGACATTTGGTCGTGTCATGTCTCACTTAGATACAGGATCTGACGCAAGTTCTGACCTGAGGGTCAAGATTCAGTTACATAGACTAGAGCTGCATTGAAACTTTTAAAGATTTTCCCACACAAGTTGATTTTAATAGCACTTTCTTTTTAATCTAAATCCTGATTTAAATCCAGGATCAGGATGAACATCGCACCCAAAGGTCTGGTCTGGCTGTAATCCCTATTGTGTTGGTGAAATCCTTGCAGCAAATCATGTCTTGAGAAATGTGCTGCTTAATTTATGTTGATGAATCAATGAACTGTTCATTATAAGTGTGCGTATACTATAGTCTAGTTAGTTCTTGAGGAGATTCCAGGGGATCCCCAGTAAAATGAGTAAATATAGCATCAAAAACAATCAGGAACAATTGGTTATGGGGGTCCCAGGCACAACATATTATCTGGTGGGGGTCCCAGGCACAACGTATTATCTGGTGGGGGTCCCAGGCACAACGTATTATTTTGTGGGGGTCCCAGGCACAACGTATTATCTTGTGGGGGTCCCAGGCACAACGTATTCTCTGGTGGGGGTCCCAGGCACAACGTATTATCTGGTGGGGGTCCCAGGCACAACGTATTATCTGGTGGGGGTCCCAGGCACAACATATTATCTGGTGGGGGTCCCAGGCACAACTTATTATCTGGTGGGGGTCCCAGCCACAACGTATTATCTTGTGGGGGTCCCAGGCACAACGTATTCTCTGGTGGGGGTCCCAGGCACAACGTATTATCTGGTGGGGGTCCCAGGCACAACGTATTATCTGGTGGGGGTCCCAGGCACAACATATTATCTGGTGGGGGTCCCAGGCACAACATATTATCTGGTGGGGGTCCCAGGCACAACTTATTATCTGGTGGGGGTCCCAGGCACAACGTATTCTCTGGTGGGGGTCCCAGGCACAACGTATTATCTGGTGGGGGTCCCAGGCACAACGTATTATCTGGTGGGGGTCCCAGGCACAACATATTATCTGGTGGGGGTCCCAGGCACAACATATTATCTGGTGGGGGTCCCAGGCACAACTTATTATCTGGTGGGGGTCCCAGGCACAACATATTATCTGGTGGGGGTCCCAGGCACAACGTATTATCTGGTGGGGGTCCCAGGCACAACGTATTATCTGGTGGGGGTCCCAGCCACAACGTTTTATCTGGTGGGGGTCCCAGCCACAACGTATTATCTGGTGGGGGTCCCAGCCACAACGTATTATCTGGTGGGGGTCCCAGCCACAACGTATTATCTGGTGGGGGTCCCAGGCACAACGTATTATCTGGTGGGGGTGCCAGGCACAACATATTATCTGGTGGGGGTCCCAGGCACAACGTATTATCTGGTGGGGGTCCCAGCCACAACGTATTATCTGGTGGGGGTCCCAGGCACAACGTATTATCTGGTGGGGGTCCCAGCCACAACGTATTATCTGGTGGGGGTCCCAGGCACAACGTATTATCTGGTGGGGGTCCCAGGCACAACATATTATCTGGTGCAGGGGTCAACAGCGTGAGAACCAATGATCTACAATATTGTTGATTCGTCAAATATCTGGCCAAACTAAATATCCGAATGGAAAGTACCTTTCTGCTGAATGTCTAAGTGATGTTGGAACAAGGTCAACACACGTCAAACCAATGACTGACAGGCCATTGCTCCAATGCTGGGCCCACGTAGGTTTAGCACGCTATCTGGCTTGTTTTGGTGAACTGTCTTCAATTGCGTGTAAATGAAATGCTGGAATTTAGTGTGTGCACGCACGCACGCACACACGCAGAGCTGCTTTTTAGGTTGTGCGAATGGTGCAGCCGCACAGGGTCTCACGAAGTCGCGCCTGCAAGGCCTCGCGCTATACGGCATTTTTTTATTCTTTGTGTATATATATATATATATATATATATATATATATATATATATATATATATATATGTGTGTGTGTCTTAATAAGTTAACACAGCGTTGCTTTTTACAAATAAAATAAGCAAATTAATAATGTTTATCACAAAGTTAGTGCGGTATAGGCTACTTTGATAGGAATGTGACGCGATTAAGAACACCTGCCTGGGTGCTGTGAGCACCCAGGCAGGGTATATAATTATATAATCCAATAATTATAATCCAAGGTTTGTTTGCCTGGAGATCCAACACTGTCATTATTATTAAAGTAAGTAAACTTTAAGAAGAGCTGCGGTCATAGTGCTGCAGAGAAGCTGCTCCGCTCTGCTAATTGATCTGACTGGCATGAGGTATAGGCCTATTATAGCCTAATTACTTATTTGGCAGCACCTGCAATGACAATAGTAACCTTATATACACATTTCAAAAGGCTTTCATAAACTATTAATATTTTTCTAATATATTTTGTCCTAGAAATGTCATTTCTGTATACACACACACACACACACACACACACACACACACACACACACACACACACACACACACACACACACACACACACACACACACACACACACACACACACACACACACACACACACACACACACACACACACACACACACACACACACACACACACACACACACACACACACACACACACACACACACACACACACACACACACACACACACACACACACACACACACACACACACACACACACACACACACACACACACACACACACACACACACACACACACACACACACACACACACACACACACACACACACACACACACACACACACACACACACACACACACACACACACACACACACACACACACACACACACACACACACACAGGTTGTTCACTTTTACTCTGTGTAGAGTTCTCAAATTCAGCCCAAACCCGACCCGGCCCGACCTGACGTTTTAGGGCCTAAAATCACCACCAAAGAGGTGAAAAAAAGAGGGCACAAGTATCAGACCCCCGGGGGCCAATGCTGCAATGCAGAGGGCACAAGTATCAGACCCCCGGGGGCCAATGCAGAGGGCACAAGTATCAGACCCCCGGGGGCCAATGCTGCAATGCAGAGGGCACAAGTATCAGACCCCCGGGGGCCAATGCAGAGGGCACAAGTATCAGACCAATGCAGAATGAGTTTTTTAAGTGGTTGAAATTACTTTAACTTCAAAGGTCAAATTCAATTCAAGACAATATTGGGTCTTTTAGTGACATCCGTAAATCACTTCCGAAACAATTAGGCGACAATTAGAACGAGCCAATATGACAAAAATGACTAAATAAAAAGGATTTAACAAATACAAATTGCTCTATGACAGAGTCTATATGTGGAATATTCCGATACAAAGGTTTTGGCACGCGGGGCGGCTCGTGGACAGGTTGAACTGGTCTGACTTTAGACTCCGAGGAAGGAAGAATTTAGAAGAGTATATACACCCCCGCTGGCAGTGGCACCACCATGTCACTGTGGCTCGTCACCGACCGGTCCAGGACGAGAGAGAGAGAGAGAGAGCGTGCGACTGTCACTGTCACTGTCACAGCGTCGCGTCTAGCAGGGTGTCTGTGCACGGTGCTCAAGTCACTGGTTCATTTGGTTCATTTCAACGCTTATAATCCTTCAGCTCTTTGACACTTTAATATCGACTGTCACCCTGTCACAGGAGAGACGGGTGAGTAGCATCACTGGATGGAGTATATAGCTCTTGTAAGTGGCACTATATGTCACTTTTTTTAATGTGACAATTGTTGTATATTCCATGTTGGTAGAATCTGTATAATTCAATATAACTTTATACAATTTCTGGTTTTGGTTGTATTTCAGTCTCCCTGCTCTTTGAGACATTATGTAGATCGTGTCAAAGGTCATGTCTCACCTGGACACGGGATCTGATGGTCAAGATTTATCCCCTGAGCAAGCGTGCTCTATTATTATTACATAATTTATGGTAAAAAAAAAAACTGGTTCAAATCCCGTAGAGAAAAAAGTTACATAGTGCAGCTTTTAAGTAAAAGAAGCAATACCACAATGCAGAAAAATACAATATTTGAGGCGTAGTGGAGTAGAAGTATAAAGCATTCAGAAATAAATTAACATAGTAAACTAAAACTCAACTACAATATTATAGAGATTCTATTTACTTACATTCCATCACTGAGTAACATTCATGTCACATAGAAAATAGTTGTGCATCAATTGAATGTGCATGTGATCAGAAGTTTCCACTATTATAACAATTAAATAATGTCATAGCCACAGAGATACTTTATAAAAGGTATTGAGAATTTTAAATATGACCTGCAGGCTGCAATTCAAGGGCTGTGATGGGAGATGTTTTGATTTGATAGGAATTAAGGATTTATGGAGGATGTACTAAGATATAGAATATGTTCAGCACACTATTGGTCACTATTGTTTGTACATTTGATTTATTTATCATTTGCACATTTGAATGGTAAATATTATAGCGCCATATTATAGCGCCATATTATAGCGCCTTTATCTAAGTCACACAACAACAGCAGAGTTAAAGGCTAAGACGACTTGTATAGAGGTTTGGGTTGTGTGGTTACCTTGCCATGATGTGGACAAGAAATATAAAACAATTGCTCAGGTGATTAGAAATTGATAATTCAAAATATGCTCCTCATTGTTTTACATGATACGCTGAAACAGCACTCAAAGTCACTCTTTTAGTACGTAAACAAACACAAACAAAGTTGATTCAGACAATATAGAGCATCACCAAAACTCATGTGGTTTTATTTTCCTATACAAATGTGAACTTCCTGTTGATTTGTCTATTTTTATGAGGAAGATAACCCGGACTGGATCCAGATCTTAAATAGTAAAATCAACAGGAAGTTAACATTTTTATTTAAAATAGAAATATAACCACATGAGCTTTGGTGATGCTCTATATTGTCTGAATCAACTTTGTGTTTGTTTACGTACTAAAATAGTGACTTTGAGAGCTGTTTCAGCGTACAATGTCAGTCAATGAGGAGCATATTTTGAATTATCAATTTCTAATCACTGGAGCAATTGTTTTACATTTCTTGTCCACATTTGGAGTTGCATCATGGCAAGTTAGCCACACAACCCAAACCTCCGCAAAGGTTTGGGTTCCCACCCCGGGACACTCCCCCATGCAGGGATACCCACCTAGGGGCACCCACCCAGGGATCAAAGGACGGAGAACCCATTTTTATCATTTGCAATTTGTCTGCTAATGTCTGGATACTGGATGTTTTCTCCACTAGTCCCTTCCTAACATTTGAGTCTAGTTTTTATTTGTTGACGAAATTGTCAATATGTTTAGTCTTTATTTTACTCGTCATAGCTTACTTTTTAATTTAGTTGACATTTATTTTTCGTCAGTAATTTAGTTGACATTTAATTTAGTTGACATTTATTTTTCGTCAGTGAAAAAAAAAAAGTCATAGTTTCAGTCGACGAAATCAACACTGATTTGGATCCACGGAGTCTTGAATATTTGCCACGCGGTGCATTTCTCCTATACAAGTATTGATGTAGTAGACGGTCAACATTCCTAGAGGTGTACGAAGTGTAACAGTGGCTGCATTGATATGTGGACGGTGTTGGAGCGGTGTTGCATCAATGGCATGCTTTATACCGGCAACAAGGCTGACATCACATGCAGAGGAACGAGCTTATTATGTGTCATATATTGTTAAAGGCTTATTTTTGTTTGACAACCGTCGTTGTTCAACAATGGACTGAGTCATTGTTACTGGGATTGTCTCTGTTTGATGAGAGTCGTGTTATTTATGTATGGGACTGTATATATACGTTTGATCTAGAGTTTGTACAGTTTGTACAGTGAAATGGATTATGTGTCTTTTGTGTTTTGCGTCAAACGGAACAGTACAGTACGTCTGACCTTTGTCCTTATAGGCCTGGCATGGAAGCTTTGAAAACTGTGAAGGCACACTGCGGTGCTGAGAGTCATGTGTGACAAGTTAACCACACATTATTATTGCAATGTACTGTATACAAATCAATTCTAGGGAAAACATATCGTTAGTTTCCAAAATACAGGGGCAATATAAATTTGTTTAACCACTTTCAATCTAGCATCCGCATATATTTTCTTTTCCAAGACACATTTTCCGAAATAGAAAAATAACACTGACAGACTTGACTAGTTTCAAAACGTTTTCAGATATAGCGAAAATATCAGATCCACAAGCTCAGAACAGGCCGCAACGCAACACTTTGTGAGCTTGTAGATCTGCTATTTTTGAGCCGCTATAAGTGTTCAAAGTTTGTCTTGTGTATGATGACGAAGCAGGGCGTTCATCAAGCGAGCTAGCGCTCTTGGCGTGGCTTGTTGCTTGCCTTGTCTACTCTTGAGTTGGAGGCCACGGGGTTCGACTCCAGCTCAGGGTGCTAAACGTTATAATGTAAAGCATTTAAAATGACCGAGATACAGGCTTTCTGTCCCGACAGCAACAATATGCATTATTCAAAAACATAATCAATCTGTGTGTGCGTGTGTGTGTGTGTGTGTGTGTGTGTGTGTGTGTGTGTGTGTGTGTGTGTGTGTGTGTGTGTCTCAGCATGGCCCATGGGGAGGTGCAGGAGCGTGAGGACCTAAGTGAGGACACCTTCCTGAAGAACCTCTACCTCTACATGAAGAACAGAGACACGCCCATAGAGAGGATCCCTCACCTGGGCTTCAAACAGAGTACGCGCACACACAGACGCACACACACGCGCACGCACACACAGAGAGGATCCCTCACCTGGGCTTCAAACAGAGTATGCAGTTGCACACACACAGACGCACGCACGCACACACACACAGAGGATCCCTCACCTGGGGTTCAAACAGAGTACGCACTCACAGACACACGCACTTAGGCCCTCATTTTTCAACGCAGTGAAATTTGGGCGTACACTGTGTTGCTAAATGAGGGCCTATATCTTTATTTGCATTCACATTCACATTCTTGAACACAAACAACAGTAGTTAGACAAGCTTGGAGTTCAAGTGGTTCAGGATGTATTTGAGTATAGAGGACGCACCGTCTCCTCCATGTGGAGACTATAGCAATTATCACAGACACTGAACATAATGGAGGCGTTCCTGCAATCTGCAGGCCTCCACAACCGATTCATTCCTACAATCTGCAGGCCTCCCACAACCGATTCATTCCTACAATCTGCAGGCCTCCCACAACCGATTCATTCCTACAATCTGCAGGCCTACCACAACCGATTCATTCCTGCAATCTGCAGGCCTCCCACAACCGATTCATTCCTACAATCTGCAGGCCTCCCACAACTGATTCATTCCTACAATCTGCAGGCCTCCCACAACCGATTCATTCCTGCAATCTGCAGGCCTCCCACAACCGATTCATTCCTGCAATCTGCAGGCCTCCCACAACCGATTCATTCCTACAATCTGCAGGCCTCCCACAACTGATTCATTCCTACAATCTGCAGGCCTCCCACAACTGATTCATTCCTACAATCTGCAGGCCTCCCACAACTGATTCATTCCTACAATCTGCAGGCCTCCCACAACTGATTAATTCCTACAATCTGCAGGCCTCCCACAACTGATTAATTCCTACAATCTGCAGGCCTCCCACAACCGATTATTTCCTACAATCTGCAGGCCTCCCACAACCGATTATTTCCTACAATCTGCAGGCCTCCCACAACCGATTCATTCCTACAATCTGCAGGCCTCCCACAACTGATTCAATCTGCAGGCCTCCCACAACTGATTCTTGGACAGTAGAGAGGATTCCAAATATGAACACAAGGAGATTACATTTGCAACCAAACTATGTAGGCCTAAAATTGTATCCTTAAGACATTGGTACTTTAGCACCGTGGTAAAGTCATGCCTCTTCCAGACT